>NC_058043.1:19984666-20357166 GCF_020085105.1 Siniperca chuatsi
TTGCTTCCAGTAACAGAAAATTAAGGAAAAAATTGTATAAAATCAGCAGCTCATTTGCGTTATCTCCCTCCAAGTAATAAAGTCAAATTATACTATATATATTTATACTACCTAGTGTTTGTACTGCAAAATGCACTGGATTTTCACCTGGATTTTTCGAAAATAATGACGCACCCTTCTGACCTAAGGACCTCTACCATGAACTGAAATGTCCTCATATCCAGCTGGAGACCTTTGCCGCATGTCATTCTGGATCTCTCTCACCCATCATTTCCTGTCATCTCTCTATTGTCAAAGCATAACTTTTTTTTTTTTTTTTTTTAAAAAGACTGTGTACTTTACTTCCCTTTGATGGAGCCAGCAGTGCTTGTGTGCTGTTGATCTGACTTTTTTATGGGAAGTGTTACAGTGTTGTATTGAATTCACATCAATTTACAGTATATTATTATAAGTTTGTGCAAAACCTACATGAGATGTATAACATTACGTTGTGTCAGAAGTACATTATTCTGCTGCATCTCCATGTCATGTATCATTGAGATCATGTTCAGTCTACAATACATGTAAAGAAAATCATCATTGTCACATACTTGCCATCATCAGCATGAAAAGCCACAGAATGTGGGAGCCAGCCCGGCTGATGGTCCAGCTTGTACAACTGAGGAACCAAACCAACAGCAATCATTCCCCTCACTCCTGTATCGATGATGGTCACCTGCAAAGAACACAGGTTGAATTATCACAGAGAAAAAAAAGGGATTATCTTTGGGATGTCTTAAAATAGTAATCTCACCAAATCGTCCTCATTTTAATTGGAAAGATTTCATTACATTCTAAGAACCTTGTACTGAGAGATGTGAGCATCAAAACTTAGCCAGTAGCTTTACATATTAATGTTTCTTCTAGATAATGTGAGGAGTCATTTTATTCTTCCTCTGACACATCTTTGGACGTCAACCTTGAATTTAAAATCCAGAGCAACGAGTCATGAACTACTCATTACATATCATGTGTGGGAGGCTTTTATATTGTGAGACAACATAAGCGGAGCAAACTGTGCTGAGACAGAGGAAGAGGAGGAGTATGAGAGTGCAGAGTGCAGTGAGTGTGAAGAACACAGATGTATGTATTTTTTTTAATTACAATTTCTTTGATTTTCTTTTGGTGGAAGTTGTCAGACGAGGGTGATTCAGCCACTGAGATAAATTAAATTCAGTACTCGTATGTTGTGTTCACAAAGAAACAGGTTGTCAGCAAGCAAAATAATCATGTTTATACAGCCAACATTACTTTATATTTCAATGAAAAGAGTCTACATATATGCTAGCTGCGCTGTGAAGCTGTACTTAAGCACAGCGATGCTATGACCTAAATGCTAATGCTAGCACAGCAACATAGTCACAATGACAAAGCTACTACGCTGATGATTAGCAGTTACAATGTTTGTTCGCCATCTTAGTTTAGCGTGTTAGCATGCTAATATTGGCTAATTGGCCCTAAACACAAAATACAGCTGAGGCTCATGGGAATGTCATTAGTTTTGCAGGTATCATAAACTAAAGTATTAAACAAATAAACTTTTGATGCTGGTGCTTCTAGCGATTCACCAAAGTCAGAGGGATAAATTCTCTGCAGACCATGAATGTCTGTACAAAAATTCATGGCAATCCATCCAACAGTTGAGATATTTCAGTCAAAGTGGTGACCACAGTCTACCTTCTAGTTAATAGTTTTTATGCTCTGCTGCTTCAGGCTCTACCCCAGATTTTTACATGCCATCACATTTTGCTTTTGGGTTGGCACTGCTTCTCCTTTCACTTAATGAAATTTCCAAACCAACCTGAAACAACTGCATGTTGGTTCAAAGGGAAAACCCTTAAGTAAAGAGCTGGCCTTCACCATTGTTATCATAACTGAATACTGACCATATGACATCATCCCTAGGGAGCCCTACATGGACGCACTGCAATCGGAGCACTGCTGTCAAATCCAGGGCAAGGAGAAGAGGAAACTTTTAAGTTCTTTCCTGTGACCTCAACACCGGCCTCCTGAGAGTGAGAATACATCCTTTTTTCTGCCTCAGTGTAATACATGCAGAAGAACCCTAAAATCTAACATCAGTATCCACTTTACTATCATATAATAGCTCATATGCCCATTTACGCAAATCACTTCCTCCCTCCTCCTACGTGACTCCCACAAAGTGAGTCACCATAATGAAGCACATGTAAGTATAAAGGTTGAGAGGGTTAGTTACTGTTTCACTACACGTCAGACCGGGGGCAGGATGTGTGTGTTAGGCAAGTTTGAACATGGTTTATTCCGAGAATCAGTCACTGTCTTGGGATGTTTGTGCATTACAGTGTCTAGATTACCAAGACCAAGTGAAATAAACAAACCAGCACATGATTTATAATAAGTTGTGACTTATTTAGCTCTGTGAAACCAATTTGTCAGGACCGAGATAAGAAAGCCCCTGCATCAGATCGAGTCAATACACTCATCAACTCAAAAGCACCAATGAAACTTTGATATACTGTATCCGTGCAGCATATGTAGTACAGTATTGACCCTTCTTACAGGCTGACAGAGTTTTACTGGCTGCTAATAGAGGCCTTTTACAAATAAAGAGTCAGAACACAACAGCACAGTATTGTACGTTTTAGCCCCCTAGCAACAACTAAGACTTGTTGCTGGCATTTTAGCACAATATCATTTAAGCAAGTGCATATTTAAAAAAGGGACAGTTCACCCCAAAATCAAAAACACATATTTTTCCTCTTACCTGTAGTGCTATTTATCCATCTAGTGTGAGTTGCCGAATTTTGGAGATACTGGCCATAAAGATGTGTGCATTTTTTTTAAAATATAATGGGACTATATGGCACTTGGCTTGTGGTGAACTGTCCCTTTAAAAGCCCATTTTACAAGGTTCTCGATTTAAAATGAGCCAGCTAGAAAGATTAGCTAAAAAGTAAAAAAAATTTCAAACACCTCACAGAGCTAACATTATCTTAAGTAGCTAACTAGCTACAGCTGATAAAATCTGGCCACAACAGCTGTAATTTCAGACAGCAAAATCAACGGTTGCCGGCTAGAGATGTGACGCCTGCTTTAGTCTGCCTCTGTCTGAAATCAAGGACTCATTGTTATGAAAATTACTGTTCAAAATCTGCCTTTGTTATAATTGTTAATAGCATGTGTTGAATGCTAGAATGGAGGGCTTAACAGGCATAGCAACAGTAACTGAGAGGGCTGGGGCTTATAACACCTTTTGTATAAAGTGTATGAATCAATGTTAATAAACTAATAAACAATGTTAAAAACTGCAAGAAACATGGGTGTAATGCTAGTGACTACATTTACTAAGTTTCTGGAAGACTAAAGCTCTTCCTTCTTGATTTCTCTTCTGATCCAAAAATATAGCATTGTCTCTTCTTAATCACAAAGGCTTTAAAAGTGATGCAATCAAAAAGACATATTGTCTTAACCTTAATTGAACTTGCTAAGTTGATTGAACTGTGTGTCAACATCAGAGTTGCAAACTGACAAACATGCTCAGCATACAGAAGTGAATCTGTTTGAATAAAAAAATGCTAGTTGCTTAATTGCCACTTAATTGCTGGCACTGCTTCTGACTTTGGTATAAATGATTTTGGCATATATGACTTGAACACACACAATGTAAAAAAGAGCTGCCAAGTAATTTAACAAATCTATTTCCCACCTGAAAGATTTTTGTTTCTCAGATAAGCGCTGTTCCCAGGAAGTGTCATGATTTCTTTTTCATTGTGGCTCAACAAGATGAAGGCATGCAGTCAGACACGATGGCCTGCCAAGTCTCCTCTCATCAACACAGGGCTGTGTCCAAAATCCATAATAAATACTAATGCTATAAAACATATAACTATAAATACATAACGCTATCATCACAATCTTCACAGTACATTGTTTTGACAGTTCGTGTACAAGAAATGAATGTACTGTTAACTGGAAATGACACAACATTGTGGATCACTGCTGTTCTGATCACAGTTTCAAATATATCACAGAATGTATTTACCAAATACTTTATTTTATGTTTTCTGAAATGTATCAGAGCTGAAACCTCAGTTACAAGAAAACCAATGTCTTGTGGTTGAAAATTGTTTTAGTTATCTCCAGCTCTGAGGAGCTCCTGCATTTCTATTGTGCACTGCATTGTGGGACAATAAGTGTCCATCAATACCGCAAACAATTATTGATTTATAGGCATACTAGCATCCTTGATTATATTAAACTGTATAAAATTTCAGTGCGAACACATTACCAACTCAAACCCTTGGTTAAAATGTATATGTAGTGTGGAAACAGGACACAGCTCAATACATACATATATTTACATATAGTATGTACTGTATGTACAACTTAACCCCTCTCGATTAATTCTTTTTCACTTTCATTTGGAATAAAGTGACCTGTGTCAAAACAATTCTGAGCAATTGGGCTGTTTTATCACACCCCATTCTTCTTATATTAAAACTTATATTAGACAAAGAATTGAGAGCCATCAAAAGTGTCATGAACTGTCAAGAGAGACAGCTGTGCAGTCAACAGGGAATATAACTGGTGGGAATGGCAGAAAACGTGTTGGACTAATAGGCTGATAATTACATTGGCAGTTAATCAACAATGAAGCTGCTCCCAACTGTGGTACATAAAAAAAACTCAGCTCAGGTTAGAGTTCAGTTTGGGTTAATCACTGAATATCACACTGAGACTCATAAGGACACAAAGTACAGAATTATTGTTAATCAGGCAAATTTACATGTAAAATCAAGTCACTAAATAACAAGTGTGGCTGCAACATTTCCCTGAAAAAAAAAAATTGTCACTACTGTGTCGTATTAATGGTCATGGACTGAAAGGAAATGATCAACTCTTACTTCATAATAGCGATTTCTTCTCGACAACGGCCTGGCCGCCACAAAACATCCAACTTCATCTGAATTCCCATGATACCTACAAAGAGATACAAAACATTACTATAATCATCACTTCTGCCAAAAGCAAGAAAAAGAAGGGCTCTAGCATAAAATGAGGGACTAAAGCACATAATTTCAAACTCTCATGGTGGCACTGCTGCATCGCTGTTACCTGAGTATGTCTCCGTCTCTCAGCATCCTTTTGAGCCGCTCCCGGTATCGCACCGCTCGCACTTCACGAATTTCTCTAATTCGCCTCCTCCAGTTCAGAAAGCGATAATGAAGGTTTATGTCATCCATGTCTGAAAAGCATTACAATCTAGGACACAGTGTAACAAATCAAAAGGATGTATTACTGCTTTAGAGAATGTTATCAGAAAAAACAGGCCAACTAACATTAGATGTTTATTTAAAGACAAATGGCTGTTTTATTTTTAAATCTATTTATGTATATAATTTGTGCCTGATGATTATTTTGACTGAAATATTCACACAAATGTTAATCAGTATAGCCATAAAAGCTGTTGGGAAAAGGGAAACCTTCAAAAATAAAATGCAGTAACAGCACAGGTCCTCCTTAAAACACAGCAAACATCTTTGACCACAACGTGATTATCACTGTTGCCTGACAACAAGAAGGACCTGGGTTTGAACCTCAGGCCAAACCCTTCCCGTGAGGAGTTGGTGCATTTGTGTTTTTCCATTTACGTTTAATCCCACATTCCAGAGACAAGCAAAGGCCTGGACAGTGACTGTACACTGCCAGCAGGCAAGAACGTGAGTCCCCTATTCGTGTTAGTCCTGTGATGGTCAGGTGTGTCCCTTGGGTGTCTTCCACCCAATGTGAACTGCGACTGACTCAAGTACAGTTTGGCTCTTCTGTTAATGCCCATGTATAAGAGACACTCAGTGGTGTGTTTCTGGTCTTTCTCAGCCTGAAATACTGCAAGCCTAAATGCTAACATTTGAACTCAATGCCTCACTGGTACTGCAAGTAATGACGATTTTCATTATTGATTAATCTCCCATTATTTTCTCAATTAACCAATCAATAATTTTGTCTATAAAGTGTCAGAACAACACTTGAACAAAACCTGAAAACATTCAGTTAACTATAGACTAACACAAAGAAAAACAGCAAATCTGCAAACTTGAAATACAGGAACTAAAGAATGATTGGCATTTTGAAATGACCGAATTTTTTTTTCCTGTCAATCAACTAATCAATTAATCGTTTTAGCTCAACATTAGTGCACTTCATGTATTATGCTTTTTCCTGTGCCAGGTTATTTACTCAAAGCCAGGGTGAATCAGGTGAAGGCAGCTTTTTTAAAAAGTTTAGTTTTTCCATTCAAATTCATATCTCAGAACAGAAGTATTTTACTGTGTGGATTTTTATTTTCGCTGGCTCATTGGGTTATCATTGGGCCTACACTACGGTAAGCCCCCGCGTAGTATTACAGTTTCGTTATACAAAGCCTGGACATGTTGTCTGTTCCTCTTAAAACATGAACAGTGAAAGGAAATTATGGGCTAATGTTTCCAAAGTGATGATAAAACCAAGTTACCAGCCCAAACACGACTGAATAAAATAGTTGAGGATCTAACTGGTAATGTGTTTTGATAGAGTAAAAAAATATGCGAGCTATCACCTCATATTATCATTTGTTGCGTGTTAAGTTCTCCGATGTACCTATTTACGAGCCTACCCTGAACGCAGCATCGCATTTCCAAACTACAGGCAGGACTCGGTTGGCCGGCTAGCTGCTTTCAGCGACACATTATCACGCTGAATGGCTAATAATGTACTGTAAACATGACTATACCTCAGGTTATCCACAAACTATTCAAAGCCTATTTGTCTCATGTTGGTTCCTTACTGTTTTAAAACTTGTAACGCGTCGTCCTTCGGTTTTTCTTCCAATTTTAAGGAGGTGAAGTCTGTCACTTTATGTCCAACCTGCGCTGTCGGAAGTCCCGCCTCCTCAACCAATCACATCAGAGAGACAGTGTGTAGTCTTTAACCTGTGCTGTGCCGTGTGTGCGTGTAGTTGTTCGAAAGGTTTTTTTCTTTGGTTTTATAGTTGGACTTTTACATATGCCTTTTACATATATTTTACATGAGGAGTACACATGGGGGAAGTTCAGCTGTCTGGAAGAAGCCTTCTTATAATTTTTGTCTATATTATAAAAGCAGTAAGACCTACTTTACAGTCATATTTAATGAATTATTGTTTAACGTTTGGAAAAGCAAGAATCACAGAGTTGCTAAAGTTGTAGGATATTCCATTGAGGTTTGCTTTGCTACATCTTTTCTCTGGGGTAGTGATCTGTGAGAAGCATAAAGAAAAGACAGACGGGGATTATTTGGTACCTTAACAAACAATCCTTCTGTAAGTGTTGTAATGTGACCCTTTCATGGTGAGCATATGTTACTATTAGTAAATAATACAAAAAGTGGGCATTATGGATAAAATCATTTATCACAGTGTAATTATATGTTGTGATATTGATATAAATCATTATATAGGCTAGTACATTTCTAGAAATTGAATTAAGAAACTGTTGCATAAAATACATACAAAGAACAGGACTGTTCATTTATCAAAAAAAAAAAAAAATAATCAAGATATCTCATCACATTATTGCAAACAGTCCTATGAATTCAGTATCATCCTCACCAGTATCATCATACTCATACTCTTCTTCTATGAGTGGGTACTGGGCTACCTTTGTAACAACATTGTATTTTTATCTGAGATGAAACATTCACAAGCTGGATATTAATACATCAAGTCAGAGGACAGGCTGTCAGATTTTTAAGATCGTGTCTTCTAATTTAATCTGTTTATGACTCACAGGCGGTGGAATTTGCAGGGTGGGACTTTTTGCTCGTGGCTATTAATGTCTTAGTCATCGAACCTTGAGTGGCACTCCTTCAGCCTTTCAGTGTCGGCCATTTCCTCTGAATCTCAAGCCCTGCAGTTACAGACTCTGTAAACACATAAGTGTTTGTTTAGTGGTTGCTATTTAAAGAAGTCATAACAAAGTCAAAAACAAGGATGAAAAGGCTGGATGTAACTAAATACTTGTACTCCCTTTATTCTGATTGGGTGTTTTTGTTCACAGTACATGTATTATTTTGAGTAAGGCCACTATGTTTATTTATACATTTTTTAATGAAAGTTTTTTGACTGAATTTATGTGCTTGACTGCATTTCAAATCATGCTCACCGTACCAGCTCACTATCAGCAAAAACAGCACAGTATTGTAGCAAAACAACTGATTAAAGAGCCATTTACTGTATTAAAAACATTTAAATGTACTTGGTTGAGGTGGAGCTAAGTTTAACTGTTTGCATTATGTTTAATAATCTCCTTATAGGTTAAAGGATAGGATAGGATAAATTTGGTGGAGTAAAAAGTACAATATTTCCTGGGGAAATGTAGAGGGAAACAATAAAGTAGCATCAATTCGAAGTACTCAAGTAAATTACAACTACAGCAAAAACAGCACTTAATCAACAAGTACATAAATGTACTTAGTAAGATTCCACTACTGCTGATGGCTTTACTTTTTCATTTAATTTTGTACTTTTACTCGAGTTGGTCATTTTAGATTTCAGCTACAACTAATGGTGACTGATTATGAGACGAAAAATCTAATTAATTCTGTATAGACAGATGGCAAAATTCTAATTGTTTCTTTTTTATGAGAAACAGCAGTAATCTAAAAACTTGCATGGTGAATTTCTTGTCTGAGCCATGATTGGTTGATTACATGAAAGCGTCACCTCTCTAAATAAATGACCCTCTCGGTTGGGAAAAGGCAGAGCAATGGAGTAGCCTAATGCAGCAATCACTTGTGATTAATGTCGGTGTAGAAAACATTACTATCCTGCAAGATGACAGACAACAAATGGTATGAGCATGCGTGAGTGTGTATGTGTCAGAGACAAGGGGAAACGGGGTGTGCTCGGCTGTGTGGAAATGAGAGGGAAAACTAACATTCTCCATCACGTACCCTCCCATACCTTTCCCCCACTGGTTCGGGCTCTTTAAAAGCTGCTGCCAGTGGTGTCTGTCAGCCTCATTATCACTTTGTCTTGGCTTGAGGGAATTACTATCCACCTTGCGACACACAGGCAAACTGCAGTCGGTGGATCTAAACTAAGATCAACAGATCAACAATCAACAAGTCAGTTGTAGGTGGCTGGACTGTTAGCATTTATTAGTGGACAACTTTCAGTGTGAGATGCTTTTGTATCTAAACATCCTGCTGCTGCTCCTCCTGCAGCCGGCTCTGTCGAGCCCAGTGCCGCTGACCACACCGTCCAGAGGATGTCCCACCTGTAAATCAAAGTCCACACCGACTCAGCCGTCTGTAGATTTAAACGCAACCTCTCTGGCCGTTGGAGAACCATGTGGGGTCTACACTCTGAGCTGCGCCCACGGTCTACGTTGTGCACCTCCAGAGGATGAGCCGAAGCCCCTCCGTGCCCTGCTGGAAGGCAGGGGAGTCTGCAGTAACGGCAGCAGCATCAGCCCGACTGAAAATAGCCATACAGGTAAGGTTCACACTGAATGAGTCGTTCAGGCTTTGGACGCACAGTAGGTGAGGTTCATGGTTTATGGATTTTTAACACTCCCCTTCTGCTGATTCATTTGTCAGATTTTGACAGTTTTACTTCCTTATATTTCACGTTTAACCAACACGCGAGCGTTCACTCAATCTTCCTGTAGTGTGAACGTGAGTTTGTAATAGTCAAGAGAAAATCTGAACAGAGAAACACACCTGTGTTTACACACCAAGTTTCCTTTTCCACGGCCCAGCTGCTCACAAGCCTTTACATAACAACATCAGCATAAGGAGATGTGGTGAAATATCACAGTACATGAAAAATGTTTTTATGGCGCAGTGGCCAGAGTATAATCATTGATTTGTTTTTCAAGATGGGTTTTACTATGCACCTATTAGTGCTTTTAGTATGATTTGTGCTATTAGTTAACTAAGAGGGAAGTACATTACAAAACAAACTACAGCTGTTTTTGAGGAGCTCATAAAAAAGAATAATTGGAGTTGACCTCAATGAAATGAAATGAATATTGTTTGATTTAAACAGGTATTCACACAGTAATAAGTGATCAATGCTAAATGTTTTTGTCTTTATATGATCCTAGACCCAGCACCCACTGAGGATCCAGATGAGGTAAAAAATCCTCTTTGTCTAATGACCTAAATAATTCAGAGAAACAGTACATGAGTTACATGCAGTCAGGCTCGCACTTAGTGTATCTGTTGGTCTCTGTCTCTTCCTACAGGCGCCATGTCGCAAACTGCTAACTACACTTATCAAAGGTCTTGATGCCCATTTATTTAACTCACGTCATGATATCTACATGCCCAACTGTGACAAGCGTGGTTTCTTCAGAAAGAAGCAGGTGAGTTTGCAAAATAGGACGAATTACAGGAAATCATAGAAATCATTTTAACAAAGCTTTCCTATAGAGGCGTGGTTTGTACTTCCAGCTGCAAAAACGAACTATTTGTTTGTTCTGTTTGTGCAGTGTTGGTCTTCTCGAGGTAAGCGGCGGGGCAAGTGCTGGTGTGTGGATCCCAATGGCATGCCAGTCTCCTCAAACACTAAACAGAAGGGCGGCCTGAGTTGTTAAAATGCATGAAGCCTGGACTGAAGCAGAGGAGACTGAAGCTTCATTACCGATATGAGATAAAAGATGAAGGAACACCACACAGAGTCTAAAGGAGCTCGACACAGTCTCACATTTCATTCTCCACCTGCCAGAAGCAGCTCTCCACCAATGAGAAGCTGCTTTGAAATCAGGTTTAACTTTGTCTCCTTGCGCCCTCTACTGAATATATTAGGACTTTTATATATATTATATTAGGATACTATACTGTCTCAAATTCATATCAACGTGAAATTATCCAGCCAAGTGAGCAACCAGTTGAGGCAATCTGTAGTAACCTGAAATGTCTCTTGCCCAATAACTTAACTCTGCACCCAAAGTTTGGGCTACACTCAACTTGTTCATCTTTAAGTTTCAACATTTCAGCTCTATTTGTTTCAGGAACAATATGATTTGGATAAATGTATCGTATTTATGCATATATTTTATAGTATTTTCATAGTATTTTTTACTTCAAAACCACTGTAACTGTACCACTGTAATTACTGTACATACTCTCTAGATGTAATCCTATTTATGTTACTTTGAATATGATATTATATTTATGTTAATATTGCTGGTAATTTGAATAAGTAATTTATCAGTGGTTGTCCATAAGAGCAGACACCTGAGGTATTATTTGAAAAACCTGATTTTCTAATGCAGAATTAGACGGGGGCATTATTAGTATGACTTTCTTTTTTGGCATTCATCAAGAAAGATTGGCTCTTGAACAATAAGAGGAGGAATGTTAAACTGATGGGCAACATTGCAAACATGTCCATGAGAGACTTTGTAGACGCTTTGTGGGTTTTGTGCATTTACACAACATTTTGTTACCTTTTTTTAAATAAAAATGACTTTGCTCAAGAAGTAAATTCATCTAGTCCTTAAAACCAACATCAGAGATGAAGAGAAACAGAAGAAGAAAAAGGAGAAGGCACAACTTTCAGGACTTAACTAACAAGTCATATCAACACATATTTCCCTATTTTAAGTGCCACTGTTTCTTTTCACAAAATTCAACAGAAAGGAGATTAAAGGTATTTTGAGATCAAACTCAGTAAGCTCAAGTATCAGCATGCTTACAAACGCTCTATCCATTTTGCATGAGCTCTGAGTCTGAGTCGCTTGGTGCTTTTTGTAACTAGTGGATTGAATATTTAATTTTGGCTACAATAAAACCAATGGGCTTCATTATAGTTGCAGAAAGCACCGTGATGTTTGTAATAACATATGCCACATTGAGACCATGATTACTCTGAGTTACAGAAAAATAGAAACAACTGCATTTTGCAATAGTGTCCATTAATACAAAACTACTGTTGTATTTGTAAAGGCTTATAGGGAAATTATTATTATTATAATTCTAATGCTCATTATTATTATTATTATTAGCCTATTATCATAAGAAAAAAAGCCAGCCACACATCACATGCAAGAGACTAGTAGGCTAACGATTATTTCTGCCTGTTGTTTCATCATACTGACTGTAATGCTGATTCTGCGCCTGTTTGAGTTCATTGTTGTGGCACTGAACCGACGTGAAGTCTCCGGAGCAGCAGGTGTCAGTTGGTTCACAGCGCCGGCAGGTTGCTGCTGCTGCTGCTGCTGCAGAGGCTCCACAAGGCGGACTTCAGGCTACTTTACATAAACAGGACGCCACAGATGCCAACTAAAACCCTGTTCACAGACTGAGACGCGGATAAATGTGAAAGTGCGATGTCTTCTCCCGGTGCCTCCTCCAACCCTCTGAACGCTCTGGCGCCCAAAAGGAAGACGAAGAAGAAACACTTTGTGCAGCAGAAAGTGGAGGTTTTCCAAACCAGTGACCCCGTGTTGAGCGTACTGATGTGGGGAGTCAATCATTCGGTGGGTATGTGCGCTGCTTAATGTAGTCAACAATGTGTTTCTATTGGTCTGTGTGTGAATACGCTCATTAACTATTTATCCATTGATCATGCGCAGATTAATGACCTGAGCCAGGTGCCTGTACCTGTCATGCTGCTTCCAGACGACTTCAAAGCCAGCACCAAGATCAAAGTCAACAACCACCTCTTCAACAAGTACTGTGCTCCGCTCAGCTCTGTCTGCCAGATTGCAGGAGCATTCATTCTGCTTCCTGTCATTTGCACAGAGTTTTTAGGATTTAATTGCCTGCATGGGCTTAATCAGAAATTGCAGACCCCTTTAGAGAACAACCATGCTTTTCCACCTTAACAATAGCTTTAAAACTAAACTAAAACAGCTATTACCTTATAATAAACAGTGAAACAAGCCAAAAAAGAAAAGAAAGAAAAAAGAAATTAGCTTGTAACATTGTCAAGGCTATATGTAAAAGAATTATACTGTGTACTAGAGTTGGAAAAGCAGCATCATTTCCAGCCACTGGGTTGTTTCAGTGAGTTGTTGAGGTTCAATTTCTATATGGATGGAGTCGAGAAAAGTTGAGTGGCTTTCAATAATCCTTTAATCCAGTCAGGAATCCAGGTCGTGTGACGACTTATAAACAGAGGTGGGAAGAACAATAAAATATGTTTTCTCACGTTAAAGTGCTGCTACCTTGTTACCATTTTACTCAAGTGTTTTTCATGTTGCTGGATGTGGAAACCACTTAAGTGAAACAGCAGGATACAAAAACAGAATTTAGTCAAATAGTTTAAACATAACCAATGATGCAACTTGGACAATTACAAACACTGGCAGACTTTGACACCACCGTGCCATGAAACACACATGTTGAGTTCATGTTTTAGCGGCATTGTAGAATATACACATATATAGTGTTAATGATTTGTAATTGGTTACTATCTCTGCATAGATTTGATTCATTTAGAATGAGTGCATCAGTAGAGAAACAACTGCACAAGACAGCAGGCATTTAATCATGTTATCCTTTTGAACAATTGATTTGAACATGTTGCTTTTGTGCCCTGAAATATTATATTTGTTCACATTAAACTTAATTATCTGAAGTAGTGGACATTATTTAAATTTGTGTAATGAAGCATTGGTAGACTGGTAGCTCTCTGTCAAGTACAGTTCCTGATTAGATGCTGTTTGAAGAACAGGACAGTAATTTTACTCACTTTACTGTATGCATTAAAACATCTTTGTTCCTCAGAGAGAATCTTCCAGGACAGTTCAAATTCAAAGAGTACTGTCCACAGGTGTTCAGAAACCTGCGAGAGCGCTTCGGAATCGAGGATCAAGATTACCAGGTATGATTATAAACTCGCCCGCCAATCAACATTTGATTGTGCAAATCCAAAAAAATAAATGTTTTAAACGTGGACAAAAACGCTTATTTTTACAAGATGAAGGCGGTAACAAACAGACATTCACAAACACAGAACGTCCAAGGTTTTTGTCTTTTATAAAAACCAGACACTTATCTGTATGTATTGATCTGCTCCCTTCTAAATTTGCATTTCTTTGTGTGATATTTGCATGTACCAGGTGGCAGACAGTCATCATCCGCTCTGCTCAGGACACATTTGCTTAGCATACAATTACTGTGCGTGAGGCATGCTGTATGTGCACTTTTAAGTAGGCCTATGTGCTGATAAAAGTTTTATTTCTATACATCTACAAGAGTGATGCAAGAAATGTCTTGAAACACTGTGCAAAGTGCAGATTTTTATGTTCTAGCATGATCCATAACACATCCATAGCACAAATATGCATGTTTGTGGTAGAGATTTGCATTACAAATTGTGTTGATACCAGTGTAATGGATGTAAAAGGTTTCACCGGGCAGATGTATTGTACAGCTGATGTGCTCAGAGATGCCATCTTCTCTCTCACCAACAGGTGTCTCTGGCCCGCAGTCCTCCACTCAAAGATGAGGACGGGCAGTGCGTGAGGCTACTGCTGACATCATACGACCGCACTTTGGTGGTAAAAGAAATCTCCAGTGAGGAGGTGGAGGAAATGCACAACATCCTCTCTGAGTATCACCAGGTAGAACTGACACAGGGTGGAAAGCTTACGTCTGGTAGGAGGTTTAAATGTCCTTTTACATTTAAAAACACATTTTAGTGAGTTCATCTATTTTCTAGTTTGTGATTAGTCCCAGTCAGTAAAATCTGAGGATACATTCCATTAGTCACATATTTTCCACTCCGTCCTGTGTCTTTTGTATACCAGGATAAAATGTGAGTAATAACCCTGGTTGCCATGGCAAAGGTTTTACAACATCAAAGCTAAAAGATGAGTGTTTGAGTTTCAAACAGAGTTTTTCTTCCATAAGTGATGATACATGACCAGAGTGCTTGTTTTTACATTTAAATTCGAGGTCATAAAAATATCTAATATAAAGCAAAGACACACTGTCATGACTGGTTCTGTTTCTACAGACATTTATAAAGAGCAGACTGATGGGAAAGCAGATTTAAGGGCAAGATGCACTCTCTAAAGACATTTACCTAAACAGAGAATAATATTTGATTTTACATGTTGGCAAAACAAACACAATATAGGAGTTTTGCGTATGTACTGGTGGTGCAGTGAAGTATATTTGCATATTGCCCCTTTAACAATGACTCTGTTCCATTCAAGTTTCCCAGTAAGCCATGACAGTGTGACAGTGAGCCAGCATGCACAATACCAGGACCCTGAAACTGAAGCAGCTAAATGGAATTCAGCCATCATTAATTTTGTTATTTACTATGCTTTTCCTACTGTGACATTTCAAAATGTCTTCTGTGAAAAAGACCTAAGGCCAAGTAAAAGTGTTTGAAGACAAACCCTATCCCATAAGAACCATTGTTAGACCAAAAAAAATCTTAATGTAAAGTCTTTCCCAGAGCCTTGAATCAGCAGATCAAGTTTGCTCAGAATAAGAACATTCCTTACGCATATGAAGACCATAAAATGGGGTTGAAAGCTCCAAAAAATATAGTAAGTGGACCTTAAAGGTGCCCTGTGGAGTTATATTTACATTCAGTGTTACTCACCAAAACACATTATGTATATCCTCGAGGACTAACAAATGTATTTCCTTCAACATAAAACTTAAAAGATGAAATCCAGCATTGTTTACATCCATGTTAATTTGCTAGCAGTCTTCTTTCCTGCCTTTTCTAGCTCATTGTTGTTTCTCTTTGGCGCGTTACTGCCACCTGTAGATCAGTGGGATATAATTGACAGGACTGTACATGTACATGTACTGTACAGCACCATGTTCATTTATGCCACTGAGTCTCCTTTATTTTCCTATCATTCATTGTCTGTATTCACTGCTGTTCTCTTCTAGCATATTGTCACCTGCCATGGCAATACGCTGCTCCCTCAGTTCCTGGCTATGTACAGAGTCACTGTGGAAAGCGAGGACACCTACCTTTTAGTTATGAGGAACATGTTCAGCCACAGACTACATGTACACAGGAAGTATGACCTCAAGGTAAATCCTGCAGGAGGCGTGTAGCTAGATGAGGATTCAGAGACTGTGATCAGTACAAACTACTTGTTAATGGGACACCGGCAGTCTGGTGGGTCATGTGTAGAAGCATCCATAGTGTTTTTAGTTTTGCCTCAGCTAGTTTTTCCACCTCAATTAATGGTTCAGAGTTGATTAATGTCATCGGAAGTGTTTGGAACTGTATGTCATAAACTTGCATTATATTACATTTTGTCTTGTTAAGAAGCAAATGCTGTCCACGTTAATTTATGAAAGGACGAGAGAGGGCGTGCTACTTGAAACACACTATGATCTCATCACATAATTCTACACATTTTTAGCTTTAATGCTCATGGCTTCAAGTAATGCCTGACCCAAAACCACCTCATTAGCAAGCAGACTGTTGGATTCATGGCCATTCATGTATCGTGTATGTTTGTGGTTTGTGATTGATAGAAAATTAGCCAGTATAACAGTTCTAGCTTTGTGAAGTAATGGCTCAACAGTTACCTATTAGTGACTGTGGGGGTCTTTTTATTCCTCAGGGGTCCCTGGTGTCTCGTGAAGCAAGTTTTAAAGAGAAGGTGAGCGCAAATTAAGGTAAAGGCTGTATGATGAGCTCTAGTTGAACTCTACTTTCTACAGTCCTACAACTGTGTTGATTAATGGCAATTTACTGAAGGGATGCAGTCAGATTTGTTATATGGATGCCACAAAGAGGAAAAAAGTAATTTCCTACTCACATCAGTGTGTTCTTTTTGATGTAATTTGACCTTGACCCATTGAAAACATGATGAGTTAGATCCTGCAAGGGTAGCTGAGTTTCCTTTGAGCTTGTTACCTTTAAGTTTATGGTGACCTGGTCATATTTCATAAAACAATGGAAAGAAAAAAAGTTTTGGCACAGCTACCTTGTAAAAGGTAAACATGTTTCTGTAACCTAAAAGATGGGTTCAGTATTTCTTATAGCACTAAAATGGTTTTCTGCTCTACACTTTGTACAGGTAATGTAGTACTGCACTCTCATAAAAATGCTGAATCCTACATTTCTCATAATGTAGCTCCTCCTCAGACATTAGAAAGCTTCCCGAGAGCCACAGCAGACATTATGCAACTGCATTCACAGGGTGATTGGTATTTCTCCTGAAGAGTAAACTGACCTTCACTAGGTGGAATGCCCCTTTAACAACCCCCTGAACCAGTTCAATGCTTTTGATTCATATTTATAAAAAACAACTCTGTTAAGTGAAAGAATTATAGTGAGCTCTATGTTGTTTGCTTATCGAGGACAACTTAACAAGCTTGAATTGGCTGCAGCTGTGCCAGCAGCCTGTCTGAAGGTTTGGACGTACAGTATATTCATGCTGTTTTCCCCACTTTGACATGCTGTTTCTCTAACAACAAACCACTCAAACTGTGACTGAGGACAGAGTGTGACATCACATTTCCTACAATGTATCTAATTGTTGTTTGTGTGCTGTGACAAATGTGATTTTAATATTAGATTTTCAGAAATGTTTTCACAGAAAAATCACTTAGCAACAGACTTCTAACATCAGAGCCCCTCTGTCTGAAAAGACAGAAAAATAGCTGGTTGAATGGATGGAGTTTAAATATCTGCAGAGCTGTTTAAACCTTTGATCGTTCCAACTGTGTTCATTTGGAAAACAATATTTGGGGTAATATTATTTGACTTTTATGTCACTGGAAATAGGATTGTGTTTTAATGACAAAAATGTTAATGAATATTGTGTTTATTAGGCTAAATGTAATGTTATGGTAGTTGACCATCACTCTATATTTCCAGGTGAAGGAGTTGCCCACTTACAAAGACGTAGACTTCAGGAATAACATGCAAAAAGTGTATGTGAGCGATGAGGAGAAGGAGAAGATCATGGACAAGCTCACCAGAGATACCAAGGTGAGAAAACAGTGTTGAAGAAGCATGAAGCCATTGTTTTCTCTGACATAATTTGTGTGTCCTCTTGCTGCAGTTTCTGGTGTGTATGAGGATCATGGATTACAGCCTGCTGCTGGGCATCCATGATGTCAAGCGGGCTGAGAGGGAGGAGGAGGAGGAGGAGATGGAGTCGTCCACTGAAGAGGAAGAGGAGGATGAAAATGTCCCAGCTCCTGCTCCGGTCTCCATCTCACCTGAGGGTATCAGTGGCTACATGAACTCCTTCAAACCAATGGGTCCCGGGGAGTTTGACCCTTATGTGGATGTGTACGCTATTCAGAGCGCTGTAGGTGAGTCCCGACAACTGAGATATCTCTGCTGAACCTCATCTCATGCTGTGCTACAGCAGATAAGATCATACGTGCAGATCAATGTCACTCACCAAATGCTGTGAATCGCTCCCATGTAGGTGCACCCCACAGGGAGGTGTATTTTATGGGTCTGATTGACGTGCTGACACAGTACGACACCAAGAAGAAAGCTGCTCACGCTGCCAAGGCTGTCAAACACGGGGTGAGAGACCATTGTTCTATAAAGGGATTGGTTAGTATGTGCAGCCTTTACATCTCTATCCTGCAAAGTGTAAAGGGTTGCTTTCATTTTCCGTTCAGTCATCTCTGATTGACTGTGTGTGTTTCGTAGGCAGGAGCAGAAATCTCAACAGTTCATCCAGAGCAGTACGCTAAACGTTTCCGGGAGTTCATCACTAAGATCTTTGCCTAGTTCAAGGATTCAGTCCAGGCTACCTTCATCATTTAATACAAGAGGAGTCTCACTATACAATACTTACAGTATGTCATCTCAAATCAACATCAAGAAGCACTGAAAATGTACTGTTAGTTTCTAAATGATCTATGTGGTGTTTGAGCATTTATCCTCCATATCATTCTGTACTGCAAGGTGGACTGTGCATTTCTTTTGAATGACGAACTGGAATTTGCAGGCAAAGGAGGAAAAGTCTTCTTGGCGACTTGTTGTTAATGGGTTTTCTTTTGTTTTCACTTAAAGTTTTGGCAACACTGCTTTGACTTTGTGTGGCAGCCAGATATGCAGGATTGCCAAAAAGAAATCATATGAGGTGATGTAAGTAAACACCTCTGTCATAAATGCATTATTTCTTGTGGCCAGTGGGGGGGTGGAGACACATTAATTGTCGTTGTGTTCAGCTTTCCCTCAATGGAAGTCTCACTCACCGCTGCTGGGGAGAAATATTTATGTTTTGCTGTCAAATTTTTGACGCCCTCTTTTCCTGCCGAGACAAAACTCAGACAAGAAAATAAGTTGGGCAAATCTACAGGGTTTCAATTAGGAACAATACAATGTTCATCTCCTTTTCAGCACCAGTGTGTGATCTTATATGAAATGTTGCCAAATACAGATTTGAAAGAAATAACACAAACATAACAGTCTGAATGTGTACCGGCTGTTAAATACTGCCTAAAAACTGATATCTCCATTTTTAGGCGTATTTTAGAGTGAATATTGAATATTTAAAAAAATCTAGCATGTAATTATTACGTAAGTATGTAAAGCCACTAGAAATGTTGTGTATCACTGAATGTATTATCAATTCTGATATTTTGATTATGTGCTATTAAAACCTGTTTTCACAAGTAGTAAACAAATATACCAGACTGGCAGTTTCATTAGAGCTTGTTCTGGAAACAGATTCACCATTTTGTTTTCCTTATCAGTAAAGAAATGCACATTTTCCATTATCTGTAAATATATGAGTAAAATAAGCTGCTTGTTTGTGTTTTGAAAGCCAGAAACTGAAAAGTTTTATTTGCACATCTCCAGTAGTGCTGCTCAGTGTTCAGTATTTATTGTACAAATGTAGCAGTGCAATGCTGTTTTAGCTTCAGGGGATGCTACACACAAGCTTGCATCATCTCAAAGGAACCACACTACACAAATTATTAAACTGTAAGTTGATCAAAGAGCTTTTATGTCAAATGTTGTAGCTTGGATCCAGCCTGATTTTGTATATTACATGGTTTGCCTTTGAATGAGATTAACTATTTAACAACATAATGTACCATGTGAGTAAAGTATCAAAGGAATCACAAAGTTCAGATCCGTGTAACTCTTAACAAGTAAGTGCGAGTGAAAGCAAAATGTGATTCATTCAGCTCTGCTCCAACAGTACATGTGTTCCTCTAAAATTTATTCTCAGTGGTAAAGCATTAATGTCCTTATTTAGTGCCTCTCCCCTGTCCCAGTCCTCCTGGCACACATTCCTGAATCTTATCATGAGGATTTCACTTTTAATAGCTGAGTGGACAAACAAGCAGCGGAGGGACAAGAAGGTTAGAAGAAACAAGCTGTGAGAGTAACTTTAAAATACATCCAAAATGCCTTTTATTAGTTTACATCGTTTGAAACTAGATAAATACGGCAGGGATTGGAGATAAACTGACACAGCAGCTGTGCTTTGTTGGTTTTTGGATCTAGTCTAGACTATTACAACGTTAACCTCTGAGTAACACATTTGTTGATTTTCTTTACATTTGTTTATTTAGAGTCAAGTTTTGTATTTAAAATACATCTTCAAGAGCCAAGGACTGGCAAAAACTGTACAAGCCTGATGTTGATTGATCAATACATGAGGGCACAGGAGAAGGATGCAAAGGCTTGTACCCCAAATTGGGTTTGCACCTTCCATAAATTCTGGCCTGATGAGATTCATAATAAATATATTTTTGTGAAATGTGATTTAAAATCTTCAAGATTTCCATCATTCTTAGACACCATTCATCGAGTGTCAGGTCAGATATGTCAACCATATTCCATATTAACTCTTTTACTCTTCACTCTAAACCGGTCATATGTTTGCAAGCTAAGTTTTGTCACTTGGCACAGTTAGCTACACAACAGTTACACTTGGCAGTTAGTGGATGTAAATATTCAGTAACAATTAATCTCTACGTAAGAACTAGTTTGTGTGGTGCAACCTGTTTTAATTTAGTCATGTGTAAAACTCCACTTAGTAAACACTACTAGACTACGTTTGAACTTGCAGATGGTGCAACCGGCTCCAGGTGTACAACACTTCCATTATAACTAGGCTAAGTTTGAACTTAGAAACAGCTGGAGCGACCAGGTTTTGGTCTTCTGAGTTGCGTATATTTTTTTTTCCTTTTGGTACTTGAGTGTTACCAAATGCCACTGAGTAGTCCTGTTTGGTAACATAGATATCGCTCTAGGTAAAAAGAAATAGAAGCTTTATTGTGTTTTTGGGTTAACTGTTCCTTTATGATGTATAGCAACCTTATATTTTTTGATATTTCAATGTAGTTTCTGAACACCAACATCTACAAATCAAGCATTCCCATATTGGCATCAGTTCTTCAGTTGCCTTTTAGTTATTATGTTATTGTGTTTGTTATGTCATGTTTGTCTCTATATGTGAAAAACCACTTTACTACTGTGAATCCATGAAACTGAAACCATCCCAGCAATGGTTTTATGTTATAAAAATAAGTCCATGACTTTGACCTAGAAAGAAGTAGGTCAAAGCCAGCAGGGGCCTTTAACAAGAACTGGTTTGATCCAGAAGATCTCACGTTCAAATGCTAGTCGAGTGTTAAGTGATGACCACTGGCCACCTGTCCAGAAAACAGCTCTCAGCTTAGTTTGAAACATGAACCCTCTGCGCACCAGTAGATGTGACTATAGTGCATGATGTTCGTGTCTGCTGAAGTCTCCCTCACCCTCATTAATGGTTGTTTTAAATTTTGACACACCCGGAAATTGAACATATGAAATAAGGTCTGCTATGAGCCCAGACACAGAAAAACACACACAACTCTGAACAAAACACCACATCTTGGGCAGTAGCCTTAGTGTATTGATAATGAATGCTCTATGAATCAGTGCATGAGTAAAAAAATACAAATGGAGAGAGATGCTTACATCACAGACATGTACACTCAGCGGAGTCTTCAGATTAACACAAAGTACATACAGTACTGCAGGAGGGTTGTTTTTTATGCCTTTTTTTAAATATTAAATTGGGCAACATTCCTTTATTTTATGTGGATGTTCAGCCACTTACAAATATAATCACAGTCATTCGAAGGCCCAGTTTTATAGATCAGAACCTTTGCCAAGTTTTTATCTATTAAACCATACTTTTAATTTCTATTACTCACAGCAGGTATAATATTAGTTAATTGAAAGATAAAACGCCCTGACAGTCCACCAAAACGGTATCATCTGGAAAACACATGTTAGTGTTTGAAACAATTAACTCAAACCATCAGTTTTTTGTATACATTCAATCAAAATCAAGGCATTTCAATTGTTCCTTTACACTTCTAGTATTACACTCGCCTTGATAATGAGCTGCTGCTGGAGTTATAATGCACACATCCTGTACCGTGTTTATGTTACACAGTGATATAAACATAACATAAAAATCTCAGTCTTGGATGTCAAAGAGTTAATCAGGTGGTTATTAAAGGAAAAACCAAACCAAGACGCTGTACAGGAAATCTGTGAACAGCTGTGAGTAACCCTTTGAGTTTTATACACAGAACCAACTGTACAAATCATACAATAACAATCTCGAAAATGAAGCACTTTTAAATTTTTTAGAATTACAATATTTTATCAATGCATTTCTATACAGTTATTTTAATTATCTTTAAAACAGCCTGTCTTTTTTCAGCCACTGTAAAGGTTTGTTTTTTTTTTCAACTTACACAACATTATTTATGCACTGAACGACCGGCTGTGTTGAACGTAACACAGTATATGCACTCTGACATTCGCTGTCAATAAAGTTAAGTAGTGTGGATGTGTTTAACGTTGGAATTTCAAGCAGATAGAAACAGACTTGAAAACAGAGACGTCCATCTATGAAGTCGGAAACTTATTGCAGTTCTTTACTTCTGGGAACTAGATGCTCAGATAAGCTGTTTGAGGCCAAAGGCGAATTTCCATTCTTATTTGAGTGGTGAATAAAGTTGAATATTGACTGCTTGATGAATTATGAATTATACCAGCTGGTATACAGTGCAATACATTCCTATTCATCTGTAACGTCATGTTCTTTTACCTTACCCTCTATATAGAAAGTGTAATCAGGACATTTTCTTTTGTTTTGGTTAAATCATTCTAGCAGACTGAATGTGCATGTGTGATTACCAGTGTGTGTTTTCATCCCTGACAAACACACACACCCTTTTAAACCTTTAGGGAGTGCAACATCTGGCAACATGTTCCTCAGTCCTGCTGGCCTGTGTGAGTGTGAAGGACGCCATGACGGCAAAGCGACAAGCTCACACACACACACACACACACACACACACACACACACACACACACACACACACACACACACACACATGCTCACACACACACACTTTACTACACCACATTTCGATTATGACACTGCTCTTCTTGAGGTGCTGTAACTCAAGCTGGTGCCGCCGCTCTTGTGTGAGATCTTGAGTGTCGTGGCAACTGTCAGGCTCGGCGTCGTGGCAACAGGGAAGCTGGATGTCGCGGCTGCTGCAAAGCCGACTGGCGTGGCCGGTTCGTTTGGGCATCCGTACTGGAGCAAAATGTCGACACACTCCTGGCTGCCAGCACTGCGAGCCATAACCAGCGCCGTCTGCCCCTGAGCGTCCCGGTACCGAACATCACAGCCATACTGAAGGGAATGAAAGAAATAAGATTTTTTTTTAATGGGTTAGATTATGTAATTACCCCATATTCCACATTTTAAGGACGTTTTATCATGTGGAATAAATTGCAACTTCGACCTGACAGGACTGTCTTAAATTATCCCAACACGGTGTGACTCAGCTTAGCTTTAGTGCCTTTCACACATATAGATCACCTTGAGTGGTCTGCTGAGTCATCTGTTTTAATGCTTTTGGGTTTTTTGCTGAGGGAATCACTTAAAGGTTCTTGAAGGGTAACAGTTATTGTTTTGCCGGTTTTGCATAACTCAACATGATGGTTTGCTGTGATGCAATATTTTACACTAAAAAGAAATTTAAAATCATTTCACACACTGTCAATAGTGCACCTTCACTGTAACATTATCTCTATTCTGCATTGAACTTCTTTGGTGATATGAGTCGGACGATCCATTCAAAAGTTGTATTGATTCCTATAACAGAAAGGGAGGGAAACACACCCAAACAAGGAGCTGCGTCATCACCACATTAGCCTGCTGACAGGCAGCGTGCAGGGCAGAGCCGGGCAGTCGCATCGCCAAGAGCGACCTGGAGGAGAGCGACAGGCTGAGAGGGGCATTAATGTCCTCCTTAGTGCAGTGGGCCAAAAGGAGCAGCAGCTTGGGGAGGTTGTGCTCAATCACTGCCAAGAGAAGACGGCCAGATAGCGTGATGTCTGGGCCCTCGCCAGGAGTGGGAGGAGGCAACGGCGCCACAAACAGTTTTTGCTCATATTTGGCCCTGATCCATGACTCCCGCTCCTCACTGAACAAGCGAAGGAAGCAAAGAGAAATGATGAGAAGATGATGACTATTCAGTGAATTTTCAGCTACAGTCTACTTGCATGCAGCTCATACCTGTAAAGCATTTAACTAAAGCAGTGTTGCCACACTGCTGATGTCACATCAATAATGTTACACCTCATAACATTATTGTCTTTTCTGACCATTTGTCTTTACCGTGTAGCATCAGGCGCTGGTTTACGGCGGCCCAGTGTGCGCGCCTCCCATATACTGTTGACCATGTGGTTGCCGATGGCACTGAGAACCAGCGTGAGCTCTCGCGGCAGATCATCAAGGTCCAGCGAGCGAACACGCGACAGGTGGGTCCCCAAGTTTCTGTGGATCCCTGAACACTCGATGCATATGAGAGCGCCCAGGTTCAGACTGGCCCAGGTTGGATCTTGGAGAAGAAAGGTACACACAACAAATTAGGCTGCCACTTCATTTGAAAGTGAAGTATGTGTATATGCTTGACAGATTTCTACCATTTCAATTTGTTTAAATATGCCAGTTTGGCCAAGTCAAGTTGTGTGAAATCCTGTTTGGACAAGTTTTAAAGCAGGGCTTTTAAATCTGTGGACAGTTTGCCAAACAATATATTCCCCTGAAACTCTGGCCCTTTAAAGTGTTCCAATATTAGAGTAATATTCAACATTTGATCTATTTTTGTTTGGTTTAGTGATATCTAAGACACAGATTTTAATTATAGGGTGTATTAATGAAATGCTGACCACATTTCTAAAAACTAAGGTTTATCTTTAATATGCTTTGCAGCCCATTGCTCCTGTGTTGGACTAAAATCGAACATGTCAAAGTGTTTTCTATGTCCCTTACTAATTGGTTAATTTACCTTGCAATTAACATTGCAGACATTTTTCCTTATGGAAGTAAAACATTATTTCAAGGACTGGATGACAACACAATTCAGATTCAGTAAAGCGTTTAGGTAATGAGTTTCATCTCTGTTCTAAATGAGCAAATTTCTTCAGCTTGCCCTCAAAAAGTCAACAATTACATAATATGACAACAATAATACTGGAAAAATAACACTCATGTTTCCTCTGCATATAAAAAATGTTTAAAAAAAATTGAAAACACCAAAACAAAGAGTGATGGTACATGAACGGTCACTTGGTTAACCTGTGATTCTTTCACAGTTGTAGTGTTCATTGAACGTAAACTTGGGCTAGACATTAACTCCATTTTGTCATTTGTCTTTCAGTGATATGACCACTTTTTTTTTTACAACTTCTGAGCTAATAAAAAGCAACTGTATTTTAAAATACAGTATGTTAAATGCCAATATACAGTATAATCCAAAGGTAGTCCTCTTTGGAAAGGTGGATCTGAATCGCCTTTTTTTGTAACTTTCCAAATGACAATTCAATGGTCACGCCTATTTTCCACAGTGATTGGCCAGATTATCTCTAGTAGTGTGAAAATGTACAGAGCTTCAAGCGCTCCACAAATGATTTTCTCCACATTCTTCACAGCTTCTTGCCCCACCTAAAAAGGTAGCCAGCAGTAGTATGGACAGCTTGGTAGGTGATGATTCTTAGATCAACATCACAGACATTGAAATGGAAAAAAATTAGCAATGAGAAAATGATACCGGTGCTCAGGAATGATGACACAGGGTTGAAACGAGATGAGATGGGTAATGTACCATAACCAGACACAGGTATGAACACACACAAAGAAGAGAAAAGCTATTAATGTGTGTCACTAACTTGGAGCATCACAGTCAACACAGAAGTTGTTGCCCTTTGCGTTGCGGATCGCCTGCAGAGCCACTGCTTCACTCTGGCTGTTCTTGCGAGCCTGTGGAAAACATACAGTATATGGTTCAAATAAAAGAAACACACCAGTAAACTAATCCTGTGTGATATTAGCTCTGATAACTGCTGTCATTACTAATAATGATTATAACTTCCAAATCTCCAAGTGGTAGTGTGGTAGAAGGCTATAATCATTTTTATGACCATTAAAAGCTGTACAATTATTGGTTTTGGACTCCTAGGACACACAATTCTCCTAACATTAATAAAGAAATGCATCATGGGATTAAAGTAATTATTCAGAATCATTATATTAGTGGCAATTATCATTTTTGGAGATGACTGAACTACTTCTACATCAGGACGCATCCCCCACGCCCCACTTAAATCAACAGAAACCAGTACAGACCATTAGTGGACAGGACCACATACAGTCCTTGAGATGGGGCGGGTTTTGGTAACGGCCAATCTAATTAGCTGCCCTTGTCCCTTTTAAAAGCAGCAGCAGTTAACAGTTTCCAAATAGGTTGAGAAGAGAGTCCAGGCCAGCTTCTCCTAAGAGAAAACTGTTCTTATCAAGGAGTCCCAAGGGGCAAACACACAGCACACAAATATGATCATAGGGCCCTCCAAATGTACCTCCAAGGGCAGATAATGTCACTTTTAAATGTGAACTTACATTTCATGTAGTATAATAAATGTGTTTCCATGATTACTATCTGTTGCCTATATTTTGCTTACTAAAATAAGTAAGGTTGCCTTCCTTTAGTTATATTTGGATACATTTACATGTGTACAATTACGCCTCTGCTACAAAACTTTGAGTAAAGCATTTTTTCCCCCAGCAGTTTACAAGACTAAAAGATTGTGTTTACTCTATACAACTCTGTGCTATACAAATGATTTCACTGTATCCACTGTGTCCCTCAAAAGCCTTGTTCTGTAGACTTGCAGTAAGAGATGATGCAAACACAGACACAATTTCATGCCAGTATGGATACCAGTATTGCTCTGCACCACCTGATCTGCGTAAACACAACTTCAGGCGTATGCCTCTGCCCTCCTCGATGCTTGCAAGTACATTTGGGGCCGCATAATACAAACAAAAATGGCACTACAGCAGCATTTGCACCTCTGCATGCTTTATGTGGATGAAAATAGAGCCTTTAATGTTTTCCAGGAGTAATTGAAAGAACATTTTGTCGTAATATTCATATTATTTTGTCATTTGTCAATGAAATGATCACTGTAGAGGGGCACACAACACAACTGCTTCACACGTGGAGAGAATATGCTTGGAAGATACAGATGCAGTATTTTATTATCTAGACAGACTTCACTCACATATTTTAATCATGTGAAATGTTAAAATCATATTGGACTGGTGAAATTGAATGTATTATGGAAATGTATATAGATCTAGATAAAAAAAATAACTTGTTAGGTGTAATGCCTCCTGACATTATGGACAAAAACGCTAATGAAAAGAATCTCTTCTAATATCTGAGGCAATACTGACTGTTGAAACAAGATGCTAAATGCTGAATGGCAGTGCTACGCAGAGTGAAAGCATGGAGGAAATGGATGCATATAATGTGTACGGGTACATACAGACAGGTGGAGGTGTATTAATGTATATATATGTTTTGATATGCATGTTGATACAGACTTGTATGTGTGTATAAGTATTCATATAGAAGTACACACACATCTCTCCTGTCTTTTTCTGATGCATCAATGTAAATGCTTACTGGGCTTCACTGTATTCAAGACATACTTTTATTTATTTACTAAATTTTCAAATTTTTTCTTTTACTTTTCTTGTTGTACTCTATTTCAAATATTTTCTTTTTATGATTAGACTTCTCACTATTACAACAACAACAACAACAGCTAAAACATGACGTATTGGGGGTTACGAACCCAGCACGGACAAAGTTAATGAAATTAATTAATGACAAAGTATACAAAAAAGGAATTATCACTGTAAAATAGTGTAAAACAGTGTATGCATTCTCTACAGAGAGTGCACTTTCGTTCATTCTTGCCTTGTTTTTGCTGCTCTCACACAGCTGCAGGCTGGCCAGGATCTGGCTCTCAATGGCTTGGACCCAGGAGTCCCTCTCCTCTACACTCTGCCCTTCAAAGTGCCATGTCTGGCCAGTGCTCGAGACGATGAGGAAGTCAAAGTTATCCTCATCTGACACAGAAAAACACGAACATACCAGAGATTTTTCATCAGATATTATTTTTCCCATTTAGAAACTTTCATCAATAGTTTGTTAACATTATGAACTAAAACTATTTAGTTTGTATGCATCAGTGCAGTTAAGAATCCATATCTGACTACTATTAGGCATAAGCAAGTTATGTTAGTGAACTGTTGAATTATAACCACAACTCTGACCTTTACATACATGTAGGTAAAATAATTTAGATGTATGGAAAGAATGTTAATCAAATAGTTGTAATTTAGCCAAAAGCTTGATTCGATATAATGTTCTTCTCTAATGTGACAGCAAAGTGCAAGAACAGCAACACAAGCAGGCAGACTGACATGTGCAGAGGAGCAGTCAGAGTTTGAGAGATGCAACATGACAGATCAACATTACCTGTCTTGCTTACGTTTCTTAAGCTACCAAAGCTTTTAAGTTTCCACATTTTGCGCTTGGCTGCATGAGAAGACAGAAAATGTCCCAGAAAAGACAACAAGAGAAAGAGAGGAAATAATAAATGTTACATGTTGAAGCTATTGATCAAATTTAATGTAAAGTTATCAGTTACTACTTTTTTTAATAATTAACATCATATCAAAAATGATTAGACTATGATTGTTGTTTTTATTGCTATATGGTAAATATGAAACACAAATATGGAGTTGTTAGCATTTACCATCTGCTTGGCCAATGGTTGAGTCTCCTTTCTGGTTCATGCTCTTCTTTCTGCGATGCTTCTTCCTATCTGTCACCGGGGAGGAGGAGCCTACGTCTTTGGTGGAGGAGGAGCTGGACACACCCTCAACCGCCGAGTCTGGCAATAAGATCACACAAAAACATACCAAATTAAATGTGTCTGGTACAAAACATGCATGCTTTTTAAGAAATTGTTTTGCACAAAATAAAAGGTACTTCACTCACCAACACTTTGAGCGTGGTTAGACAGTGTAGAGGGGCATCGCTGCACGCCTCTGTTACTCCTCAGGAACAGTGCACCACCCAGCCCTTCCATTTCCTCCACTTGCAAGAGGCTGCTGGCGCTTACAGGGACTAAAGAGATGGTAGCAAGCATGCACTTAATAATAGAGTAGTGTAGGCTGACATCAAATGGAAACCAGAGCTACTGGAATTAAAAAATACATTACTGATTCTGTATGAACACCAGAGAAAATAAGAGATACAGAGTTTGACTGTCCTGAAGTCTTCACACACTTGTGAAACTTGTAAAATCCCTTACAGTGCTCTTTTGTTCTTTTGCAACGTTTTTGCATTCCCTTGCAATTTCTTTTCCCTTTCTGGTACAGATGCTTGACCCCTCTGTACAAAAAAGTCTTAAAATTCAAGGAACAGTGCATTTACTGTAATTCTGATTTCTGCTTTTCCCCCATCTCCACCTTTTTATCATTGTTTCTTTTTTAACATACCTACTCATTCCAATTCAGGGTCATTAGTTTCAACATTTCACCCAACTCACATGTACCCCAGCTCCACAAAGAAAAGGACTAGAGTTATGAAATATCTTCATTTGCTGTAATTCCTCTGATAGTTAGGAAATACGATTGTGTTTTTGTTATTGTTTCCTGCTTATACACAGATTTGGGTAAAGGTTTCACTTTGTATACTTTTTTTTAGGCATCTAAAGTAAAAAACAAACAAAAACAAAACATGTTTATTCTTTGACCTGGGCTGACACCCTCAGGTCCCGGCACATCTTTGACCCGTCCATTAAGCCCGACCGGAAGGCCGCAGGTGGGTACAGCACGAGGTGGTCGCTTTCCTGGCACCTTCACTGTCACTCGCAGCAGGTCCATCTCTTTCCCGGGGGCATTCAGCATGTAGTCCTGTGAAGCCAAACATTTGGCATTACCATCAACCACTAGCCGTCAGTGGTGCTTTCAGCAGCACACTGCTTCAAAGCGCTCTGTCAACACACTGACTCACATTGACACTGGAGTGATAGGACAATATGCCGTCGTTGGACAGCGTGACATACTTCTTCTTCCACTCTTTGTTGAGCGAGTTCCCGCTGCGCTTCAGCAAGATGCCCTGATGGAGGTGACAAAACCGAAGAATGAGAATTTATTGCAAATGTCTTGTGCGTTCATCTCACACATTTCGGCAGCATGATGACTGCTGGCTGCCAAAAACACTCACTATCCTATTCATCAGGCCAATATGGGAGATCACAACACTTCACCACTCCACATGATCAAACTGCCTTCACACATTTGATTTCGAGTGAGTGCTGGTGTGACGTCTTCTGCAGAGGGTCATTAGATACATCACATTTGTTTCTGCATCAAGTGCAAATCTGTGCCCCACCTGTTTGATGGGAATGGAGCGCCCACTGCCCAGATCGCCCTTACAGTCTACACTCCTTCTGTTCGAGTCACTGCCTCTCCGACCCTAAACAAAGGACAAGAGAAGCAATAACTGCATCAGAGGCAAGAATGGGGTAAAATATGAAGTACTGAAGTTTTCCTTGTGAATTGTGTGCATTTCACTACAAAGTATTTGGAAATGGGAATGGAGTTTCTGCTGACTGCTTATTCATGTAAGCGATATCTCAGTAGAAATCAAATATCAGTGCCATTCATCCTTACATTAAAGCTGCACTAATCAATATTTTTATATTAACAATGTTCCTGCTGTTGACCTCAGTAAGTTTCATAGTCAAATCCCAAACCAAGTTAGGGTAATTTCAAAGTTATAAATTACTTTTCCAATAAGTTATTTAACTATTTAATTTGGAAAAAGAATGTAGTTATCTACAGACTACGCAGGGTGACAAGTTACTTCTTTTATTATCTCAAAACAAAACATAAAATATGTTTTAGAAGGCAGCCTGACATAACTGGTGTCAGACTTAGCAATAGCCAGTTAATTTATATAGCACATTTCGAACACAGGGGCAATTCAGTGTGCTTTACATAAATAAAAGCAAAAAGGAACATCCATGTATAAAATATATTTAAAGAAAGTACAAAGTACTACATAAAATAGTAATTAAAAAGAGTAATTTAAAGATAAGTAATGTAAAAATAAAATAAAAAGTATAGCAGCATTGTCTTTCTCTGACAAATAAAAGCCACTCTATAACAGTACAGCCAAATCCAAATCAAGGTGCATCTATCTACGGTGTGTTGTTGACACTGGTTATACCTTCCACCCCTACTCTGTGGGCCCTGTGAGCTGTTCACTATGATCTAAATTATATGACAAAGTTTTGTATATTTAGGTGAAATGGCATGGCCAAATAAACAGTAAAATTTCATACTGTGACTATAGTGCTACCCAGGATGTTCTGCCACTGGACTTTGGTTTGTCTTTAAGTGCCTAGAATCATGAGTTTTTAAGCAAAAAAAGGGAACCTAGTAAAATGTGAGGTCAAAGTAAAAAAAAGACAAAAAAAGGAAAGGGCAAGAGTATAAATATGAAAGGGTACATAAACATGACTGCTTGTGCCCCCTAAAAAAGAATCACTTGACCAGTATGTACCGCAAATCGGGAGGTGCGTCTCCGGGTGGCACTGCGGACTGACCCAGGCGTGGCACTATCTGTTTTTTCCCCTCTCGCTGTCCTGCCGATCTCTTTATGGCTGATCACAGGAGTGGATGGAAGTGATGAGGAGTAATCACTGCTCTGACCACCGTTACTGGCCTAAAGAGCCGGAGCAGGAGGGGGTGGGGGCGATGATGTGACAATTGAGCAGAAAAGGGAGATAGTTTGTTACAACAGCATACCTACAGCCTTTAAAAGTGACCGGCAAGCCTAAAATATAAAATACACTTAGTATAAAAAGGTGCACGTAAATGGTGCAACTTAGTACCATTTTTTCAGACAGTGTGGAGCAGATGGTCCTTAACAGTTTTACCTGTCCTGGAAAGACGCCTGACACTGGGGTGGAGCCTCCAGAGTGACTGGGAGAGTTAGGGAGAGATTTACAGGAAGCCAGTAGTGCAGCTTGCTTCTTGGCTGCCATGATTTTCTGAGCAGCTATGGAATAAAAGAAACTAAACATTAGCCCTAAAAAAAGGCAAATAACCTTCATATTTATGCATCTTCTGCAGCAGAATCCTCAAAGTTCATACCATCAGTGAAGACTCTGTTCACATTGAGGCCATACGTCGCACAGGTTTCATAGTAAGTACAGCGGCGCACGTCTGAGCAGAGCTGTCTGGCCCTGGCATCATCTATTACTCTGGGGTTGGTGCTGCTGATCTTATCTAGAAAAAGCACAAATCACAAATAAAACAAAAGTTCATCTCTGCAAACATTTGAATGAAAGCACGTTGTGTGTGAGTGTCCTACCCTGAGTGCCGACTACTATGAAAGGTATCTCAGAAATAGGCCGGTGAACAGCGAGCTGATGGTAGATTTTGTAAACTTCCTGGAAGCTGGCCTCGTTTTCCAGACTGAAGACCAAGATAACTGCATCCACCCAACTTGCAAACTGAGGAGAAGGGAGGAGGAGGAGAAGAGTAGCACTCAAAATTACACAGGAGCAGGATGATAGTAAGGACTAAATTACATCAAGTTTAAATAGTTGTCAACATTTCAAGTTCAATCAGTTCCCAAACCCACCTGAGCACCTGGGAGTTCTGTCTCCTCTCTGATTATTAACACGTGGCTCTGTCCATCAACCAGGACGTCCTTAATGTACTGGCGGCCTGCAAGTACACCGCAGGAATAAAGAAGAGTTCATATAGACCTTTTTCACATCAGATATTTTGACTTGTTATAACAGGAAAAGCACATCAACTAACTAATAACATTAATAGCATGCCCTGGCCCCTGTCACGGATCGTCTAAATGGAATGAAGCCAGCATTAATGTTATTATTTACACCTTTGTATGAGAAGTAGAAATGTCTGCTGTGACAAAGCTCTATTGCCAGTTATGTACAGACAGTGTCATAGAAAAACACACATAAAGGTTGTAGATGGGGACATGTGAAACCAACCCTCAGCGTTCTCCAGCTGCAGGTAACTTCCTGTCAAGTGTCTGTGGACCAGAGCAGACTTCCCACTGCACAGGCCTCCCAAGACACCCTGCAGAGCACAAACACAGAGAGAGAGAAAATATTAATTTAGTATTAAATCCCATGCCCTAGTTTGTAAAAGCTATGTCCTGATGCTTACCAGGTGAAGCTCTTGTATAGTTTGGCTCATGGTCCATTCTTGACTGCTGGTGCATGCAGCTGAAGAAAACAAAATTGACATCCATAAGCTCAGTCCTGTAATGATTTGATGTATTGGTAACTTGCTGTATAACAAGATACAGGATACAAAGTATTGATAAGACAACCTTGGAGTTGCTGGAAGTTGTAAGCTAACATTTGTGCTAAGCTAGGCTGAAAAACTCTCCACATCCATTTCTGCACTGGAAACACATCATCGATCTTCTCTTCTGACTGTGAGCAAGACAGCTAACTATGGTTTAAGAAGAACAGGAAACAAAAGTGGTTAGCTCCATTAAAAACAAACACAAAAAATCACCATTTAACAACTCCAAAACCATTCTTACTTACATGTTGTGTGTTGTTAGCAAACTAGTCACCAACACATCCAGGTTTTGTTTAGTCAGGGGAATGTGTAAAGTAGGCAACTTCAGAATGAGGAGCATACCTCTGGTCAAAAAAAAAAGCCAACTAGGCTAACCATATCCTCTGATTTCAAGAAGCTGACACCAGACTCCTTGTCTAACTCAACAACGACTAAGTTAAAAAAAACAAGCCTATTTCCCCAAAATGTTGAAGTGTTCCTTTAAAAGAATTAAATCCTGACTGCTGGCCAGGTCTGGCCTGACTGCCCGTGGACACAGCATAGTGAGGAGAGTCAGGGTGTCCAAGCCTCCCCACTGGGTGCAGAGAGGCTGCAGCCCCCAGACAGTGAACATTCAGTCAAGTGTACCAATGTGCAAGTCTACAGTGTTAGTGAGCATGCCAGATATCTTTAGTTTACCCTAACATTGTTAGACAGTCCACTTTTTGTGCCTTTTATTATGGTTACCATGCAAAAAAACCCTCCTAACAAGTCAATTATTCTTTTATTCAGCCTTGAAAATGTAAAAAAAAAAAAAGATTTCATCCATCTGTGGTGAGATAATTCATCTTGTTCCCAGTGCAGTTTGCCTTATTTCATGAATTTTATAAAAGTTAGTGTCAAGTGAAACAAGACAGAATATGCCACCTGGTACTCTGTGGTATCAAGAAGGTGAAACTTGAAACATTAAAAATTCTTTGAGTCTATTGTTGAGTCAGCCAGAGTCTGAATACTAGAGCAGCGATCTGCCTTATCCAGTATTGTTACGTTATACTGGGCTTAATTTCTAATATTCCATAAAAACAGGAAACTGCACTGGGAAAAGTGAAATTATTGCACTGGTGTCTTGAGCATGGGGGCCCTGAAGTGCAAAACATAACGACAAATTACAAAACATGACAGCAGTGCTCCTACTTTCAAACTAGCTAGACCTTAGAAACGCTATGATAGACTACCTTTTCTGAGTGAAAACACCGCAAAACCAACTACTTCCGTGTGTTGCAGACTGCCAGGCAGTGCATCCAATCAGGACAAGGAATCATTGTCCAATACGTACCTATCTATTCCGGTTTGAGTTTACTTGTTAAGATGGATGTTTTTATACTAAATGATCAATAATGGGATATTGGTTACTTTTATGTTGTTTATCTTTATTTTGTATCAGACAAAAAGGAAATGGCTCTTTAAGAAATGATAGAAGAAAACTGCTGTCAACTGCTGTTAACAGCATCATTTATAGGTTGAGGCAGATGTCAGCATCTCCAGAGATGAGCAAACTCATTCCTCTGTCAGTTCTTTATGGTCTGATGAATTGCATCAGAATTGTACTAAATCTAATCACTTATTAACTACATAAAACAACCATATAAAGACAAAAGCTTTCATTTAAACAAATAAAAGTGTAATGTGTCTAATGTAAATAAACTGGAACCCCAGAAAAAAAAACAATGCACCTAATTTCATTGTATTTATACTTTTATATTACTAAGATGATCTATTACCATTTATTGAATGTTTAAAAACGTAAATAGGTAAATAGATAAATAAACTGCTCGCACACTGCAGGGTTCCGATGTCAACTTATTGCACCACAGTGACTTTCGAGCACAACTGCTATTAATCAAACAAATTTTTAAAAACTTATTAAGAGACCTGTGTTTGTGTTGGTTTTCTGGCTTTGGTTTTACTGATAAGGACATCCACTTGGCAGTGACAATATGATGACTGAGTGTTAATATTAAAAACCTACATTATGTTCCAAGTGTCACGATGATAAATAGTTGTGAGATTATGGCCAAATATATCTACTTCATTGCTTAACTGTGATCATAATGATCCCTCAGCTGTGCAGGTTTATTGTGTAGCAGTCGGTTTAATAAGTAATGCATCAGATTTGGCGCTGATATACTAAAATAAGACTTTGTAAAAAGGCCAAATTATATGACAAAAACTCATAAAGGTGGTGCAGACAGCAAGGTCATAGTATGGGATACAATTTATTCTGATTCTTAGTTTTATTAATTACTTATTCTAATTTAATTCTGAGGTCACAGATATATTTCTGCTCCACACTCTACAGAAAATATCAATCACAAGTCACTTACTCTCTTATATTCAACCATAAAGGTTTTCTTCAAAGAAAGGAAATATTCAGCCACTACATTATGATAAAACACCTTCAGTAGTTTCAGGGTTTTGGACGAGTATCTTGAATCAAGGAGGAATAAGACAGATAAGTCCGCTTGTGTCAAGAAAATAACAATTGAAACAATTCTTAAAACAAGCTGATGTCTTTTATGAAATTATTTAAAATACTAAAATACTACAATTTTAAATGTCTAACTTCTACATTAAAGGACTTGCTGAGGATATCTATTGCAGTGAGGTTGCACTTAACATTCTGGTTTGAGAGCATTAGCTCTAACCTCAGTAGAAATACAGCAAAGGTACCTCTGTGAATGGACATTCAATAAAACACACACACACACACACACACACACACACACACACACACACACACACACACACACACATCCTTGTACTTCTATCTTTGTGAGGCCCGTCATTGACATAATGCATTCCCTAGCCCCTTACCCTAACCTTAACCATCACAAATAAATACCTAAACCTTACCCTCACCCTAACCATAATCTAATTCTAACCTATCCCTTAAAACCAAGTCTTGACCTTCAAACGGCCCTTTGAAGCTGTGAGGACTGGCCAAAATGTCCTCACTTTCCAAAAATGTCCTCACTCTGTAGGTAATAAACGTGTTTGAGTCCTCACTAGTACACACACACACACACACACACACACACACACACACAGAGCCATGAAGGACACCACACACATCTGCAGATATGAGGCTGAACAGAGAAAGACAAATGACTGCCAGTGTGGACACATGCACACACACACACTCTGGGTAACACTGTGAAAGTGCTTACAGATGTAAATCAATGTCGAAATTATACAGAGACAACGACATAGATACTGTTTGCACAAACATTCTGAAGCTGTCAGGTCACGTTGTGCTCGGGCGGAGCCACGGCATCGGTCGGCTCTCTGGGGACACAGATTCTAACTTTAAACCCCCTCATCCCCATCTTTGGGCAATCCCCACGCCCCCACACTCCCCTCCATCAACAGCGTCACACCACAGACCAAATAGCATCTCTCACGGCTTGCTGTTGCCATGGCAACTCCATTTTCCAGAAGCCTCCAGCCTGGGTCTCTATACAATAAATGGTCTCTCATGGATACAGCGACGTGTGAGAGGCATAGAGACATGATGTCCACCTGTGCACATATGAAGCTGAAAATATGTGTCTCACATTTTGACAATGCTGAGCAATATTTTCTAAATCAAATCTGATCAATAATATGCTGAAATTACAGGTTCAACATGGCACAATGTCAAAAACACTTAAACACAATATTGCGTCAACTAATGAATAGGCTCCATTTGAAGGCTGATTAACTCTATGCACAGAGCAGGAAGTAGCAGGTTCCCGCTCCCCTCACTCCTCTGATGAACACAGCTCTGTGTATCCCCAACCTTAATTATTCATGTCCCACTTACTACTGACAAATTATTCAGAGCTTACTCCAATACCACACTCTCCGTCAAAGATGATTTTCTTTAGAATATATCAATAAGGATTAAAGATAGATAAAGTTGCATCATTTCATTTATTTCAAATAGAGAAGTCTGAATTTTTCATGAAGTGTTTTCGTAGTTTTTGACAAGACTGAACTCATTTCTAGTTTGGGTGTCAAGGTTTGGGGAATTTCCTCAAAACAGAGATCCAAAACATTGAGTGAAAGTACAGAGACAGATCATAGCATTTGAACTTTTCACTACTGATAAACAATGAAAAAAAAAATTCATCTGCAACATTAATACAGTTAAAATCCTTTTTGTAATTGGTTTTAGTTTACTGTTTGTTTGTATTTGTATTTTTATCTTTGCAACAGGTTTTATTGGCAAATAAATAATATTCCATAAATTTCTCTAACAGACCTCTTGGAGGCCTGTAGGATCCTCAGAAATAGATCCAGCTTTTGTCAAGAAGATGATTAACTTGACATTTAGATCCATTCTTATTGTAAATCTAGTGATCATTATAGGGCTGCAACGATTATTCTCATTATCAGTTAATGTGACGATTCGAATACGTGATTGTTCTATGAAATGTCAGAAAATAGTGAAAGATGCCCACAACAATTTCGTAAAATAGCTTATTTTGTCCGAACACCAGTTCAAAACTCAATAATACTGACAACTATCACATAAGACAAATCCTCACATTTGAGAAGCTATAAACAAAGAATGTTTGGTACTTTTGCTTGAAAAATTACTGAAAAGATGAATCGATTATCATTAATGAGTTAGAGTTATGGCCAGTAGAGTTATGAGGCAGGATGAGGGGGGATGCCATTCCCCTTGTTAGCAAAATGACCAAAATCCATCCCCCTTGTTAACCTGCTATCCCACCCTCTCCATCCCCTAGTAGCAGAGAAAGTGCAGGGGCAGAGGGGTTGTTTAGTTGAATATGTTAGTCTAGTCTGCCTTACTCATTGATCTTTTATCTGACTGAGGTTTGTGGAAGTTAGAATCTATGGCCCTGACCATGGCTCTGAAATATCAGTAGCCTCACTGTGCTGTGTATTGATAAATCCATGGGGCTGAAGTAGCAGACAGAATTGTAATTGCAACTTTTTCTCTGAGTCCCGCCCTTCTGTCAGTTTTCGTCTTGGATCTATAATATTCTTTAAATTATACATATTTTATTGTGTGGTCCTAAGAATTTGTTTCAGATAAACTGAGAGATACACTCAGGGAGGTAATGAAACAGCAGAATCATATCCCTCAAAGACATGAAAGGTTTCCTAGACATTGATCTCAGACAGGTTTTTATTTACCTCATTAGCTGGTTGGTCTTCTCAATGCCTATCATGTCACAAACACTGATGCTGTTCATCAGTAAAGTTTTTAATTAACATGTGTCCATGTTTACATATGAATTTCTCTCACAGCAAACCGAGAACATAAGACACTTATCTCGTCTATTTCATCTGAGGAAAATACAACAGCTTATTCTAACTGAAAATAACCACATTTATTTTAGTACTATAGCCTTATTCAAATCCACTTTGCATGAAAATAAGCAGAATAAATTCATGCTCACCTGATAACTGAATATCGCAACTGTGTGTAATTTACAGCAACTATGCCCGTATAAATGAAATGTTGAAGTAAATTAATGAATTAGAATTAGAACATTACTGGGACTAAGTGGGAGCACATTTTTTGGTTTATGTCCACACAACTCCAGAGAGGGCAGTGATATGTGATCCTGCGTAATCACATTAAACAAAATGGTCTTTTTAGTCGCTTAAATTTCAGCCCAAGTGTGCACTGATGGCTGAAATGAAACAACAGATGTGACTGTGTTTTTTGCCACCATCACCAAATTCTCACAGACGAGCAGTTTTCCATCTCTTCTAAAGAGTTGTATGAATGTTGTTCTGTTGGTTCATGTGACCAATTGCCCTCTTTATTAGTGTTTTTCCTCTTTATTTTGTCAAGTATGTGCAGCACTGTGGGGCTTAAAGACTATAGGATGAGTCAAAATGTATGAAGAACTAAATATATGTGAACAGAAATGTTGGGATAAAATATTTAGCCTATCATAAGTGTCAATGTGACATTAAAAGCCTGTCATAAAGTTGTGTGTGCAGATACAGGAGATGCATAAGGTGGCCCTACCTTCCTCCTCACTCGAGCCCCTTTCCACAGCTGGATAGAGGGGAGGAGCAGTGTTGACACTGGGCGGCGCAGCTGTACTTTTGGTGAAAATGCCGCTAATGAACTTGAGCATCTTTCGGTCACGGGGAGGAGCTCGCTGGATTGTTCCTCCCTGGCCCTCCTTCCCCTTCTTCAGGTCCTCAGAGAGGGAATGTAGGTCGCTGTTATCCAGGGTACGACTCGTGCCTTTTCTTTGAGGCCTGGACACATCAGTAGCAGGAGGTGCAGGGAAGGAAATAGAAACCGTCTTAAACCTCTCCCCCTGAGGGCTGTCCCTGGTCATTATGCCTGAAAATCCTCCGCTGATGGGAGCTATGGGGCGAATGAGTGTGCCCCTGCCATCACTGTCGGCCCAGGATGCTCTGTAAGGCCCCAGAGTTGTAGCTGCCATTAAGGGGGACTGGTCCCCAATGCGGTTATCCCTTCGATCCAAAGTCTTAGCAGAGTGATAAAGGCTTGAATTGGCCTCTCTGAGTTCCCTCCAGCATGCAGAGTTGCCTCCTGCATGTGACCTCATCAGGACTTCAGGACGCTGGCTGACCTGTGGTGGGACAGAAAAAGGGAGGCTGCAACGTGAGCGGCTGTTCAGGTCTGCTCCATTTTCACCCTTTAGGAACAGCATGGGGGGCTCTCGGTAGAGCTCTGTCTTGGGGCGCAAGGCTTCCGAGCGAGGCCCCTCCCTGCGCACAGTTCCCTCAGAGGTAGTTCCTCCATACACTTTGACCATTTGCCTAACAGGTGGATGTACAAAAGAAGTGTCTTTGCTTTTTCCAACTGATACAATGTCTTTTTGGTGTCCATGAGTTTCCCTCCTCTCAGGCTTCCCCCAGTTCTCAACCGGACTGCCATACTTGATCTGCACCTGTTCCACTTCTTCTTCTACCTGTGTGTTTTCTTTTTCCACCACTTGCGTACATACAGGCCCTTCCTCCTTTTCAGGGGCATTTCTCTCCTCCTCCTCCTTCTTAGGGCTCCCTTCCCCCTCTGGAAGAGCCTCCTTCTGGTTCCCTGCTACATCCTCTGGCACAGCCTCAACCTTCACCAGAGTGAGGGAAATGAGGTAGGTGGTGCGTCTCTGTGGGTTGCCTGCCTTGCTCATCAGGACGGCAGACTTCAGCACAGTGGCACCTGCTCTCTGACCTAGCCAGACCTGCACATCTCAGTCATGGCAACCAGGACAAGACTGAAGCAGAGGAGAAAGAAGATCTAAGATCAAGATCAAACACAAACACCTGATCAAACCTTGTGTAGCTGATTGTGTCTGATATCAGGCCTGTGCACTTGACAGGAATCCGAGTTTCATTTTAAAATAAAGATATGAAGAGTCACTGAAAAGAAGAGGAGTGCTTGGAACTGCAAATTTCCAGAATATATTTAAAAGGCTGACCCAGCGGTGAAACAAGTCTAGACTGTTTTTTTAATGCCTCCATTAATCCTCCTCAATGCACACCGCTACTACTGGTCTCTAACACTGATTCATTCATAATCCTCCCCTTTCTTTGCTTTGCTTCCCTTCTTAAACTCATTTATTCTGTGCAAATCTGACATGCAGACACACGGATCTGTATAAGGAGACGTATCTTTTTACTGTGTTGATGTCTCAGCCTCAGATTTCAGCCTGGAATTATGCAACAGTCAATACATTCGCTTGATCCATTTCTTGACTAGGACTAAAATGAATACTGACTGAATAATGCCACCTTACTACAGTATGTGTGTCTTGGCTTTTTGCTCATATCATACCTTCATTTTTCCAGAAGAATATCCATTGCACAGTTCCTTGTACATTTGATTTGATGAAGAATTTATCTCGCCATCAGATTGCCATTCATATCAAATGGCACATCAAACAAGGCTGAGAAAAAAAAAGAGCTCCAGCTGATGAGTCCAAGAGAAAAAACAGGTTAAAAGGGAACAGGGTGCAAAAACATCAAAATGGAACTCATTTACTTGTCACGAAGCGTCTGGCAGCTGGAGCCTCCATTCGACAATGTCATGCATAAAATTATGTATGCACGGTGTGAGGGTCACTGGGAGATGCTGAAAAACATCTGTTGTTATGTCTCCAGAAAAGAAAAAAAAAGAGTAGCTGGATTTACTCAACCCAAGCAATGCTACCTTGTGCCTGTATCCCTCCTCTGGAGAGCAGCTCCTGTCGTTCACCGCATCCTCTCCTCCGAGTGCCTCATCCAATTAGCAAGTCAATAAAATGTGTCTGTGAGGCAGAGGAAGCCCACCAGCTCACCACAGCCCCTCCTCCTTTTTTTCCTCCTCTTCTCGCTGCCACAGAGCTTTACAGCCCCCCGCTAGTCCGCCGTTAGCCTGCCACACAACCTGCTCCACACTGGATCTGGCTCCGGGGCTGGGGATGAGAGGCTTGCAGTGAGGTGGTGGAGGTGGTGGTGGTGGTGGTCCTTGCCCACGTTCATCAGATTTTTATCTGTGCCAACAACAAAAGAGACAGGAGGGAGAAAGAAAAACCCTCAGCTCTTCTCCTGCCAATGCATCTGCTCTGTCTCCAGCGCTTTCTCTCCCCTCTCCTTTTCCAAAGCAATTTATGGGCAGCTGCTGTTTTCTCTCCCTGCCTCACTGTCTGTCCCCTCTGAGTGACAAAGTGAGGATGCACAGGAAGGAGAAATCTGGATGTCTATGGATCATTGCAATAGGAAATAAAATGTTATATAAAAATGCTTAGGAAGGGAAACTGAATTAAGTAGCATGTAATTAAATTACATGGAGAGGAAACTGAAGATACTAATTTGGCTTTGCAGGTGATAATGACAGCAGAAGAATATAGACGAGAGGGCAGGAAAAACTGAGTTTCTTGGAAATAAAACAAGAACAAAAGAGCTCTTAAAATATTTCTTTTCACTACACAATCTCTCTCCTGGGGGAAGCCACTTCTCTTCCCTCACTGCTCGTCTCCTCATCATTAACATGTCAACATAAATGATTTACCTAATTAGCATTTTTTGTCACTCTTACAGTTAAACTCGAGTTCCCCGTTCCTATATAAATTAACTGACTATTTGGTCCAATCAAAACACAGCAATTACAACCAAAAAAGATTGAACTGGGGAGAGGGGGGGGGGTACTTTCACTGCTTAAAGGACTAGTTTGACATTTTGGGTTATCCGTTTATTTCTTGCATCTTCTTTGAGAAGATTGGCCCTACCTTCCTCCTCACTCACTTCTTTCAGCTAAATATGTAGCTGGAGCCAGTAGACAGTTAGCTTAGCTTAGCATAAAGATGGGAAACTCCTAGCCTGCCTCTGTCCAAAGGTGGTAACAAGATCCAAGTACGAGCCCCTCTGAAGCTCACTAACACGTATCTCATACGTTAATTTCATACACAAACTAAAATTTAAAAACGATTAGTTGTGGCAGGAGCAGTGGCACATAAAACCACAATTTGTCATTTTTACACTTCGGTTTTTGTACCGATTAAACAAATGAGATATAGCATGTTAATTAGCTTTAGAGGTGCTGGTATGTGGACAGAGCTAGGCTAGCTGTTTCCCCTTCGTTTTCAGTCTTTAGCTAAGCTGACCTAAGCTAACCTGCTGCTGGCTCTAGATTTATATTTATTATAAAGACATGATGAGAGGGGTATAGATCTTCTCATCTAACTCTATGTTGGGGAAAATGTGTTTTTTGTAGTAGTTAATTCATCAGATTGTTAATTTTCAATTGTGGCCACAGTGACTAATTCAAATAATTTAAAGGGGAACTTTGGGGGAGCATGGGAAGTACTACTCAGACTGTGAAATCAGTATAAATTGAGTGTGAAAATTGTATAAATATTTTCTGTGGCTCTGGAGCAAGATTTTGTAAGTTTGAGAAAATAACCTGGAGTGATATCATCAGGGCTTGGACTTGGAAACTACACATTTTTACCATAAATCCTGAAGTGTAATACAAAATAGTTTGGTGAAACACAAAAACAAGTCACCCGCAAAAACCAAAAAAGAAAACACCTCTCACTGATTTAGACGACCACATTCATTATCTGTTTATTTGATCAATATTAGAGGACAAAAGCAGTATAGTGAAGCAACTTGGTCTTTTATAAATTTTTTTGTTGGTATTCAATAGTTCATTGTATTTTTCACAAAATATTTCAGTCCATTTCAGTTTTCATAAAATCACATTTGTTAATTTTATATGGCATCTGGGTAATAATAATAATAATAATAATAATACATAAGTAAAGTCTGAATGTGATTAAAACAGTTTTTTATTCATTTTTAGTTGCAGTGCTGGTTGAATTCAGATGTTTTAGCAAAAGATGTTAAACATGAAATGAAGTCCAACCCTTCAGTACTCCAATAAAAGGCACAGTTTCTTTCACTTTATGAGTATTTAAGGACAATACAAGTATTTTTGTCATGTGTGTCTTTCTTGTGCGTTTTTCTTCTATGACTATTCCTTCTTTTCTTTATGATTTTCATACAACTTAATGTCAGGCTTATGGTGTTTTTGTTCCTTTTGTGTGATAAATATTAACACAAGTACAGTATGATCACTGGCTGTTCTAACCCTGAGGAGTCACTTCTGTCAGACTTTGTTTAGCCTGTAACGAGAAAAGATGACATCGCTTCCTTCTGTCTAAACACTGCACAAAAATAACAAGAGCAACATTTCAGAGGAGATGACAGAAGTTTCTGTGTATCAGTCTCTGCTGACGAGACTGATAAAGAATCAGACATCAAAAACACTGGTACTGTCCTTGAAGACATGACATGGTAACATCATTAATTGTGACATTTACATGTTGGAAAGCATGGCAGTGATCCTTAAGTTCATTCCTCTTCTTTTTTATTCCATTTCTCTGGCTTTAATCCTTTTTTGATGCAGGAGTGACAAAAAATATCCCAAAGCATAACCCAGGCGTCTTGAAAGACAATGAACTAAATGAAATTGAAATCCTTTATGGTTAGGCCAGGTCTAAACTTAGACACTGTTACCTCTTGCTGCATGTTTCACTGCATCATTTCAGCTTTTTGTTTGAGTCAATGTCCCCTCGTCCTGGAAATATGGATGTTCTAGGGCATTCAGGGCAGATATTCGTTTCAAAGGGTCAAAGGTCAGCATTTTCTGTGGAAGAAATAGCAGGATGTTAGAGCTGCGTCAGGTCTTAAAGGAAAAGTTTTGAGAAACACTCTTTTTCACTTTCTTGCTGAGAGTTACATGAGGAGGTTAATACCACTCTCATGTCTGTACAGTAAATGTGAAGCTGGAGCCCGCAGTAGATTAGCTTAGCTTAGCATAAAGACTAGAAACAGCTAGCCTGGCTCTGTCCAAAGGTACCAAAATCTGTCTGCCAGCACCTCAAAAGCTCACTGAGTAACACGCTCTTATCTGTTTAATCCACACAAAATCAAAAATAAAAGACTATTTTATGGCCAGGACCAGTTGCCAGGCAACCACTGGACACTGCAGGAAGTTACTGGTCAAACACGTTGAACTATTCCTTAAACAAGTGCAGAGGAAAGTCAAGAAATAGAGTTCAGTGGAAAGTCACTAAAAATAGCTAATGTAACCCATTACCTATCTTTGGTCATTAAGATTTAGTTATTTTAATGTGTATCAGAAAAATTCTTGCCTAAAATCGTGTTTTTTATTTTGCACTTAAATCTATATTTTCTACATCATATAGAGAGGCAGAATAACATATACTGTCTACTTTAAAAAGGTATTGTTAAGTTCCTTTTTTATGATCTGTTGGTAAGCTAATCCATTAAAAAACTTGTGATTTTAGGTCTTATTTTCAGTTTTACCAGCATTGTAAATTATAATGCAGAAAGAATACTTTTCTTTAAATAGAACTGCTCTATGTCCTGCTCTCTCTTCTGGTTTAACCAGCTGGATAAGTCACATTAGTCACAAGAATTTCTAATATTGCATCAGTGAAATTCTTGTGGCTTGTGTTGAACATCAGCAGACTATGAGTGACGAAAATTCTTCAGGAGACTGAGGTTACTTATCCGTTACTGTCCTGATTTCATCTCTGTATCCAGCTGAAAATTAATCAATTACCAGGCAGGATTTTAGTTAATGGCGAAGTCTTACCAGCAATAGTTGCGCCCCCTGCTCATTTATCTCTGGAACAAAGTCAGTGATTGGGCGAGGTAAGAGAGGGGGGAAGTTTTTCCTTGAGAGTGTAACATCAGTCGGCCACTCCTCCTCTGGTGGCAAGCCAATAACTCTGAAATAACATAATTTTCAATGAAATAGAAATCATCTGGCAATAAATCTCCTAGTCAGGTAAATGTGATGGAAACTATTTGTTACTCACTCAAGAATTTTCCCAAGTTGGTCCACTTCTGATTCTCCGCAGAACAAAGGTCTAACAGAGAAAGTTTGTACCAAAGTTAATAGAAGCAGATGTCATGTTATTAGTTCACGTCTGTGCAATTCTTGTTTATGCAGGAGGGCAAATAGCAACATGATGTCCTTTAGACAAAGACCAGCAGTTTGGCATGAAGTGCACGTTGAATGATTCTACTGTTTGTATAAGTTTGCAACATCTCACCCAGATCGACTTGTTAATCGTTCATGATACTATTAGCTAGAACACTATAACACTGTGCCTCTGCTCGATCAATGCATCATTATATCATCACAATCACCATCATTGTACTAACTGTTCCCAAGGCAATTATTTTGAGGCATGAATCTCTTCAAGTTGACTGCTGTCTTCATGCAATGTGTCAGTTTTACCACTAGATGGAGCTACTGTATATGTCACAGCAATGGTTCTCAGCCGATCTGGGATAGATGTTACAAACAAAAGCTTTCTGGTAGCCCAATCGCAAAATACTCCGTGGTCTCCAAGCAGAATAAGTTGTCTTAAATTCACACATTATGACTTGCAGTACAACTACAGTATGTGTCAATAACATCTACTTCATATCCAGGACACATTTAAAATGTATGGCATCCAGAATTTATTTTTGCAGGTTTGGAGTAAATTTATTGTAGACTTGGCTTGAAGAGGGGCAAGACTGAAATAAAATATTTGTATGTGCTGTAACATAAAGTGTGTGGCAAAACCCGGCTGTTTTTCACCAGTTCACCTCTCGGACAGTCTGAGGCTCCGGACCAGATTTCCCCAGAGCCACAGATAACCTCGTAATGTGAACCATTTAAATCTGAACTCTCCTGAACTGTTGACAAACTCAGCACGGCTGCTCTGACACTGACACAAAAATGTGTGATGTGTCTGAGTTAAAATCCGGACTCTCGTGAGTGTACCTACTATAGTCAATGAGAGAAGACATCAACGTAATATTGTGTAGTCTTTGATGGTCTGTTATATCTGATAATATAGTGTCAGCATGTTTGAAACTATAAAAAAGCAAAGCTGAAATATCCCTGTATGTGCGAAAACCTTGCTCCTAAAAATGTTGCCCAGATAATGTTTTTTTTAAACAACATAACGAGTAAACATTTCTATTTAACGTGTCGGTAAACTGTTCATCATCAATGTATTTTATTAGTTTTTTCTACAATATCCAGTCCTCTCAACTTAAGCATGATTAACCCTTTTATGGTTACATTTAGACAACTTCACTTAGTTACAAAAGGGGACAAGACTTTTGTCAATATTTAACCAAAGCCACAATCTTTCCCTAACTGTAACAAAGTATATTAGTAACCTAAACCTAACAACAAATAAGAAGCTGAACATGGGCCCCAGTCCTGTGCTTTGTACGCCCTACACTCTCCTTCCTATGATTTATGTGCAGTATAAATGATGCCACACTTACTGGATTGGAAAAAATATTGCCAGTGAACATTATTCAAGCAGTAGTTTCCTCAAAAACGTTTTCGGCAAAGCAAATTAGTAGTATATACACGTATTTTGTAGGAGACATGGTTAATGTGTGTGTGAAGCAACCCGATTTCAAACTCTGAGCTAGCCTGAGGAGTTACATGAGAAACTAGAACTCACTTTGTAAGCACAAACCTCCACCTTGCAAAGGTACCTTCAGGATATGTAATCAAATCTCTGCTACTTTTAAACTTAATGAATCAGATCACCACCAAAATCTAATTCACTGTTCCTTTGCCCAAGGCCTCTCTTCTCAACAAATCACATCAAAATCTGTTCATGTTACCTTTTTGAGAGACATCTGGATTGAAACACAGACGCATGCATTATACTGTATGAAATTCTAACATGATGATCACAACAAACATATAAACATAAATATATAGCGCCAGTCTTCTTTATCTGAACATTATTCTCCCGACTCACTTGCGTCTGAACATCTCAGCAAAGATGCAGCCGGTGCTCCAGATATCCACGGGTGTGGCGTAACTGGACTGCAGCAGAACCTCAGGAGGTCGGTACCACAGTGTCACCACCTGGGAGACACAAACATGGAGTCCATCAACAGGGGTGAGACCAGATAATTTAAACGCAAGTAAAGGAAAACAAAAATCAGTAACCAATAAAAAAGTATCTTGACATACAGTATATAGGAAATGCATTAAAGAACTGTTCTTTTTTTTTGCATGTTTTAGCTTGTTGGCATACCTGTACTTTAGCTGCATTTCTGCTGAACTTTTTCCAAAGCTTTCCACATTTTTAGACTTCCTACCTTCTAGGGGTCCCATTTTTAAAATTAATTTCAAGACAGTATAAATATCAAGTTACAAGCTGTATTTTGTTTTTATTGCTAATTAGCTAATGTTAGCATGCTAACAGGCTAAACTGAGATGGTAAACCCAGTAAATATTACCAGCTAAATTTTATCATGTTAGCATTGCCATTGTCAAGTTAGCATGCTGAAGTTAGCATTCAGCTCACATGTTGCCTCACAGAGCTGCTAGCATGGCTGTAGACTCTTAAGTCTTGTTATAACTGTGCTCAAACCAAGAGTTCACAGTAAGCTACCGAAAAAACATCCCATTCATGCTATGTTGTCAAGAAATTTAACTCGGAAGACAAACAATAAGCTAACATGGATAGAAAAGGAATGTGCAAGTTGGTAGTGAAGTTGATAGTGTCTGATTTAAGAGCAACTTGGAAGAAAAAAAAAGGTCAGTATGATAGTTTAGTTATCTCAACCAAAAACAAAATCTAAACAAAATAGGAAAATATGGTATGCTTAGGAAAATGCTGTATAAACAACACAAAGTGTTTGTATGGTCCAGGTGAGTTCTTACCACAGGAGTGAGGACCATGTGGCAGCTGTAGATCCTGGCCAGTCCGAAGTCAGCCAGCTTCACCTGGCCCTGGCTGGTTACCAGAATATTCTCTGGTTTCAGGTCTCGGTGCATCACACGGTTAGAGTGAAGGAATGCAAGACCGGACACCAACTGCCTCATCAGGTCCTGCAAAAACATACAGGCATGTTTCAAATGAAACTAAATATTTCCACAGAACATGCTTTAAAACAGGGTTAAAATACCCTAAACAAAAAAAATACTCCATCCTTTCCATACAGTTTTCGAACCTATTTGACAGATTATGCAGTTTGGTTAAGATATTGTTTCAGTTAGTTCTCACTTTAACGTGGCCAGACGATAATCCTGCAGCTGGGGCTCTCTCTAGGTACGTCTTGAGGTCTTGGTCCACATGCTCAAACACCAGAGTGACTTTAGTTTCCTGGTCCGACCTCTGGGTGGCACAAACATCCATGAGCCTGTCATGTGCAATAAAAACAGTGACTTCTGTGAGAGGTGTTCACTGTGAATTGTAGACAACACAAGCTGAACACACAACACTTTGATAACTGTCTTGACTTACCTGACCACATTGGGATGGTCAAACTGCTCCAGCCTTCTCAACAGAGCCACCTCTCTGACCGTGGAGATCGGGAGGCCATTTTGATCCGTCTGGACACGCACGCTCTTCAGAGCCACAAACTGTCCGCTCTCTGTATCTCGGGCCTTATAAACTGTCCCGTAAGCGCCTCCTCCAATCTCTGCCACTGGCTCATACTGGATACTGGTGCCGTGGGCCATGGCCAAGATCAAACAGACTGAGAGACAAATCAGATGCAAAAGCTATAAATGCTATTAATCACAAAGATGAGATGATGAAAGGTAATAATGTATGTATATAAAGTTTACACTGCTTTATTTAAAATAAAAAGACTTGTCTCATTATTAGTAGACCACTTGCCCTCTTACATATATGACATCTATGAACCTTAACAAGCGTAACATTGGAAAAATTCTAATTAGTGTGTGTGAACAACTCTCCTGAAAAAGTAGGAAGCAGAGGTGTGTGCGGCCTGGATCTGTTCTACAGAAAATAGTGTAAATGAACAAGGGACTAAGTGGGAAACCTTATCCTTACTTTATCCTTACTATATCACTATATAATAGAATATAACAGACTCCCTCCCCACTACCTTTCCTCTTCAGTCTCACCCAACTCTACCCAGTACACAGACTTTAAATGAGTAATAGAAAGTATAGTTGCTGCAAAAATCTACTGTGCCATCAAAACAGATAATTGAAGGAGATGAAAGGAAAAACAGGAAGGGCGCACATAAGAACATCCGACAACCAATAATCCCCAAAGTAAAGCTCACAGATCTGAGATAAATGACTGCCATGTTTATTGTTGTTTGACATTTTCTTTATTTTGGTCTTTTTGTTTCTTTTCCTTTTCAAATGTCTCTTGATATTTGATAGAAGTTTGTATTTCTAAATGTCGTACATTGTAACAACACTAAAAGCCTACAGCCATGCTAGCAGCTCTGTGAGGCTATACTTAGGCACAGTTGTGGTTTCAGCCAAATGCTAGCATCAGAATGCTAACAAGCTCACAGTGACAATGCCAACATACTGAGGTTTAGCAGGTAATGTTTACCAGGTTCACCACTTAGTTTAGCGTGGTAGCATGCTAACATTTGCTAATTAGCACTAAACACAAAGCACAGCTGAGGCTGATGGGAGTGTCATTAGTTTTACAGGTATTTGTTCATAAACCAAAGTATTGGACACATTGAATTTTTGACCTGATGGCGCTAGATGAAAAGTCACCAAAGTCATTACAATTCATCCTGAGGGGGACATGAGTTTCTGCACAAAATACATAAAAAATACATCCAATAGTTGTCGAGACATTTCACTAAAAACCCCAAATGTCAACCTCATGGTGTCGCTAAAGGAAAAGTCAGGGGATCATCAAAGTTTGCAGGATTCATCCTGCAAAAATGTGTACAGGCATTAGTGGTTCCCAATCTATCTAGTAAAGTGTTAGATATTTGACTGTGTAAGTGTTTTAAGTTTTGCAGGTATTTGGTCATAAACCAAAGACATGTTCTATTTTTGACCTGATGGTGGCGCTAGATGAAAAGTCAAGGGTTCACCAGGATTCATCCTCTGAGGACCATGAATTTCTGTACAAAATGTCACGGCAATCCACCCAATAGCTGCTGAGATATTTAAGTCTAGACCAAACTGGTGGACCAACCGACAGACTGCCATTGCCATCTATAGAGCCACTCCATTAGCGTGGCTAAAAATGTTAAAATTAGTAAAACCTTAAGCAACAAAAAACATCTAACAGTAGTAAACTAGTATAATGAACTCTCCATGACCTCTCTGTAATAGACAAGGAATAAACTCCTTTCATATTTTGGCTGTGAAAAGCTGGTGGATATTCAGCAATAAAGACAGAACTGCCCTCAGGCTAAGAATAACACACTGCAGAAGCTGAAATTCATTGCCTTTTTCCTCCAAACCTTTCACACCCGAAATTAACAGATGCTACTCAACAGCTCTTGTGCTTCAATATCAATTTCTGAATGAGTACATAATCTATTTTCAGTCACGCTGTCGGCAGTCTGTCTCAGAAATAACTTTTCAACCACGAGACACACTGTACATGAAAGTCTATTGTACTCATGTTTTCTTGAGCTCTGTGAATTCCTTAAAAATATGCGTCTAATTTCCCCTGTAGCGCAGCTCCCCTTTGTTTCATTCATTTAATTTCATTCAAGCTTTTGCATCCAAATGACCTCAGCTTGTTAGTAAAGAGTTCTCCAGTGACTCCTCGGCTGCAGGATGCATCTGTGCGAGGAGGAGGAGGAGTGTGGAGGAGAGCTTCATTTAGCGATCAGTCACAGCAGCTGGCGATATATGGAGCATTAAACCACTGACCCTCATCAGTGTCCCACGAGGAGATATGGATGTGGTGCAGTCATGTAAGTAGTCAGTAGTAGTATTTCACATACAGAATAACAATAAACCAAGCTGTTGTAACACTACACTCTACAAAAGGGGTACAAGGTCTGTTTTTCCTACTTTAGTAATTCCATTTGTAAAACTGACTTGCTTCACGTTTTCTATTAGAGTTTAGTGGTTAGAGTACTGTTGTATACAGAAGAGGCAGCATCAAAGAGGGGCATGCTCTACAGCTCAACAACCTGGTAGATGTGCCAAAGAGCTGACTAGGCCATTCTGGTTCTGTGCTGAATGTACATTTGCGGTTATAAAAATACTGTTTCAGCTTTTAGGAGTGGTATCAATACATAGTAAATGTTCTGAAAATACGACTGAAAAACTGTTTATAGATAAAATATCTGGATGGGAATGTCTAATCCAGTGAATTAAATACCTAAACAAAATCAAGGTACTTCATCACAGTGATACAAAAATCCTGTAAATTAAATATCGTTATGAAGCAGTCCGGCTGACTGATTTCCCGCAATGACCCGACACAACCAGAGATAATTAAACTATAGTTACCTCAGTATAAACACTACAGCAGTTTATCTCACAGTGGACACATTTCTGTTGTCTCATGGTATATATATATCTCATTATCATATATCATCATTACTCAACTCTATCATCTTTATTAATTAAAGCCTAATAAAATTAGTTTCAATTTCCTCTCAGGGGTCAATCAAGTTCAGCGTGTCATCATCATCAGGGAGATGAACATTCAACACAATCAGGCTGCTATAAACACAGCCAGCTACACATTAAAATGTAGGCAGACATTTTTAAACCTGCATTGGCTGGGTTTTTTTTTTTTGGCCACTTGGCAACAGAACACGCTAAACACAACACTGACATATTATCTATCACCTTAAAAAGCTGTTACAGCTAATGTGCTAGAAGACGCTTGCCTACGTACACATCCAGCAGACATGGGGGGAACATTAGCATTCATTTGGAGTCGTGTTTCTGGCCACCTGGCAAGTCTTTTTAGCTCCGTTTTTAGTCTCCACCAACTCCTGAGAGACATGTCTGGCTTTTCAGCTGCTAAATGTTCCACTATGTTCACTAGCTAGTTGCTTATTTCGTCTGTCATCTGTTGTTTGGTGCTGAGTGATGGCGGTACAGTCAGTTTATGGGAGCTTTTTCGCTAAAAACAGCTGCCTGATCTGGCTGGAAATGAGTCTGATAAGAGCTGTGAGAATCAGTAGAGTTGCTGGCCGGAAAAACAAAACAATGAGGTGAAAGATGGTAAAACGCTCTGTAGAGCTGAAGGGGAACTGCATTGTAGAGTAGTAATTCTCTGTGGGTTCATCAGCGCCCCCTTTCACATTACAAGTAGTCATTTGAGCCATTGTTAATTTGAAAAATATTAACTGCTGCAGCTTTAACATCATATAGCGATGATGAGGGCTTCACCCACCCTTTTCACCTTTCCAGTTGCTAATAAATAACACTTCTCAGTATATTTTAACCATTACACCAGCAGGAGTCAACTATGCTTGGAGCTAAGTGCACATTTTATATCTAGTTGTGCTGGCCTCTATTAGAGTGAAGCCTCTGAGAGCTCTCCAGGTGCTTTGGCTGCAAAGTGCTGAAATGTGTGACATATTTTTAGTCATATCCAAGGAGGAATTTATCAATGCTCTCCTACATTCAAATGTTTTATAATCCACGAGATACAGGACAAAGTACCTGAAAGAAGGCAAATGACTCACTGAATGCGACGCCATTTTAAAGCAAATACACTTAACTCAGGACTCTGCCAGCACAGGAAGCACCTTCAACCACGCAACCCAAACAGCTTTTTTGTCCCATTGCTTCTAACTTTCCTCTGGCCTCTCTACCAACTCGTACCTCCTGCCAGGCGGCAGGCACACAACCACAGAGAGCCTCATCCCACTCCTTCCTTCCCTTTGTTCAACTCTCAGCCTTTAATCTATCAAACCTGTTTGGTACACTTCCCCTGGCTAAGGCGCATCCTGCTCAGCCTGTCCCTACACCTTCTCCACCTCCATCTACAGTTTACCCCTTACACCTACTCAAGATTAACAGCTGTCACCTTTATACCTGGCTTATATGTCCTCTTCACTGGTGGTGGTTTTGTGGTCCTCTGCTTCCTCCTACCCCTGCTGCCTTCAGGGCTTTTTCGGTACAGTTCATGTGATCAGGACGTGCAGTACTAAGTTCAAAACGCCAATGCTCACTATTTTAAGGACAGTGCAGAGCAGCATCATCTTCACAACCACGTCCCCCCTCTCAGGTGAGAGGTGGTTGGCTCAAAAACCATTGCACCTGCTTTTAGGTCTTCTATTTTATAACCTTGTTGATGTTTAAGGTAAGATCATTTTTTCACCTATGTGAAATAATGGACAACTGCCTCAGTGACTGATGTGTTGGTGTGGAAGGAAAAACCACTATTAAAGCCGTATTTTCCCACTCATGCTCAACATGATCCAGCTCTAACAAAAACAGGACTTGTTTCAATTTAAATTCTACTTTTTTATCAATATCTATTACCTACCATTTACTATTACCTACCAATTTTCATAATTTAATACACTGGGATATCATCATCCACAGGTGTTGCCTGTCCACAGTTTTTATGTGATTTTGTGAATCTTGAGATAAATTTAGGTTCATGTAAATATCTTCAACTAATATGGTAACTTTCAGCCAACTAATTCTGCACTCAGAAAAATGTATGTGACGAGAGCTGAAACGAAATTGAAATTAGTCTGTTAATCGATAAGTTGACTGACAGTAAATTATTTCACGGAAAATTCACTTTTCAAACAAAAACATTTGCTGGTTACAGCTTCTTAAATGTGAGGCGTTGACGCTTTATTTTTTCATATATGATAGTAAACTGAATATCTTTGGGTTTCGAACTGTTAGTATAAATTAAGAAATTTGATTACATCACATTGGGCTCTGGGAAATGGGAGTTTTTACAACTTTTTTGACATTCTATAAGATAATCAGCAGATTATTCAATAATGAATAAAATAGTTGTTTGCAGCCCTGTAGTATATGTTACTTTAACTCTCCTTCATATTAATAATAATAATAATAATAATATCAATAAAATATTAACCTGTCAATAGAAAACCTTTCAGTGTTGTGCTGCGTCAGACCGTGTATAAACTATGATCACAGCAGACTTGTTAGGGAAGACAAAAGTGTGAAACAGATGAAGTAGGGCTGGAGCTACAATTGTTTCCGCAGAGTACAGTAACAAAAGAGCAGAAACATAATCAACTGAAAGCCAAACACTTCTCCTTTTGTATAACCACACTCTTCATTTCCCAAAGTCGATACTCCAAAAGAATCTAACGCTTTAAGTGGCTGTCAGTTTTTTAGTTGAAAGCATGAGACAGCATGTTTGGACTGTAACTTTGTAAACACAATAGCATCATGACAAGAAAATAGATACATAGAGTCACTACTGAATGTAGCAAAACATTTGCCTTTTGGGGCAGATTTTTAAGATTCAGATGATTTGATGCATCACATTTACAACCTATTGGATCTGTATACAAATTTCACCAGAGCTGCGGTCAACTACTGTACCAACCATTCACAACCCAACATGTACACATTGGGTTAATTATATGTAAGGATTTAGTGAATTGTTATTATATTGCATCAATACTGGGCTAAAATCCTGCATGACATACTGGTGAAAATAAACATGACGTTAACCGACATAAGGCTTAAACATGTTATAGCCAAGAAGCTTGAATATTCACATCTGCTGCCAAACCACAATATTTGAAGTGGTCAGTCTAAACTGTAGTTAATAAGAGGAAGAGATGTTGAACACACCACATTTCTTCCTCTTATGCAAAGAAAGTTGAGTCAGAGTGTCTACAGACAAGAATCTGCCTGCATTCCTGTGTATCTGCAAGAAATACAAATTCCTATCAACATCATTCAGGTCAGAACTGAACTGACAAATAAACTGCAAATAAAACCGTATTTCCTGCTAAATAAAATAACTGACTTCATTCAGCTACACAGAGAAACAGAAGAATATCACCAGAACAACCCAAGAAACATTTTAATGCAACATTGTTGCATGTTTTATTTTCAGACTTTACCTTTATGACACTTCTATAAAAACCTTCAATATAGTTTTATTCATAAAGATTTGTAGCTGATTCTGTAACATAACTACTTTACATAACATATTGCAAGTTTACTCTTTGCCTTAATCTATTTTCTACATACAACTAGAGACAACCAGTGAACTATCACTTAACTACTGAATTAAACTTTAAAAACATTACGTCGAGAACGATCCGACTGCATGTCAGTCTAATATGCTTTGTTACAGGCCTGCAGGGATCTAAGAGCATGAAGTGATAATTATTTAAATTAAAAAAACTTGATGTCTGTTTTTAATTACTTTTTAGTACATTAACACGACTAAATGGTTATTATTCACTTTTCTAATGAAGCTGTTATTAGTAGGTTACACTAGTAATTCGGCTCATACTACTTTTAGATTGAAATTTATAAATTTATTTATATAGTTTATGGTTTTACATTCATAATATACAATATTTATGTAGAACCAAATGTGACACAACTGAGTTACAATTTTCAGGAAACTATAATGATGACAACTGGACATTTACTGAATACTGATTTTTTTTTTAAATTGAGCAACAGATTGCTATAATGAACCACAGCCTGCCTTATGTAAACAGTTCAAACCAGAAATAAACACAATATGTTATGCAAACAACCACCAACAGAACTTAATAACACTTTTAGAAAAGGATTAATAACTAATAATTATATAATAATAGTTTTTTCCCCTATAAAAGGCTTCCCTGATACTTTTTATATTGTTTGATAATACTAATAAACTTTGGTAACCTTCCCGGCACTTTGTGGTATGATGCTGCTATAAAAAAATGCATTTAATTGCTATTTTAGCTTCATTAGTTTCAGTTTCACTCTTTTAAGAAACCCCCTGCAGCCATGATATATTGATCATATATTACGAGTTAACAGACTGCCCAGATGTTGGATGCCACATAAAAGTAATTAAGCTGAATTTAGGTGTCTGTCATCCACCGCTCACTGCAAGTGCTCAACTTTCCACTGCAGGCAGAATGTGTAGCAACGTCTGTGGGAGGCAGCACAGCAAAGGGCCAAGAAGTCTGAAAAATACAGAAAATACTGACAGAGGCCTGGTGGAGAGGGTGAATAACCAGGCCTGTACTGACAAATGTCAAACTGCAGAAAGTTACTATATCTTTTTGATTCCTAATGGAGCTGGTACAGATATTGACACTTTACAGTTTGAAATTCCTGTAAGGATATTTCAGCTGTTTTCAACAGAAAACATTTTTGATAAGCCCTTACACTTGGTTAATTATGACCTAGATTATGTACTGAGTGGGACATTTTACAGATAAAAAATAAACTTGTCAGTGCTCTCTGGCTTACAAACTGTATGTTTGAAACTACCTCTGACATATCTTTGTTTTCTTGCTTATATCATCTGGCTGATTTATCTGCAGCGTCCACACCTTCTTTTCAGGGGGAAAACAGAACAAAACAACTTGATTTAAAACATGAAACTATTTCACTGGATTACAAAAGTAGCCAACTAAAAGTCCTTCACTGTCTCATAATGAATGATCAGCCGTGATGTGGCCTTACTGTCACCCTTAAAATATCTGCCCATTTCCTTTATGGTGACAGAACAGCTCGCACAAGCAGAGGAGGGAGAGAGGACAGATCTTAGCACAACACCTGGTGGTTTCACTGATGTCTCACAACACTGAGGTCGTTAACCTGCCCGCATACTGATCACCAGGAGGGCCTGTCAGTATTGATTATCATCCAGGCGGAAGCTCACCTTTCTCTCCCACCCTTCATTCATTCATTTATCTCCTTGATCAACACTGAAGGCCAGTGGGCGGAGGCAGAGAAACAGGCCAGAACAGACGGAAAGCCCTCTGTCCCGACACGTGGTGCTCCTCCATGGCGCTCCTTTGTTAATTAAACTGGCTTTAAAAAAAAACCAAATTAAAGTGAAGCAACAACAGGCCACACGGACTTCTTTTTCCTCCTCACCTACTTGTTCACTGACGTGGCGGAGGAAAAACAGTAGAAAGTAGAGACGGGAGCGGATGAGACGGATCACCGCCAGCAACTTCCACTTCCACATCTGTGCCACATTACATAAATGTCCGCTGCCAAAGTGTCACACACACGGATCTCAATCAGTTTTGTGTACGCGACACCGAACTTACCTCGCCTGTTTCTTCTCTGCGAGCAGGTAAAGCTTTACTTTAGCTTTATGAGGAAGACATGCTCACTAATCTGCCACGTATAACTCCTACAGAACCGGGTCACAAGTGGCAGGTGGGGTCCAGGCTGAGGTTTTACAGCCCGGCAGTGGAACTTGATGCGGAGAAGCCAATCAGCCGATATGATTTCGGCCTCCACTGTTTTTTCTTCCAGCCTACAGTTTTTTGGGGTGGTCGCTTCCTGTTGCTTCTAGCAACTATTGAGGAGGCGGAGCTAAAAATCTTCCCAGCATATCATATGAAGAAGACCTTAAAGCTCTGCTGTGGCATCTGTAATCATGTCATCCATGCTCCAGAGCGCTTTGATTATATTGCTGTCAAATTAATATTTTTAGATGGAGAGAAATGCTTTTTTGCCTGTTGTCGTTTATCTCAAAAATAGGCCTACATATATATATAAATCAGACACACCTATTATTTCAGCATACCACACAATGTTTTCTTAGTTTTTGTTAGTTTATTTGCACAAAATACAAAAATCCTAATATTTGAAAGGAGTAAAAATGGGCTTATAAAGACATCTCACCCAAAAGGAAATCACACAATAACATCTAACATTTAAGTTTATCAATGAAGAAAGAAAAAAAAGTATCAAAACTATTGGCACAGCATACAGAGGAAAATAGAAAAAAGAATAACCAATAGATTATATAATAAACATAATACATTCATACATAAATCAGTTGCTAATCACGGGCTGGCCATACAACTGCTAGGAGAAAGAAGGCCACAAAATACAAAATTTAATTAGTTTGGCTGATCAAATGAGCTTCAAGCAAATATTTGAAATATGTGGAGTTGTTGGCAACGATTGGTCTATTTGTATCGTATACAGATGATTAAAAGCACAAAGGTGTTTTCTATCTGTGACAGATTTCCGCAAAATAGTTTTATCATCATCAGTTTTCCGCTTTAATGTTTATAATCCCAAAAGTCATCATATTTTTACAGTTGTGGGTGTAATAGTGCAAACTATAGTTACACAAATGATTGTAATGAAAGAAAACAAGAAAGGTGAAAGAAAGGAAATGTGAGAACGTTTCCAGAATAGAGAGAAATCCCAGTACACATTTACTTAATAAATCAAGAGAAATATTTGTATACACATAAACACATTTGTATATAAACTGATGTATTATCCATGTACATACAGTACATTTATACACATGCACACCTAGCGTATTTACAAGTACTTATACACATTAAATTCATCCATTGCTTCTATAAAAGTGCATGAAATTTACAGAATTTACAAACTTTCTTTATATCTAAAAAAGACTTTTAAAACAGATATTCAGTCCACAAAACATGAAAATAATTATGTGGGAATAAAGACCACGCAGACCTTCCTCTCCTTCATCTGAGCTCATTTATCTCTCTTGTTGTCTCATTTTGGATTAATGAATTGAGGCCTGGCAGACTCTGTTGCAACTATGTTGCAATAAAAAATCTAACTATACCATGAAAGCTACACAGTGTATTTAGATTATTCAAATCACTGATTGTTCGTTACTAAATCTAATTACTCTAATTTAAAATATAAATATCAGGACATCCCCTACTGTATTATTACTTTATAATAAACCAACATTAACCATTGGTGGAATGTAACTAAGTACATTTCCTCAAGTACTGTACTTAAGCACAAATTCAAGGTACTTGTAATTTACCTGAGTCATTTCTTTTGTGCTACTTTATACTTCTACTCCACATTTCAGAGGGAAGTATTGTACTTTTTACTCCACGACAATAATCTGACAGTTATACTAGTTACTTTACAAATTAAGAGTTTTGCACATAAAACATATGAAGAGCTTAGAAAATATGATGTTATAAATTAAACTATACCCAACAATAAATGCAGCCAAAACAATTAGTTGATTAATCAATTAGCCGATTGAAATAAAATTAATTGGCAACTATTTTGATAATCGTTCATGGTTCCAGCTTCTCAAATGTGAGGATTTTCTGCTTTTTTTGTTTAATTATTTTAATAGTTTTAATATATTTTTAATAACTGTGAGGTTTGGACTGTTGGTTGGACAAAACAAACATTGTGAAGCTGTCACTTTGGGCTCTGGGTAATTGTGACGGCATTTCTCACTATTTTTACAAACCAAACAATCAATTAAGTGAGAAAATAATCAGCAGATGAATCCATAATGAAAATAATCATTAGTTGCAGTCTTTTACTAAAAAGTTTGAAATAGGCTCCACCTCAACCAACTACAACAGTAAAATCCTACTTTTACATTAATGCATGAGTAATAATAATCTAATGGGATAATATTTAATAATATAACAGTCACAGGGAACATTTTTCTGCATTGAGTACTTTAAATTTTAAGACTTTAAGTACATTCTCCTGGGGCCCAAATGGACAAATGGACTGAATGCAATTCGGGTTTGTAACTCTCAACTAATAATCTGCAATAAAAGTGCACCTTAAAGTCAATCATTCGTTAAATGTCATTTTTGGTTCCTTTATGGATGTACAGTGGTTACAAACAAACTGCACAATGTCTGCCTGCTTTGAAAACAGCATGTGATCGCAGAAAAATCTGAATGGTGGACTTGTGGTTGTCTATAAATGAAATCCTAGTTGGTCAGTTACAGTTTATGTGTTCTGATGTCTGTTCACAATCGATCCTTTTGGGATACGGTCTTTCAGTGCTTTTACAGTTTTCTTTCCAGCCACTGTTCCTACATTCGTGTTCCTGCTGCATGCTGGAGGGGAAGGAAGTAGATGCTGCCAGTATCCGCACTTGTGGCCAGAAATGGGGAAGTAGTGCAGTGACAGTGGCATGCAGACTGTCTCAGTGGCTGTGACAAAAGGCTAAAACAAAGCATTGCTTCTCTAAAAATGTTAAGTTGCTCCAGGGCTTTCTGCCCCACTAGGAGAACTGCTGAAGAAACACTTACAGACTCAGTTCTACTTGTTTCTGAATGACAGATTTCCAACCATTTTAACTACTTTTTATGGGTCTTTTTCTCACCAGACAGCAGGAAAAGCACAGGTGTTACTAATAACATTAATTCAAGTGTCCCAGTAAGCCATGACAGTGAGCCAGCATGCACAACACCAGGAACCTGAAACTGAAGCAGCTAAATGGAATTCAGCCATCGCTGATTTTAATATTTACACCTGTGCTTTAGCTACTGTGATGTGTCAAAATGTCTTCAGTGAAAAGGGCTCATTGCAGTCTTGTTATGTTTTGTATTTTGAGTGATCATGTGAAAAAGAAAAACAAAGAATATAAATGAATGTTAAGAAGACAAAGAAAATGGCAATGGAAAATATCTACAAATACTTACAAAATACATTATACATGAAATAAAAAGGACATATTTACATACATAACTTATGTGTATATATGTAAATGAATTTCCATACTTACATAAAATATATACAAATAGAATTTATCTCCACAATTATATATGAATCTTTGCTTAGAAATATTAGTGTTGACAGAAACCATTGTGATTTATTCAGTTAGTTGCTTTTTATATCTATCTTTATATATTTATGTTTTAACCACAATGTCAGTCAACTGATGAATGCTTGATATTTTTTCCACCACAGAACATTAAACAAATTGAATTTGAGGCAAATTAATAGAAAAGAATAAGCAGCAGCAGTGTTAAGAGTTTAGAGAGTCGTTTCCCAGATGCCTCAAACATTTGTCACTTCAAATGTGACAGTCGTGACCACAAGGGGCAGAACTAAATTTCTGATATCATAAATCTATGTATGATAATTACTGTGTGTTTAACATGTTTGTTTACATCCCCTTTAAACTGACGATATCTTCAAGGGACTCCATTGCATCGGCTCCCTTGGAACATGAAACTGCCTCTGGCTTTGTAATAATGTTTACCACAACCCGCTGACAGCCTCGGACCCTCCTTTATCACACAGATGATGACACATCCTGTTCTGTGGTCAGTATTCACATTCAGCTGTGATCACTATCTATGGCCCAAATGTTCCAATCTGCAATGTCTTTCCTGCAGCACTGCCTGCTTCACATGTGATTATCAGTCTGTAGCTGACATCTCTCCTAACTATACTGCATATCTAATCCTCTGATCCCAGACATACATTGCCAACTGTATATTTAAACACACGTTGTCATCTCTCTGTTGTTTGGACACTGAGCAGCATTAATCTATCAAGATCTCCACCAAACACACAGTTAGCTTGAATAGCTCTGTTCATTTTATTAATATCTTTTATCACCGTGCTTTGTAGTCTTGTTTTCACGTGTAAATCTGTTTGCTCTGTTTTCATTTTAAAGCACTTTGTAACTTCTTTGAAAAGTGGTGTGTTTATTTATTACTACTCGCCATAGTCTCACTGTGCCTTAAACACAAGTAAAGAACAGCTGGATCAATTAATCAGCCTATCAGATCAATATTCGCTGACTCATTCTGGAGAAATTCTAGAGATTTTAAACATCAAGCTTTTACTTAAACTGTTCATTTCTTGGAAAAGACAGTTGCTCCAATCGTTTAAAAAGTAAATAATAACTTAGAATTACCACAAAGCCTCCTATTCTGAAAAAAGTTTAGATGAAAGCCATGATGTTGACTGTAAATGTGTGCTTCTACAGCTGCAGCTCCTTATCACTTATTTCACTTTAACACCTTTAAACAAAAGACTTTCTGCTCCGCTGGCTGTAGATTTGTGTTGAAGGAAGACAGGAACGGGTTAAAAACACATGTGAGGCAAAGAGTGTGTGCTTTTGTTAGACATCAACACAGATATCATAAACAACAGGCATTCATAATGTTTTTTATGACTTTTATTTTTAAACATTTTCTGGAGATAATGTTTATTTCATAATGCAATTCAGCAGACAACTCCACTGCTCCTCTTTGTGCTGGTGGAACAGGCGCCTGTTTATCTAATAACAGACAGTAGACAGTCTCCTCTCAGACAGTTATGTGACAGATAGTGTTGTGATTCTGTGAAAGGTGGATGTATTGAATCTATTGCAATGCAAGCTGTCCCCACTGTCCCGACCCCGGAGAGTCTTTGTTCTGTTTATTAGCATCTTGTGACATCATGCGTGAGAAGGTGAAACACACACACACACACACACACACGGTTTCTTACATGCAGTAATTGTTTTTCTTTTCTCCATCAGCCGATGGATATCAGCACGTGGCCTCCACGTCACATGAGTATCAGCACCTTGGACAGCAGCTTGTGTCCGTACGCTGCCTGCTGTGGATGGAGCTCATCTCTCTTCTCATCTGCTGCACGGAGGGAGGATGTTTTTTTTAAATAATCTGTAACTAAATAAGTTTGTGCTGTTGAGCCTGAAAACCAACTAAAAATCAAGTTTTAACATCCTGGAGATCCTGGACGCATCGCTGCAGCTTTCCATGTGGAGAGGCATTTTATTGTCCCACAGATTCATGCCGGCATGCCATGATTTAATTTGGTGAAAATATGATGATGATGATGTGTTTTTAACAACCCGGAAAGGACAGTTGCAGTCTCCTGTCGGCTCACTCTGTGGTTGTGCAGGAATCCATATATCTATCATCCTCCCCGCTCTTCCTGATTTGTGGCGCAGAGATGGTTGGGGGAAAGCAGCGAACTGGCGTTGCAAGTTGTCAGTGAAATGGATTTTTTTGTTGTTGTTGTTCATCATATATTTTTCTTTCGTATCCATCTCTAACATGCAAGGCGGCGAGATTGGAACTTTGTAACTGGGTCGTCGGACCTGCTTGGGGGGGGCGCTCGATCTACCAGCCAAAAAAAAGAGGCTACAGCGAGGAAGAAGAGGAAACTAGTGAACTGATGGATGCCACTGCGAGACAACAAAGGGTACACTTGTCACCTCGTGTAATTTCACCTCCCCTTTTAGGTACCCTAAATGTGAAACTCATATATAAATGGGCTTTAATTTAGTTGTTAATAGGATTTATTAATCCTCAAACAGCCTCACTGGTTCACCGCCTGAAGAAGAATAGACACCAACATATTGTTGGATTTAAAACACCAAGAGGACCAGTTTGAACCTCGGGATACTCCTAAACAGCCGGACTGAACATGTAGGCATGAGAGGATGCTGTTGGACCCCTCTGATTTTAATGTTGGTGCCTCACAGTTCGTGGCTTGCAAGTCTCCACTCAATCCCGACAGAAAACGCCTCTGTCCATGAAAAAAAGTCCTTCCCTATTGGCTGGATGGCGGTGCACATGCTATAACAACAGGATATGCAGAGAGCTCTGGGCTAAAAGCCTATAATGTTTTCCTCGTGCTTTTTCGACCGAGATCTGTATTATATTTAATTTAAGGCTGTGAACTGTCTACTTGAATCAACTGGTTCAGATGCCATAATAATAATAATAATAACAATAATAGTTATAATAATGATAATGAATAATGGACCTGCCACAGTCAAGCTGAAGGCTGTTTTGTTTCACAGAGCACTTGTGCCTGTGTAGTAAAGCTGCTGAAGAATGTTCAAGTATCGGATCCGAATGTTTTTCAATGAACTCAAAGTGTTGCTACTGATGCGCTCTGGATCAAGCAGGAGGACTGATGCAGGCACAGACCCGGACACGCAGACCAGGATGCGAGGGCTCGCTATAGGGGGCTGTGGTTGGCCGCCGTTGAACTGCTCTCACCGGGACGATGAGGAGGAATATTACGGCTCTGACCCCCGGCCACGCAGCCTGGCATTTGAGGATGAAGAAGGAGCCAAACCCCAGGGAGGAGGCCTGGAGGCTGCGTCTCTCCCGAATCTCTCAGAGAGCGGGATGCGATCACCGCAGTGCCGGATCTGCTTCCAGGGGCCGGAGAAGGTATAGTTAAATAATAAAAGGTACTGTGGGTTCCTGTGCTTTAAGCTAGCCTACTCAGTAGGACACTGGTGCCCACGAGCAAACCCGTAGGCACCTCAGCAGCACAGGTGCTTGCTGGTTGAAGGGGCCTCAAACCACGTGGTGCTCAGCTGTAGGAAGTCTGTTCAAGCAGGTCATGAGGCCATGTTCACTACTCCACTGCTGTTTGATTAAATAGGCCTACTAAAATATGTGAATGTGAAAATTAATTAAAGGAAAACAAACCCAGTGGGCAAAGCTCAGAAAATACATTCAGATGCAAATAGTTATTTGTTGAGAAGTTTACCTCTTTGTCCATGTCAGTTTGGAGCTCAGGTTATAAATGTGTAGTCTAAGATAACCCTGATGACATCACCATGACATCATCAGGGTTATTTTTCTCAGAGCTGACAAAAGTCCTCCTGAGCCAGAAGAAGGGTAATAATAGTCCTCACAAGTAAACTGATATTCATGTGTAAAATCAGTGGAGTGCTGCTTTAAGCTGTTTAGTTGTGCGAACAAATGCAGTTTTAAATTCTCATGATGAACATATGTGTCATTATACATCGATACCAAACTGTTTCAAATATCTGTAAGTGTGCATCAAGTCTGCTCAGATGCAAAGTAAAAATCCAGTGGGCAGACGAAGGGTGTCAGTTAAGAATAGGCTGGAGAGAAGCAGGAGGAGCTTTGCATTTACTATGTGAACCAGTGAAGTCCTCACAGTAGATTCAGCATCTGATGCACAAAATTAGGCCATTTTAAAAAAGCAATGAAGAAAGGTTTCAGAGAATGATTCCTTGACATAAAAGACATTTATACTCATTATTATTCCGAGGGATTTGAGTGAGGATGGCAGTAAGAGTTCAATAACTTGCTGAGGGACTCTTCAGTACTAACCATTAATAGAGGGATCAAACCGCTGATCATCCCTTTGGGCTACAGGAAGGTCACATAAAGTACAGCTTAAGTATCTCCTACCCACTCGAAGGAGAACAGAGGGGAAGCACAGAAAGTAAAGTTCTAATATTTTTCAAATGTTTACGTCATTCTTGTCCAAGACGACCTGAGCGTGTCAAATCTAGTGGATGAAATCAACCTTGAAGAGACAGACTTTGCTAGAGGACTTGGAAAGTTCTCATTTCCCCTCCAGATATGCAACTAATTAAAGACCTAGCACATCACCTAGAGTCAGACAGAAAATAAAGTGAGATGTGCGAGAGCCTTGACAGTCCAAAGGGGCCTTAGGGAGTCTCGTACTGATAACAGAAAACCTGAGCCAGATGTCCTGTGATTGCTTTTGAGGCTACAAGAAAGTGACACAAGAGAAGCAAACTGTATCCAGATGAAGGCGTTAAGCAGCAGATAGTCAAATGTCTCAAAACAACTATACCAAATACTCTCCCTTAATTACATTTTTATTCATGTTTTGAATGTCTGCAGGTCAAGATATATAAAGGCATGTGTATCCTTTGACTGGTTATTATATCCACTGAACCTATCAACCACTGACATGTTCCTCAAGACAGCACATAACTGTATATTCATGATGAGTATGTGGTGCTTGAAATATCTTTGTAATAAATAGGTCCACTCACTTTTATACCCTAATTAGTCCTAATTAAATGGGGGATCAACCGCCAAAAGCTTTTTCAGGAACTGTGGCCTGTATCGATTCCAGCTATTTCTGCAAGTGTGTCACATTGGGAGCTGATCATTGCTCCAAAAATCTCATCCCAAATGGGCAAGCAAACTGCAATCAGATGAATTCACAATTTTTTTGTGAAACTCCTCATAGACATATTACAATTGTGAAAAACCTGTTAGAGATGCTGTAAGACAGAAGATGGAGAGCCAGCCTAAGATGGTTCTGAAAAGAGAAGTTGGAGATACTGGATCCTACGGATATGTACACTACTGATGGAGACAATTCAACACTGTGAGGTTGCCTGCAGAGAATGATGCATATGTAGGGATGACAGATAAATTGAAAGAATGATTAGTTATTTTGTTCATGAGTTCCATATTACTGCATCAAGCAGAGCACAAATGTATGAGAGTTAGTTTTATCACATAGTTGACTATAAAATATGCCTTATAAAACAGACCGACATCACACAATCTCAGAAAATTGTGTTACAAAGTGCAGCTCTGGTTTGTTCCAATGAACTCAAAAGGACCATAAAAATAGCAGTCAGTTGACAATGGAAGTGAACACTAAGTGTATCAGGGATGTGGGAGCTTTGATTTTACCACCTCAGCTTCTCTTTGCTAACCAGAGACAATGAACCAGGAAAAAACATCGACTGGATCTGTAGATATCAGATGAGTTAGCTTCATCACATTTTAACTGTAACAAAACCAGACACAGTTTTGACGGAATGAAGATCTGTAAGACCTGTAAACATCAACATATACAGTAGATCTAGCAAACCTGGGCAGATCTAGGAACCCAACAGAAAGCTTATCAAATATACACAGTGGATTCATGGCAGAACTATACAGTCGTCAAAGCTTTAATGCCAACAGAATTAAGGGTTACAAGAACACTACATATATTGTAGATAATAAAACCATTGTGAAATATTGTTACATTTGTGACATACCCATTTATCATTATTTGTAGTTTGTCATTATTATTTTATATATAATTTTTCCTCAAATCTTTCTTTACTTTGCCGTAATGATGTCATCCTTTCTAAACGTATTATACCATTTGCATACATACAGTATAGTTTCACATTGACTATATCTGTTGGTGCTTGCTCCAAGCTATTAACTATCTTTTTTAATCCATTGCCATCTTCATGACAGAAACAACTGCAAATACAATTCCCCTCAAACAACACTGTACCTTCAGTAGATAAAATGTGACAGTAACATTGTCAGGGCTGGGGATTTCCAAGTTGGGCCATTCATGATAAAGATCTTTATCTTTATTTTTTACTGTCATCTTCACCAAATCAAATTTTGTAACAGGCAGATTCAATAACAGTTTCAACATCCAGCAGCCTCGGTGAATGCTGTGTGTCCCATGCACCTGCTTCGTGTGTCCTGCAGGGGGAGTTGTTGAGCCCTTGTCGCTGTGCTGGCTCTGTGCGCTGTACTCACCAGTCCTGCCTTATCCGCTGGATCAGTGAGAGAGGCTCCTGGAGCTGTGAGATCTGCTACTTTAAGTATCAGGTCCTGGCCATCAGCACCAAAAACCCACTGCAGGTACAGAGTCTCTCTCTCTCTCTCTCTCTCTGTCTGTCTTCATCTTTAATGTTCGCTGTGGAAAACAAACATTTCAAGGAGCTATAGGAATAAAATCCTTGACACTAGACTGCCAGGCTATATGGCAGAAAGCCATGCACAAGCTTTATGTTGCCAGATTAGAGTGAGTGATTGGCAGAAAAGCATACTAATCACATTAGTGGTCACTGATCTTGAGGTGAATGTAATGGCATACAGTAGAGGCCATGCAGTGTTTACATCACCACCCCCAGAGAGGCATTTTGGCCTGATTTTGTCCAGTCAACATGCACTGATTCCCAACAAGAAGCTCATTAGCTTCACATTGCTGTCGGCAGATAAAGAGCGAGTAGCCCGTCTAAATTTTCACAGAGTTATTTATACTGGTTTTTTATGGAGAAACGGAGGAGAAGAAAGTGATGGGGAACTTATAGGAAGATGCCAAGAACACACTTATGAGACACTGCACATTTCAAAGAGTTGGCGCGTGATTTATCCAAAGTGCGTGTGGCACATGGACGGTAGAGAAACAGACAGTATCGCCAAATGATTTTAGCCTCTCAATGCTGGAACAGAGATGTTATCAGATGAAATGCTCGTTCCCTCAGTTGCAAGACAATCCCTGCATCTCTGAATGAACATTATGAATAGAATATTTTTGGAGAACAGATGTGATGTAGTATTTGTGAAATGGCTTAATCCATTGAGAAATTCTCTAATTTACTTGATTAATAGTTTGTATTATCTGTGTAAAAGCCTGAGCAGCAGAGGCTCAGTGAGGCTCTGCAGCGACTGCATGTAGTTAGTGAACGACAAAGCACTGTACTTGATGGTGTAGAGCTTCACACTCGGAAACCCAGAGTGAATCGGGGCAATAAAGCATTTTTCTCACAGAAGTCAGTCAGAAGCAATTTTAACATACACTGTCAAATACTGGCAGTTGAATTAAATTAAACCCAACACTGGAACCACGCTGCCACGGCAGACAGAGCTAGCTGGCAAACAGACTATCTAGACGTCACTGTACATCAACAGTGAACCTTGATGGTAAAGTCAGTGAAGCTTCAGTATGTTTGATCTTATATACAAGTTATTACTGAGTCTTCACAGCAAGCTTTCTTAAAACCAACACAAACCTAGCAGTGGGGGAGACAGCAACACCTGGTGTGGACAGTGAATCAACTTTCTTTGTAAGAGGAATGTTATACACATAACATCTCAACAAGCTGCTTCAGCATTACTTTGTTTCATTATATATTTGTTGAATACTGAAAACAGTTGGAGTCAAACCAGCAGGCAGAATGCAACCAAAAATAAAAATGAAAGACTTAAGATAGACATTTTTATGGAATTTATCCTGCGTTGAAGCGTGTTGAAGTTAGTGATTTAGGACTATCCTCAGGTTTAGTTTCCAACCTGCATGACATTCCATGTAAAGACCACTGATCACACCGAACCTATAGAAAACATTTGGGAAATATGTGTTGGGGTGAAACGCGCCTACTTGGATGTGCGGTGCTCTTTAGAGACACATCTTTGTGCAACAACTCGATTTACAAAGATTTTGTCAGAAACTGAGACAAACACACATTATCTCACATAATCAAGAAACATTTTGCAATCTACACCTACAGTACAGAGTTTCAGTCCATGTTTGTGTCTCACTCTGTCTTTTCTAGTGGCAGGCCATCTCTCTGACTGTGATTGAGAAGGTGCAGATTGCTGCCATTATCCTGGGCTCTTTGTTCCTCATCGCCAGTATCTCCTGGTTGGTGTGGTCCTCTCTCAGTCCTTCAGCCAAATGGCAGCGGCAGGACCTTCTCTTCCAGATATGCTACGGCATGTATGGCTTCATGGACATAGTTTGTATAGGTAAGACACAGATACCGAGGCTGCCATGTTGACTATTTCACAGGGGGTTGTTGTGGATATTATAATTATTATTAAGTTTCATTGTCACTTTGACTTTATCTTACATGTCCATAATTTCCTAATAATTTCACAGAAAGAATAATGTAATTTGGTACTATTTATCAGGAATATAGAGACAGTGTTTAATGGTATACTTATGATGTACTTCACTTAATTGCTGTCTAGAGAGTATTTTAGTCAGTGCACAACAGGTCAGCTGAGGATGCAAAAGTGGGCAATTTGTCTACAAGCAAGCATATAATTAAACATATATGAAGAATAACATTTACATTAATAAAAGAATATTGAATGAATATTAACTTGGGTTTAAATAGTGCAGTTCTTTCAAGGGAACTCCTGTTTTCCCTATAATTAGTACCAAATTACATAGTTAGTTTCCAGGAAGCTACTTAAGGAAATCATTAGAAAATTAAGAGACCCGTAAATAAAGTGTTACCAATTTGGCTTTTCAATTAACACATCTTTTCAGCAATGCTAGCTGCTCTGTGAGGCTGTACTAACTGTCGGCACAGCATGCTAACAATCACAATGCTGACATGCTGACGTTAAGCAGGTATATATACAGTGTAAACAAAATCCCCCTCTAACCCCCTGTGGGATGGTTTGTGTCATCCTCAATCTCTACCAGAGGCCTGGGAGTTTGAGGGATCTGCGCAGTATCTTAGCTGTTCCTTGGACTGCACTCTTCTTGACAGAGACTTCTGATGTTGGACCTGGAATCTGTTGGAGCCACTCTCCCAGTTTGGGAGTCACAGCTCCGAGTGCTCCGATTACCACTGGCACCACTGTTGTTTTTACTCTCCACATCTTTTCTAGCTCCTCTGTCAGCCCTTGGTATCTTTCGAGCTTCTCGTGTTCCTTCTTCTTGATGTTGCTGTCACTCAGGATTGCTACATCTATCACCACTGTCTTCTTCTGTTGTTTGTCGATCAACACGATGTCCCCGCTGTTATATGCTGAACTGTCTCAGGGGCATCTTTGCACAGTCCGCTCCTGGGGTCCTGTCTGGTAGGATTTTTTGATATCAGCCACTTCTTCTATCTGTCGGTGGTACATGCCATGCCGGGGCTTGTCTCTCCACGATGGTTTATCTTCCTCCTCCTCCTCATCGTCCTCGGGTTTCTGCTGCCTGAGGTTATTTATTTAGCTGTTTGTCATTGGGGGCCATCTTCTTGATGTACTCCTGGTTCTTTGTTGTTTCATCCTGGACAGTGGTTCTGACACTCACTAGTCCTCGGCCGCCTTCATTCCACTTAGTGTACAGTCTCAGGATGCTGGATTTGGGGTGAAACCCTCCATGCATTGTGAGGAGCTTCCTTGTCTTGATTATCAGTGGCCTCTATCTCCTCCTTTGGCCAGTTTATTATACCAGATATTATATCTGATGACTGGCAGGGCGTATGTGTTGATGGCTCGGATCTTGTTCTTCCCATTGTTCTTCCCATTCAGCTGACCTTTCAGGACCTGCCTTACTCTGTGTAGGTATTTGGCCGTGGCTGACTTCATTGCCGTTTCCTCATAGTTTCCGTTTGCCTGCAGGATCCCAAGGTATTTGTAGCTGTCCTGAACATCTGCAATGTTGCCTTCAGGTAGTTCAACCCCCTCGGTTCTAATCATTTTCCCTCTTTTGAAAATGATTCATGGCATTTGAACCTCATGGTGGCGCCAGAGAAGAAGTCAGGAAGTCACCAAAGTTAATACCTGGGCATCAAGAATATCTTAACCAAATTTCAGTATAATCCATTTAATAGGTGTCAAGACATTTCACTAAAAGCCAAAAATGTCAACGTGCTGGTGGTGCTATAGAAGAAAAATCAGGTGATCAGTGAAGTCTGTAGAATTCATCCTCTGGAAACCATGAACGTCTGTGCAAAATGCCATGGCAATCTATCCAATAGTTGCTGAGATGTTTCAGTCTGGACCAAAGTGGTGGACCGACCGACTGACAGACCAACACTGCCATGCCGCTAGCATGGCTGAAAGTACCTTGTTATCTTCCTTGCTATCATTAATATGATCTCTTTCTCAAAGCATATTGGAGATAGTTTACATATACATTAATACAGTGAATGCATCCATTTGCATATTTGTTCATTCTAAGCATACGGACAAATTAAATAATAACATTTGTGCTGCATGAGTATATTTTTTGCGTTCTGTCTCTGCCTTTTTTTTTGTGAAGGGATTTTTATCAACACGTGTTTCTCACCAGTCTAAAATACCCACAAACAAGTCCGCTTTTTATTCTTATTAACTCTATTAGTACTAATTTTTAGTACTTCCTGATTCTTATTGAACAAGCAACTGTTTATATATAACCTTGTTTCCTGCCCCCGACCTCCCCTTTGTCCTTTATGCCCAGGCCTTATAATCCATGAAGGATCGTCTGTTTACCGGATCTTTAAGCGTTGGCAGGCGGTGAACCAGCAGTGGAAAGTGCTGAATTATGAGAAAGCAAAGGACTTAGGTGACCCCATCAGTTCCAGCAGTAAAGGCTCTGGTCGAGTTGAAAGGAACTCTTCTCACACTATCACAGACAGCGGCCGGAGGGCGACTCGACATGTCAGGACTATTCTCAACCACCACTGTGGCTACACTATTTTGCACATCCTCAGCCAGTTAAGACCCAACAACCTGCACCGTGCCAACCAAGAGGTGGTCATGAGGGTGACCACCGTATGAGGCTGGGTTATACAGACAAAAGTGCTCTGATGTTTAAGGAGGAGATCAAAGGGTTGATTGGGATTTAATTAAAAAAATCCTAATCTGCCACATTAACACTGCCGTTAACGTTTAGTCTCATATTTTGCTCGCAGATTCTCCCTGAGCTCAAAGTGGACAACAAGAAATATTACTCAGATTTGGGCAAAGGGAGAACATTGCAGTTTTATCTGAGTCTTTAAAGACAAAGACTGTGAAAACATGACAAATAAGAAAAAATGTATACATTTTGAAAAACAAAGAGCTATGATTCTTAAAGCTATTAACCGTTTTTTACCACCATGTTACAAAATGTCATTGAACTGTTTTTTGTTTTTTTGCTTTCTGAAGAAAACAAAATGAATGTTAAGTTTGATTTAGATTTGAGTTTGATGGTGAAAATGATTGTGCTCCTCCTCATGTGACCACCGTAACAACGGCCCCAGCCCCCCTAATTCATTCAATGTATTCCTGAGGGTAATCTGCTAGATTTTCACTTGAAGCAGCATTGATGAATCAGACATTAAAAAGCCCAATAAAACTTTGAGACATGACACAATTGCTTAAAATAAACCCTTAAAGTACAATTCATGTTTTGTAATAAAGCCTTTGCTGATCTCAAAGGAAAATCTTTGTGTTTTGTTTTGTGTTGTTTTTAGGCAACAAGATGGATCCTAGCGAATGTGGCTTGAAAACAAATGTGACACTCTTGATATATGTGGATTGGATTTTTCCTGTTGGGATTACACGAATCTCACAAAACGACGATTTGTTTAAAATGTGATTCTACATTATTCAAACTTCCTCTACTTAGATGTTATTATTAGGATACTGCACTTCCCATCATTCCCTATTAATACATATTCCAATTTGGATCATGAAATGCCAATATAAATATTGTTTTGTTGCATATCAATTTAAATCTACACCCTCAGGCTAACCTTACTCATCTCATTTTAATATGAACATGTGATTCTAACATGGTGCATTATGTTCAGTATTACTAAAGATTCATAATAAAGGTATTGGTCACAGCTGTACTTCATGTAAAACATGTGGCATACATCTGAAAAGGGGTTCAGTATTGTTAGATAAGTAAAGTTAAGTGAAGAAAATGGTTTGACAGACAGAGACAAAGGGGGAGATTTTATGTTTATCAAAAAGAATAAGTACATTTTCAAATAAAAATATGAATGTTATTCTACTGTTGCCTTTCTTCTTTCTTCTTCTTCTAGTTTGTCTGATCATGATTATGTCCCTGCAGGGATTCATGTTTTTTTGGATAGCGCAAACCAGCATCGTGTCAAATGTCAAATAATTTGAAAAAAGCCTGACTGAAAATTCACATCCTGTTAGTCTACAGTATATTTCCAAAACTGTATCTCAAAAATGTTTAAATCTTGTAACTAAGGTTGAAGAGCTACAGCTCAGTTTGCAGCAGACAGTCGTCTGTGCATCTATGGACATAAGCAAGTGTCTCATGAAGCCTTACACCAGGAGGGAACTATGATGTGTCGCCACGTTCTCGACAGAGTGAATTGAGAAGGATATTAGAGTTGACTCAGAAGTCACCCAGAGGTGAACTGCAGCATTTCCAGTTAATAGACAACACAGTGAAAAGTATCACTGGCTGTGTGGCTGTTTGGACACTAAAAATCATGAGGTGATGTTTCATCCTGCAGAGAGGAAAACAAACTTGACTGTAGCTATGATCCACTGTGTCACCTTTTCAGGACAAGAGCAGATAGAGTGGCTTCAGAAAGTATTCATTTTGCTATGTTCCAGTAACTCTGCATTCTTGATATTTAACTAAGGCTGGGTTACACTTTCTATTGGAATGATTTGATTTTATCAACAGTAACATATTAAAAAACACTCTGGGAGGTACTGTACTTAACTACACTTTTGAGGTACTTGTATTTCACTTGACTATTTCCTTTTTATTGTATGTTATACTTGTGTGCTCATTAAAGAGGCAAAACATGTACTTTTTCCACTAGGCCTACATTTATCTGATGGCTATAGTTTTTCTTTCAGATTTTACACACTAAACATTTGGTGATTAAATTTGCCCCTTATCAGTTAAACTCCCTAATAGTAAATTAAGTAATTAATAATTAGCCCCACCCTGACCACTTACATGCAACAGCGAGTCCCAACCTGCGGGTCATTACCCCAGAAAGGGTCGTACGACGATTACGAGACTAAGAAAATTATGCCACTCAAAATTAGGTTTATTTTTTCAGACTTTTCTCTAATCATGCTCTTTTTTTTAGGTCTGTACTACTACTCAAATGAAACAATCTGAGAATGGAAAATTACTACTGAACTGATCACAACTCATACAACAATAACCTGTGGCAGGAAGTCGCCAGTAGATATGGCTTTGTCTTTTTGCATCAGTAATAACAATCCAACAGATAATAAAACAAGGACAGAAGCATTTGTATCTACATTGTAAGTAGCCTACTTTTATTTTTGATACTTTAAGTACATTTGATAGATAGATAGATAGATAGATAGATAGATAGATAGATAGATAGATAGATAGATAGATAGATAGATAGATAGATAGATAGATAGATAGATAGATAGATAGATAGATAGATAGATAGATAGTGTGTAAAATACTGTTTTTTTTTCAACAAACCTGGCAACCATGCTTGCAACGCTGAGAACGACGCTTGGTGATGACGTAAAAACGCCGCGACTCACAACTGGTGGTAAACTAACGAGAAACAAGCGTGACTGTCTGTGAGTCGACGTTCAGAAGTGGCGACCTGTGTTTGTTTAATAATTACGTGTCGTCTCTGTTTTAATCCAACATGAGTTCGTTAATGCCGCAGAAGCGTTACTACAGACAGCGAGCCCATTCAAACCCGATGGCATACCACACGTTTGATTAGTGAGTGATGTCCATGTGTCTGAGGTTATTACCTGCACTACATTTTCTGTCGCTACCTGCTAACGATACGATTGTCAGTCCCAACTGTGCATTTATAAATGTAGAAGTTGACAAGAAAGTCAAGCAGCTGGTGGTGTGAAAAGTTTAGTTTTTAGTAGCCTAGGATTTGAGATGTTTGCCTCTGCCCTAATACAATGCAGGTGCTCACAATAATGAAACATTCAGCACTACCATCTCTCTCCATAAACACTATCCCTGTTACACACAACACCCTGTCAGCTGTTTTCATGTGTCTTCACTATAAATTAGTTGCTTTAAAACCCCGCTCTTTCCTCCTCAGCCCTGTGTGTCCTGAGGAGATGGACTGGTCTGAGCTGTATCCAGACATCTTCACTGGCAGCACCTCTGAGAAGGAGACCCCCCGAGTTGAGTTTGCAGACATTGGATGTGGATATGGGGGGCTTTTAGGTAGTTATGTCCCTGATCTGACTGCCTGCAGTCTTCACAGGTCATAGTTCTGCTCTGTATTGACCTCATGTCCCCTTTGTTCATGTCTCTGTTCGTGTCTCTCTGTGTCTTTACCTTCACTCACAGTGGAGTTATCGCCACTTTTCCCAGACAAGCTCATCCTGGGCCTGGAGATCCGAGTGAAAGTGTCAGATTATGTCCGGGATCGTATCCAGTCACTGCGTGCCTCGGAACCAGGAAGCTACCAGAACATTGCCTGCATTCGCAGCAATGCGATGAAGTACCTCCCCAACTTCTTTTCTAAAGGACAGGTAGGTTTGCTGCTGTGTGACGACAGAACAGATGGGAGTGTTTTCTTGCTCCTGCTCCAGGAAGTTTTGGTCTTGAGGTTGCAGGTTTGTCCTCCTGACAAAATAGCCAGCTAGTCACTGCTCTTTCCTACATAAAAGGACGCAGTTCAGAAGCCATTTGCATTGGTCTTAGAACTTAAATAGTACTTGTTTGTAACTTGTTTGTGACTTTCAATTTTTAAACATTCCCAAAAATGTATTGAAAAATAATACAATCAAACGCACAAACTTTGCCACACTTGTTGAGAAAAGTCAAAGAGATTCTAGCAGAACTGCTGTTTTTCACTGAAGGTTGATTTGTGGAAAAAAGATGATTTCATACACATTTGACATTTTCATTAGGATACATTTGTTTGTAGATTTGTTCTAACAATTTGTGCTACTGTACAATTTGTTTGTTGCAACCAGCTTCCCTCCTTTTTCTTTGTCTCACTCCCCTCATGTGCCACCCAAATCAAAATGGCCTTGACCCACCACCATGTAAAGTCTCCATTCCCCTTGAATCTCCTCCGTTAACTAAAGAAACATCATTTACTACCAGCATCTGGCCACCAACTTTACCATAGTTAACGTTATTTCTGATGTCCTCTCTTTTCTTCTCCTACTGTTAGTTGATTTTTTTGGTAACACAAGTAACACTGGCTCCGAGCTCTTTAGCAAAGTGTCACTGTTGCTCTCTTTACCTACAGTTTAATAGTGGCGCATTCATTTAGAACACCTGTGTCATAGGTGTCCAGTTATTTAAAGTTAATCCACACCTTCCAGCTAATCAGAATAGAGAAGTCTCAGTGGCCATGGTATAAACATTAATACAGATCAGCACAGTCTAGATTTGATGTTACAACTATATAGCTGACTTTATCGGTAGGACTATAGGGAAACTGACTACAGTCTAAATGTATCCAGTGATTGATAGTTTGTCTGTACGGTATTATCACGATAAACGTCAAACTTTCCTAAAATATGACTTAGTGCTAAAATATAGTAAAATTACTTCGCACCATGATTGCGTCAGATTTAACAGCAAATTAATTAACAAATACACTGAACACACTAGAAACAAAAGCAGGTTGGTTGTTTAAGTTTAAGACAGTTGACTGGAAATTACTTTAAATTAAAAAGCATATTGTCTTTGTCTCTAGATTCTATGCACCCAGTAATGTTTTCATTGATGTTCTGATTTCTTTTGAGTGTTAATAGTTGCACCAAAACAAAAGCTGAACCAAAAGGTCCCGCACACTGTCGATCACTTGTATTCACATTATTTACAGTGTTTCAGTCCTCAGACCTTCATAAGGTTTAATTCATGAATTGAATGTTAGTGTGCAAGATTTGTTGGGTTCTGTCACAGAGTTTATGATTCAACCCACCAGTCTGTAAGACTTTCTGGAACACAGGAACTTTAAGTAAATGTTACCTGCTGAGTGTTAACACTTAAAAGGCAGAACTTTGTAATATAATAGCGATGGACCGCGTCACAGTAATATTACCAGCTACTACTGTAGCGCCACTCGCCCATCTGCACACCATGTCAGCGTGCAGAGTTGAAGCTGATCTCTGGGGAAGAATGTCATGTGTGCAGGGAGTTTGCACAGTTGTCAGCCATGTAAAATGCATGCTCTTTCTCCCTGAACGTTGCGCCCATAAACTAGCCGCACCTCAGTAGGTTGACTAGCTTATGTTAGCATAGCAAGTCACTGCCAGAGTAACTAGAGCTAGTCGGACAAGGAGCCTAGTTCACTGGTTCTGCTGTGTCTCTGTTTGACTGTTGTGGTTTATCAAAATAAAACTGCTAATAAAGACAGCTGTGATGTGTTCATGGTACACTCTGAAAACAGCGATAAGCACGATAATGACAGTAATAGAAGTTGTTGGCGGTATGGTTACCATCACAATGTTTCACCGAGGTATATAGTAAAAACGGTATACCGGCACATCTCTTCAAACTATATCTGCATAGCTAGATACGACTGGAGGTAAAAAAATTTGTAAAGTGGGTGGACTGACCCTTTATGTACTTTATTATATGAAGAAATAACACACATATGATCTGAATTCTGAGCTCATATACAAAAAGGCCTTCAGTTCTATAATAGCTCATCCACCGAGGTCTGTAATAACCTTAAATTTTGTCCTGCCATTGCCAAGGTTAATAAGAAGATGCAGCCCAAATATTTCTGACTAAAAATATCATTATTATTATTTCCTCATGTTTAACATATGGACTGAATGAATTTATATGGATTGCTCAATAAATCCAGGATTTCACAACAATGGGGTCATTGACTGACACGCAAGGCATCGCATCAGCTGAGTATAGAGCAGTGCAAGACACCATTTATCCGTTCCAATAAGCTGCGGTAATCTATGACTTGTTGAAACTCGCATTGGATTACACAGTGGGCTTAGTGTACCAGGGTTAATTTATTTAGGTACCCTGGATAAAAACTTCACCTCAAATACCCCGAGCAAGTATAAACTAAGAAATGACCACAGGAGAGTAATTGCTGTAACACTGACATATTTATAGGTGTTTCATGTAAAACACATGCATTGATTTAAAAAATAATAATAATAAATTTAGTATGCTATTTCAGGTCATTTAAAATAATGACTATCATTTGTACAGTCTGAGTTAAGGCCTCTTGCCAAGCTGAGATTGTAAATGTTTTAGAGGAACTTTGAAAGTGAAGTTTGGCTTGGTTTTGCATTAAGGTGCTTTATTTTGCAGACAGTGGCACTTCCTTCATCTCGTTCATAAACTGCATCTCTTGACTCATATTAGATGAACATTTTTCCAGCTGCAGCTTGCTTTAGTATTAGATGCCTTCCTCACTCATGATTAGAACAAAACTTCACTACCCAGATTTTCAAAGCGGACAAGTAAACAACCACCCAGACTAGTGCTCAAAATCTAGTCCCAATCCTTCTCGCTTGAATGATGTTTCAATAGTTGAAACAGCAGATTTTCAAGACCTGAAATACTTTTTTCTCTTCTTCTTAGTATGTTTTTGTAACCCAAAAATAGTGTTAAAGTTTTTCCATCTTCCATCAGCACTGACGCGGCCCCTGAGGCTGCAGCAGTCCCCAGCGATGATTACCACACCTTTCTGTCTATACCTGACATTATTTATTTTAACTAATAAAAAGTTACTGGAATGGTTTTTAATGTTTCAGCCAGACTAACATCAGTGCAGCCTTCACTTGTACACTTGTCAAAGACAGAGACATGGGGAACTTTATGGAAAAAAACTCACGAGGGAAATTCCAGTTTTGCAATCCGCTTAAAAACCACCCACAGAATATAATGGGGGCCACATTTAAGTGATGACATTCATACATTTTAGAACCATCGTATCAAAGTAGATAAAAATAAAGTTTGATTTTGATCTGGTGTGGAAATGACACCAAGTAATGAAATGAATTAAGTTTTTTTTTTTTTTTTTTTACTCTGTGCCTACTTTACCGTTTACTGTTTCTGACCCTTTTGTTGTGTCTTTCAGCTCAGTAAGATGTTCTTCCTCTTCCCTGACCCACACTTTAAGAAGACCAAGCACAAATGGAGGATCGTTAGTCCCACATTGTTGGCAGAGTACGCCTACACACTGCGAGTTGAGGTATGTTCATAAGTAAGACTCGTTGCAGCTAGTCGATCAACGCTTCATCGTTTATGAAGGAAAAATTCCAAACATTCACTGGTTTCAGCTTCTCAAACATGAGGATATATAGATCATTGTAAATGTAATACCTATGGATTTTATTGGACAAAGATTTTACTTTGAGGTGTACATACGGGGGCTGTACATAAAAGAAAACAATAACATTAGGAAAATATATAAAATGTAAAAAGTGAGTAACTACATATCAAACAATAAAAACAATTTTTGACATATTAAAAAATATATAAAATACAACAGTACACACTATGCACATAAAACTCCCGTACATTCATACCTGGATATTAATGAAAAACACATATACAAAAATGTGTAACATATACATAACCATGTGTACATAAAACTGAATATAAGCTGGATAATCGTAGTTTGGTTCTTAGGCAGTCCTGTCACTTACTGATGTTTTATTTATTTTTGGAATAGTCAGGAGACCTGACTTTGCAGATGAGACGAATGCATGAACAAGTGTTTTAGCATCAGCCATGGGAAGAATGGAACTGATCTTGGCAATATTTCATAAATGGAAATATGCAGTCTTAGTAATATCGTTGATATGTTTTTCAAAAGAGAGATTGGGATCAAATAGGGCACCGAGATTTCTAATACTAGGGCTTTGTGAAATTGTGGAACCAGCTAAGTTCAGAGTGAGATAACTGAATTTGTTTCTAATCTGCTTTGGACGAAGAACTAACAATTCAGTTTTCTCAGCATTTAAAAGGAGGACGTTAGATGACATCCATTGTTTTAATTGTGATAGGCTTTCTTCCAACTTCACCAGCTGATGACAGGTGTCAGGCTTAATGGAGATGTAAAGCTGAGTATCATCTGCATAGGAATGGGAACCTAGTTTGTAATGATTGCTTAACGTACCAAGGGGCAACATGTAAATAGAGAAAAGAATAGTGCCAAGCAGAGATACTTGTGGCACACCATAACTGACCTTAGCATGGTCTGATGAACATGTAAAACAAAGTAAGATCTGCCAGTTAAATATGAGAGAGCAGTGTCAGTGAGACCAGTATAACTTTCTAGATGATCTAATAGAATGTGGTGATCTATCGTGTCGAATGCTGCACTAAGATCCAGGAGCTCTAGTATTGACACTGAGCCAGAGTGTGAAGCAAGTAGTAAATCATTTACCACTTCTGTCAGAGCAGTTTCTGTGCTGTGGAATTTTCTGAAGCCAGATTGATGAGGTTCATACAGATTATTGGATGAAAGGTGATCTATGAGTTGCTGAGCCACTGCTTTTTCAAGGAGTTTTGAGGAGTCCATGTTAGTCTAGAAATTGTCAGAAATAGCATAACGTTTAATGAGTTAATCTAAAAAAAAAAATAAAAAAGAAATAGACACATTTATTGACAATGAAAATAGTTTTAAGTTGCAGCCTTTGTTCCAGCCGAGGTCACACACAAAACTAAAGCTTCTCTCTGCAGTATTTTTCACAATCTTTGTGCTCTGAATCATTTTTTAATTGGAAGATGCACAGATGTAAAATTAAGTTCCAACTTGCCTTTTAAATGGTCAGTTCAGCCAAAATACAGGGGGAAAAACAGATTTTCCCACTTACCCCTTGTGGTATCTCTCCATTAAAGGATAAGGCATTATTCTATACTTTTTCTTATTGTCAACAAATCCCATGAAAAGACTACAACCAACAATACGTTGGTCCTTCTCTTGGTACTTTCCAACTTCCCCACACTGTTGGCACCACTCAGCCACTAGCCTATTCATTCCTACTGAAAATGATAGTTATTAAAAACTGGTTCCATTTTTAATGGTTAAATGATTTTCTAACAGCTGGGCACTGTAATTTTTAGAAAACGTTACTCAAACAGCAGTAAATGGTGCATTTGTTAGGGACTATTTTCAGCCGCGGACTAATACACATTCGGTGCACTAGTAAGTATTTACAACAGCAGGACGGTGTATGTGGGATCAACTCAAAATAAATGACAGTGTTCGTCATAATGAAGGAACATGTGACCCAGTGCAACTGTGTCGCTCATTGTTGTGTTTTTAATAGTTTTTGGACAATAATGGAGCTCTATGGCAAAGAGGAATAAGATGTATTAGGCTTTGGCTACACAGATAAAACATGTTAGTAAGATCAATTTGTTGTTGGTTTTAATGGGATTTGTTGACAATTTAAAAAAAAATCACCTGCCTTATGGTTTAAGGTACTATCGTTCTAGTTATATTATCAGAGGTTTTTAAAGTGTAACTGCACCCCCAAATTCTGCTCTCTCCCTCCCTCCCAGCATATTTAAAAAATGCAGGACTGCAGGACAAACACTTTAGGGGGCGTTGCCTCGTGTGTGCCGCGGGTGGTAAGGAGACACCGACCAGAGTGAGCGACATACAGCTAAGCAGCTGTGAGCAGCTGCTGTCAGACTCTGTGTCCATGCTGGAAACACTCTGGAGCTTTGACAGTCAGAAGCACATCCATGGCCCTTTTGTAAAAGTTTCTGTGTGGTACCTGTGTTGTAGCTGAGCTAACGTTAGTGGCTCAGAGAGGCTGAGAGGCTCTTCGGTATTTCTGTGGGGGACTGTCAGTATGTAGCCGTAGCCCTGCTGTTTATCATGGGATCATCATTAAGGGAAAGAATGCAGTCCCGGTGGTGCTTCTACAGCTGTCAAAAGCACAAGTCCAAACCATTGCGCTAAAATTGAAAAATACTAAGTAGAGGGTTAGCAAAATGAGTGCTCCCACTCCCACTCAAAGGCTTGGGGAAGGGGGGCCACCCACCTCTGATTAGTGGGAGTTAACACTCTTTTTCTATCTATCTGTCTGTCTGTCTGTCTGTCTATCTATCTATCTATCTATCTATCTATCTATCTATCTATCTATCTATCTATCTATCTATCTATCTATCTATCTATCTATCTATCTATCTATCTATCTATCTATCTGTCTGTCTGTCTGTCTGTCTGTCTGTCTGTCTGTCTGTCTATCCTGGCGTAAATTAGTTAAATGTCAGAATTGTAAGAATGTCAGTATTAAAACCATGATGTGTTTCATCACAGTACAGTCTAATTTAGTTTACAGAATGTCAAAACCACCTTGTAGTTGAACAACAATTTGTCGTGCTCTACTTCATTTTGTCAGTTGATTGCAGAATGCAGAAATCCATGAATTCACTGAAATAAAATTGAGCAACCGGTGTGGCCTGCTGTTGGTTGAGTTCTGCATACAGCCTGCGTCTGCCTGTCAGAGCAGCAGTGGGACACTTGAACAAGGTGCGAGTGCTGAAAGAGGTTGTTGGGAACAATGGAAGGCTTGTGTCTAAATTTGACTTGATTGTTTTTTCTCATGTATGTCTGTGTAGGCTGTCAAGGAAATGCTCATGTATGGAGGCAGTTTCACACCAAAATCAACCCGAGTCTGTTTATTGGTGAATATCTTTTGTGACTATCAGGCTAAACCTGAAACAGTAACAGTTGTGATGAACATGAATCTGTGCAGAAAACAAGCACACAGTCTCATCCTCACCCTGCCTTCTCTGAAACAAAACCCATACGTGCCGACAATGCACTGGTGTGGAAATCTGTGCCATTGCTGAGTTTCTAAGAAATCCTTGTTCTAGTAATGTTATCTGTCAGCATCCAAAGTAAACCACAGTGACATAGGTGATTGACCTCTGTGTTGTCTGTAGTTTATTTTTATCTTTTTAGCACGGACCATTGCTCTCCAGAGGTGATGAAACCACTTAACTCTGAAGCTGAAATGTTTGACAATGTTGATTTAGTTTTTTTTTTTGTTTTTGTTTGTTTTGTTTTTTTAAATTGAGGGGGAAAAAATCTGTTTGTATAAAAAAGCATTTGATAAATGCCTGGTTTATTTTTGTAGATCTGTGTTTAGCCAACAGTGAAGCTTTAACTTCTTTTTCCCAGGACTGTGTTAATAACCTCCCTGTGTTTGTCTGGTCATGTCAGGGTTTGGTGTATACCATGACAGATGTGGAGGAAGTACACCTCTGGATGGTGAAGCACTTCACTGAACATCCACTGTTTACGCGTGTCCCAGATGAAGAACTGGTACGTTGACGTGCAGCTTTGCATCCCTGTGTTTGCAGGTCATGACAACATGTGTTGTTCTATTCTATTCCTTTAAAACGTTAGTAATGTTTACAATAATGAAAGAATAAGAGCTGAAAGGGTAAACTGACCTCCAGCTACTAGTCAGCAAAAGACAAAATACTGTCAAAAGTCAAAACTGAACATTTTGAATACAATAATAAACGCTATGGTGATTGATTAAATTAATGAATAGTGTGACTCTGTCACAAATTAAAGTTTAGGTGAGTTTATCTGCCACTGCATCCCTTAATGTAATTGTGTTCATTCTTATTTCGATAGGTCAGTGATGTCATTATAAACCGTTTGGGTACCTGTACAGAGGAAGGAAAGAAAGTGCAGAGAAATGGAGGGAAGAATTTCCTCGCAGTTTTCCGGAGGATTGAGGATTGAGGATTCAAACGAAGACCAAACAGTTTGGACTTGGATTTAAACTGAAATAATGGCCTCATGCAGTCATCTGTACATGGAGGATAATGCTGCTGTGTGGAGCTGGAGGCTGTGGCTTGTTCCCCCAGCAGATGAGCAGTTTTTCTGGTATTAATGGACAAACATTTACCCGATGGAGGATTCGTGTTTCAGTTTTTTCACATAATTTATGCACTTCATTCCTCGACCCACAAAAGACAGCACAAGGGAAGTAAATCATAAAAGGATCTCTATTCAGGCTAGATTTGAAGCGTCACTGTTTAAATTTTTTCATTTTTAATGATGTTCTTCTGTTTCTTTTGGCAAACTCCAAAGTGCTGTTTTGGATTTCCTGTAAAGCTGTAAATTCTTTTAGTAAAACAAAAAAACAGTGTTGGGTTTGGTTCATTGTAGACTATATGTTGTGTTTTGCATTGCAGTTATTTTGGGGCCTTTCTCACCAAAAGGACTACCGCATTAGATGGATAACTACACTGAGGGAAAAAAACAGCTCTATTTAATTTCAGTCCATGTCCTTTTACTTGATTTGAAGGAGTTTAGGTTTTACTCCGCACAGTTCTCCAGCTGTGTTTTCCAGTCCTCCTTCATGAGGCAGGGCCTTGGTGTTTTGTATTTATTTGAAAACCCTTTGAAATGACTCAATTTTATCCAATGATATAACTTTGATGGATTCATGCTGGTAATTTGCAGTATTGGCAGCTGAATCTGAATTGGATTAGACTTTGAAGTTAGCCAACAATCAACATCTAGCTTGTTTGCTATGGATCATTGTCTGGTTTAAAAATAAACCTGCATGCTGCAGCAAGTTCTGTAAGAAGAGAAGGCAGCACAGAGTGTTGAAATTCAAAGGGATGACTGTGACACAATCATGTCTTAAAATCTTTTCTGCCTTTTTGACGAGTTGTCAGAAGAAGTTGAGTGGTCAACAACATAAGAAACTTGTTTAATACCTAAAGTTTGAAGACATTTTTAGATTACCAGTAGCTCTCTCTAATGCAATTTAAATTTAATTCACTTAAAGTTGCTCCTACATGTCATTATGATATCCAAAAAAAGACCCATTATCTTCATCTAATAGATGTGTCTGCTAAGGATCAATCAAAGGAGAAACAGTGGTTTTCTGTGCTCATTTTATGATTTTAACTGTATATTACAGGTAGGTATTTTTGTCTGTCAGGAGTTTGAAAACAGGACAGTGCAGGTTTGAAGCCCTTTTGCTGCTGCAGGGGGTGGAGATTGAGAGCAGGACAGCACATGCCTCAGTGAGAGAAACCCAGACACTGGAGAACTTTAGATGTTTGCAGAGAGTAATTGAAGCACTCATGAAAAAGTCATACTAATAATATTAAACACATTTTACTTTTGTATCATTTGCTAAGGTTATTGGCGTTCTGGCATAATTTGGCCAAATTTGACAGTACATTTTCTGAAACCTTTTTCCAAATCATAATACAGTGTCCTTTTTTATTTAATTTCTTGCTGCACACTCATGATTATATGGATTGCTTCCAGTATTCTGAGAAAACGGATCTTCAAACAGCATCTGTGAATATGCAGTAGGCTGTTTTGCCAAACTGCTATTTCCAAGTTCAAGAATGAACCTTTAAGCTCAAATCTGTCTCATTTCCTCAAGTCTCCACATGCTTTGATAAATACAGGAAATATTCACAGAATTGTTAATGGTGTGAAAATATTAACCAGTCCCGTCACTAGCCCCGTCAAATCTGTAATGTTGTGGAGGAGCCGCTGTTCTATTATCACTCATTATTGCCATGTGGCAACAAAGCCATTTGAGTCAGCCAAAGTACATCATTTAACATTTAAGTACCATCAGGTCATCAAACAAGAGTTTAATTAAATGCGCTGCAGGGAATCAAAGAAAGAGAAACTTAATGATTAGCGTTTGGAAACACTAGTAAAGCAATGTGGAGGTTGCCTTTGCTTCATACCCAAAGAATCTGTTGCATCTGGACGTAAGAATGTTACTGAGGTCAAAGGTTAACCCCCCCGGAACATATTTACAGAGGCAGCTGCCCACTGTTATTAGTTATAACACACAAGGATGTGTTAAATTGTTAGTCACTGATTTAATTGTCACCTTTCTCCTCTGTCAGTTTCATCACTGACAGGCAAGAGCAAATGATTTGGCTTCAAGCTGCCCTCGTTCCTGTCAGTACACACAGTTAAAGCAATATAGTTTGACATTTGAGAAATGTTTGCTTTCTTACCAAGAATTAGATGAGAAGATCGATACCACTCTCCTGTCTGTGTGGAGCTATAGCCAGCAGCCAGTTAGCTTAACACAAAGACTAGCTAGCTAACAAAATACACCTACCAGCAGCCTGCAGTTGTACGGTGCGGTTATGTGCCGGACTATTTCTTGGCCAGAAGCAGTAACCTAAGTCTTCTAGTTACTGCTCTACTCTAGTTACTATAAATTGTTGTTATTACACTTCGGTTTTTTTATTGATTAAACATGTCCAATTTGTGAGCTTTAGAGGTGCTGGTAGGCTGATTTTTCTTCCTCTAGACAGAGCCAGGCTAGGTGTTTCCTCCTGTTTTCAGTCTTTGTGCTAAGCTCAGCTAACCAGTTGCTGGCTACAGCTTTATATTTACTGTACTAATATCGATCTCCTCTAATTCTAAGCAAGAAAGCAAATAAGTGAATTTTGCTAAATGAACTGTTCCTTTAAACTACTTCGTCTTCCTCAGTCTTCATTCTCCCAGACTTTTTCAAAGCCTGTAATGCTGTTAACCACCAGGCTCGAACACAAGCCGACGAGAGGATCTCTAGATGTGCACTCATTGTTTCCATCCTAAAATGTCCAACTGAACTCATCATTATCATGAAAAGGTCTCTCACCTCTCCTTTCTACATTCATAATCACATCACACAGCATTTCCTACTTTTTGCCAAGTCGCTGGCACTCAACTCGACCTCTCTTGTCCTTCCTAGTACTCAGGTTGAGGCTTGCATCTCTGCTGCCTGGTTCTCCAGCTGGATGTCTGCACGCTATCTCAAGCTCAGCCTAAACCCAACTGAGCTTCTGTACTTCCACAGAATATCCTGACTCATTTCTTCCCACAGCATTAACAATTTTGGTGAGATTCTACACAGCCCACATCACAGCAAATCTGCTGTGCTGCAGGCTAGTATTTATTCCTTCCTCACTTGGGACTCTCAGGTCTGGACTAATGAGAAACCTCTACTGACCTGAGTTTCCAGCCTTATCTTTTCAGGCCCTTCAACCCAACAAAGAAAAATTGTTCTCTTTGTCTCCAACTTCTCCCAGCTGTCTTATGTTCACCCCCATGGCTGCCTGTGACTTCATATCCAAGGGAGAAAAACACTCATTGTGGTTGAGCCAGTACTCTTGTCCTTCAGTAGTTTGGTCATTCCTCTACCCGAAACAAAACCTGCTGGCTCTCCTCAGACTGAAAGGACTTTTCAGTTTTCAGGAGTCATACCCTATCATTCTGTCCTTTGTTACAAACTCATCTCTCTAAAAAAGACATCTCCAATCACTCATTTCACACTTAATCACATTTTTAGTTCTCCACACCTTTTATGTGTGCCTCTGTTAAATTAAATAAAATATCTCTCCTTGTATTGTATTTTTCTCGTTCATTCGTGGAGTGATATCCAGTGTCAGGGTATGACATGCGTGCGTTCATTGGATATTTGAAAAGATGTGTTCTAAAATGTTAATGTCAAAAAGCAGATATGATGAATGGTTTACAAATGAATGACACGCTGAAAGACATGCCCATGACAAGCGAAAAATGCATATTTTAATTTCAATATTATTATCACAGATTATAGTTTTAACTCCATGATTTCACCACACACGTTTTAAGACATGAAAATACTCTACTTTGAATAATGATTAGTGTCTGATATGTTTTTTCCACCAAAAAATTCAATTACCTTGTTAAAAAGTCTTAGTTACATCTACTCCTCATTGAAAAATCCTGAAACAATACACTTACCTTTATAACAAGTCCATTTTTGTCCCACCACCACATGTAAGTGATAAATATTAGGAAACATGATCTGTCCAAACTTTTCAAAGTAAGCTTTGCTGCTGATGGACACCAGTAATTAATTTGAAGTGGAGAGCAACTGCAGGTCTCTCAGGCCATCTAACTGTTTACACCTGCTGCTCATGACATCATTATGTCAGCTTGCATCAGATGAGCAAAAAATATGGCACCGTGCCAAGTACTCATCAGTCATTTCTGGACTGCTGCATGATGGCTATAGGTTAGGCTGAATCTGTACATTGTCCTCTTGACAACAGACAAAAGTGTTTCCAGAGAATAAACCTTTTCATTTTGGACACTCTCCACATGGTTTCTTCTCGTGCCACTCTCTTCTTTCTTTCTCTTTCTTTCTTTCTCGTACCACTCTCAAGCCAAAATGTTAACTTTTGCACACAAGATACTTATCTCCCAATCTAGTAGGCAGATTGCAATGAAATTTACTGAGCTCATTTATGTTCCCAAAGGGCTACAACACTTTTGATGTTAATGACCTCATGGATTTTCTTGTAGTGCCATCCTCAGGACAGATTTCAATTTTTTTTTATTGCCATTACTGTTTAGATCATACAAATAGCTAAATCATTAGTGTTGTTTCTTCCATCTCATATTTTGGGTTGTAAGGAACAATTACGGCCTGTAGCTGCTACCTAATTTTGTTGAAAATAATTATTACAGGAATGGAAACCGCTATGTAAAAATGGAGCAAAATTAAAAGCATTACAACATCCATTGATTTGTCGAAGATGCATTAAATCTCACTGTAGCTCTCAGTAGTTGAGTTAGAGATCATAAATATACTGTCAAACTTACAACCAAAGGGACTTGAACTCCTTTGAAAATCTAGCTATGTATAATCTTGAATACCCTACGTTCATCTTTAGTCATGTTACTAAATATATGTTAATAAAGAAATTTACTACAAGAATTGTGTTTTATATGCTGCTGATCAAATATACAGAGATGCTGCTGCTGTTAAAAATGCCATGTAAGAACTAAGACGCCAGAGTAAAAGCAAGCTTCAGAGGAAACAATTCCAAAGCTAAATGGGAAGAATAATTAAGAAAAACCAGTACAGACGAAGAATGTAATCAGGGTTTTATAATTAAAGGTCAACTAGTTATATATGTACTAGCTGGAGTAGCTATATCTGCAAAATGTAAACAAGAAATACAGTCAGAATGTAATTGTACCATATTTCTAAATCATTGGACAGAATGTGGAGGACAGCAGCACATCTTAAAACCATGTTGCTTATGTAAAGCTTTATCCATCAGATGTGATGTTATGGATATAATCAAACTCCTACAAAAGGCTGATTCACACTCGATCTGTTCGCTGTTAACTGTTAGTTTTCTGCCTGGAGCTCTTGATGTCTCTTTGTTAACACAGCCAGGCAGAATGTTAATTATAGATTTTAGTGAAAAATCATCATAGTTAAATCAGAGTTAAATTTTCTGTGTAATCACTCATTATATACATTAGGTCTGCAGGTCCTTAGCCCAGGAACAAAGACTGTTCACATGTATGCTGGCACTGAGTTGGACATACATCATAACAGCCAGAATAAAAAAGGCTTTTCCATATGACAGAGAGACAGATCTGGTGTCCAGATGCGCTCTTAATAATCTAACAGATGCCCTTTACCACACCTTAAACACCTATTTTATATTCATGACATGAAAGCGTTTTTTTTTTATACTGCACAATCTTAATCAATTACTGCATGTATGGCAATAAAAATCATTATTCAGTCATTTTATTGCTCTATTTTTATTCTTCATTACCACATCCTCATATCCTGTGTGCTAACAAGCAGCTGTTGGGCATTTGGCAAATGTTGTTAGTAACTCTGTGCACACCTCAGCACTTCAGCTTATTGCCATACAGACAACATTTAGTGTCTGAAGACGTCTAAAGCATCCTAAACACATCCTGAATATTATATCCTGAACAGTGACCATTTTTCGCACACGGCAAACATGAATTAGAAAAATGGGAACAACATGCATATATAAATATGAATAGAATTATATTGAGTCAATCTCACCTAACAGAGAGAGGCTCAGTCACTGAAATAGCATTAGGCTACTCTTTGAGTGAGTACTTAACGCTGTGATTCCCAAGGGTACTTACCCCAGATGATACTTCTACAGTTGTCAGGGGGAAAGCTCAATTAAACTCAGCTATAGGATTACAAATTGATGTGATGCTGATGTTTACTATATTTACACCAGTAAGATGCCCACCAACCCGAATCAGTTGTAACACACCACCTGTTGCAATTGAGAGTGCATGCAAACTAGTTAGTGAGAAAGCAGAGAGGCTGAAATAGTTATGGAGTAATGGATACATGGTTCAAATAGTTAAAAGTAATGAACAAACGTTTAAAATAGTTAGCTAAAAGCAATGAATAAACAGCTGATGATTGGCTCAGATTAGACCCCATCACCATAAATACAGCATCCTGAGTGAGGGAAAACAGCTAGCATAACCGCTAGACACATACTCACTCATTCATCTGCACCTCTGGGCACATACACACTCTTCTGATACCACCCAGACAGGAGACTGCAGCCATGAACTTTAACACACTAGTCTGGGAGTATAGCAGCCTCATTTCTGGGCACTGGGCCAATACAGTAAGGGGAAATACCTCTCAGGCTATCCTCTCTGTGCTCTATAGCATGATCTACAACTGGGCCACATCAGTTTGCACCCCATGACAGCACAAAGAAGCCCTTCTTTCATAGGACTTCTTATTATGTTTTTTATGATCAATATTAATCCCCCGTTACTCAGGCAAGGCCAGATTAATTAAAAATGTCTTTGTGTTTTGCGGAGGGTTTAACTTGTGTCAGCTTCTTGTGTGGTCTTAAATGAACTGTCTGCTGAACAAGGAACTGAAGATGAGCATCTGAGCCATGGTCCAGAGCAAAATGTGAAAATATGTGCATCTTTCTTAGAAAAACTAAGAAGCGCAAGATGAGGGAAATGTATTTTTGCATATTTTACATTTTTATTGCAAACAGTCCTGAACAGACAGATCCCAATCCAAGTTTATTCAGCTTTCCAACAAACAATCTTTGGTTTGATTTGTTTGCATTGTGTTGTGTAAGACCTAAACTCATCAAGACAGTGGTGACCTTGTTAAAAAGTTGTTTATGTGTTCATGTCATTGTATTTATCTTTAGCTTCCACCCTTGAAGATAACTACGCATCTTCCACTCAGGAAGTCTTGTTTCTCATGTATAGACGTTTTCTGACAGACCGGGTTTGATCTTTGCTCCATGGTTGCACTTTCATCCTCATAAGTCAGCATCACAGTTTGTTTTGTCTCTCCTGAAACAGAAGTCGTATTCACATGTTCAGGTCAAATACTGTAAATAGTGAGGTAAGATATGTGGTGATTGCTACAGTGCTTATCCCGATATTACCCTTTTCCCCCCAGGAGGCTTCATTCAATACAGCTGGAACTGTTGTTGGGTGTTTTCACTGATTTCATGTTCGCCAACTTTGGCATCTATGATCATCATTGTGCAACGTAATCTGACTTTGTTATGTCACAGTCTTACAGCTGCTATTTATCTTATTCATACTTTTCTCATATATTCAGTTTTCTTGCACCTGCTTGTGTGCAAAACTGACCTCTTGAAATAGTTATAGTTATAGTTAGTTAGTAATAGTTTTTCCTATGTGGTATGAAAAGAACTCATGCAGATGACTGCAGATACATCATGACCATTGTGGATATTACTTAGCCTGTTACTCCACATCAAAAGGTTTGTGTAAATCTCCCAGAAGCACTTCACTGGGTTGTTCATTTTTCCATAATTTCCGTTTCTTAGACTGAATTCAGTTCATGGCATTTCGTCATTCATCACATCCAGTCTACACAAGCAGTAGCAGGTCATACTCAGGAGAGTGAATCCCCCAGCCCCCCGCCAAATAAATCGTGCTCACTTTACTTGACCTTTGTGGAGTGCTGACACATTGGCTCAGAAGACCATGTCCCCAAAACACAGGGTCTAAGTGTTCTGCACTCGATCCCATCACACTAATTAGCCTCCTAAAATCTAGATGTCATGTATCACGCTTGAAGTGACCCTTTAACCCAGCAGCAGGCTGGCCAGACATATGATGTTGCAGCAGGAACAACTTCTGTGGAATACATTTTTCTTAATCACTATTTCTCTCAGCAAAACTTCACGTTGTATGTTCATGACTAATTCAGAAAATCGCAGGGAGGCAGGCTTGTAGCACTGTAGTAAATCTACTGGATACTCCTGCTTAAATAATGCTGGCCCACTGTTATTCTGCACATCATTATAAGTAGACAGAAAAAACGCTAGTATATCATTCTTGAACGACCTGTAGTAGGCTGCTAGGCTCATTTTCAGGCGGCAACCCATATTTCTTTCTCCTTGAGGCTGCACACATTTATACATGCGCCTATAGGATTGTAACATTTGGCTGTGGTATTGTGTGGTTAGTTATTGTGGTCATAACGTATGACTTATATTATTATTTAAAATGGTTAAGGCCTGGTTTTGGGGGGAATAGGTAGCTTAAAAGAGTATTATTAATAATATATATGTATATATATCAGAGGGATTAGACACAAACTTCACAGAAAGACTGCAGTATGAAGCCAACAGGAATGTTTTGGTCATTGTATAGGCTTTTTGGCATTAAACACAGAGCCAAAAGATCCTAAAATATACTTTCAGTTACCTGCAGTAAGGAGTCTTTATTATCACAAGTTTATTCTGTAAAATACTATATATATTATTATGGATTCTGAGCTCCACATGGGGAAAAAAAGTAAACCAAGGTCTGTGCATTCTTTATAGGTCCAAACATTATTTTTCTTTTAATGTAAGGAAAAACCTGACACCTAATTGTTGCTACCTATCTCGGATTATGTTGATATTGTGTATGTTTTGTTAATTATATAGTCATATTTTTTTTGTCAGTATTTGTATGTGTGTGTTTTTTTACACACCACCCACTAGCTGGTAAAATGTAATGACTTGCCAGGAGGCTTTTGAAAACAAGATGTTGCATCTCAAGAGGCTTATCCCGCAAACATTAAAAATGTACCATAATGGATAAGAAAAATACAGTCAGTCAAGTGTAAATTCAGTGCGGAGGTGTAACTCACTCTTCCTGCTGGGACTGCAGAGGTCTTCCATCAGGCCTCATTATTGTATAACTGAGGCTGCCAGTCAATCCTCTGTGATTCTCTGAATCTGGGTGATCTAAGGTTTCTAGTTAGAGCATACGAAATACTGGAGTAAGTGTCAAAGCAGATTCTGAGTACAGCCCAGGCCTGGGTTGTTACTTCACAGTCCGCACACATGGTGCTTTGGACAAAATCCAGTTCAAATGAAATCAGGTCAGGATTTTCTCCCTTGCTAGGAAACCTACCAAGTCAGCAAAAGAACTGGTCATCGCTGGGTAAACAAAGCCCCACCAGGTTTGGAAAAAAGACACAGGCTACCCCCACCTATTTTTCCAAGTTAAGTTTGAAATAATGATCCAATGAGTTTTTAAATACAGGCCCTCTGCAAACCTGTTCTTATTTATAATATTGTGATGCTTAGTGAGAATGGCTAAATCCTAATTTGTGGCACTTTTGGGGTAGCTATAGGATCTATAATAACATTGGCCTTGAGGGTAAGTGATCTTTTAAGCACACAAGACACCATTTCCACAAGTGCGTGATCACTGGAAACAGTCTGCTGCACTATCAGAGAGCAAAGTGCTGCACAGGGGGAAGAGATAAGCCTGAGCAGTAAGAGAAAAGTCATGTATTATGTATCCAGGTCCTCCACGTGTGCTGTCTCTGGGATGGTCTGAGCTCAGCCCTTCTGATTGGACACACCTTCCTCTCGGCTCCCGCCTTCACAGTCCCATCCAGGCGGGGCGGGGCCTGCGCTGCATTTCCACCCATGATTGGCCCAGTGTAAGAAAATTTACAGCTTTTATCTCCGCGGGTCCGAGGGTCCCGCGTTATAAATAGAGCCCCCAGCCGGGGAAATGAAGATGTGCACCGACCTCCAAGAGAGCCGCTTCCGGCCACCGCTCCATGTTCTCTGCGAGAAGGATGCTGCAGCAAGCTCTCAGAGGATCCGGCCGCAGCGCCCTCCCCCTGGTCAAGTGGATGGAGAGGTGGGTTGAGGGTGCATCGGCTGCTCCGGAGGGGACCGAGGCAGTGAGGACTCTGGACAACATGCCCGGACCGTCGGTCGCCAGCTTCGCCTGGGACTTGTTCGCCAAACGGGGGCTGTCACGGCTGCACGAGCTACAGGTGAGATGAAGTTCAACAGGGATTAAGTTAAACAGGAGCCGAAACACTGTAAAACACGTGAATATTTACAATACTTGCATTTTTAATATAAATACATACAGTGTAGGCTGCATCATAGTGGACTAAATGGCCAAGTAGAGGATTTGGCTGATCAAACGGTGCCTATCAAGTTATGTATGTGCAACTAAAATTACCTGATCATTAGTGGATTAGAAAAGCCTGCAGGCATCGTCATGTCTTCACTGGGCTTCAAACTGAAGGAGAGTGCATCCAAAGGTGATGCCAATCATCTCATAGCCTGCAGGGTTTTATTATTTTATTTTTTTACAAGGTCAATCCTCTCTCTTATATCCCAGCTGGAAGGAGTGCAGCGGTACGGGCCCATGTGGAAGGCGAGCTTCGGTCCCATACTGACGGTTCATGTGGCCGATCCAGCGCTCATTGAGCAGGTACTAAGGCAGGAGGGCCAGCACCCCATGCGCTCTGACCTTTCCTCCTGGAAGGACTACAGGAAGCTCAGAGGACATCACTGTGGACTCCTGACGTCGTGAGTATCACTCATTCAGCCTTTCCCTCTCCTTTGTCCTCTTCCCTCTCATTAGAAGTCCCAAATCACAAGACAGTGTCAAACTAAATGTTAACTGGAATGATTTATAATTCATTCTAATATTTCATAGTATGACATGAAATATATGAACAGATGAACTGAAAACAGAGACACAACTTTCTAATTCAAGTCAAAGAGGAGACAGCTGATCTCAACTCATTTCATTCATTACCATTAAGCCATAGTGATAAAGTAGTTTAACTACAACGTATATTCACAACGTGTAATACTGAGAAGACTTTAAATGATTTACCTTCTTACTGTATACCATGTCTAGTGTCAAGTTCTTTGCTTATTCTGAATGAAATAAAGTGGACAAACCCTGAAGTACTACAGCTGACAGATCCTATACTAACATGAGTATTTGTTTAATTTTACACTGTGTGTGTTCCTAGTGAGGGGGAGGAGTGGCAGTCGGTGAGAAGTCTCCTGGGGAAGCACATGCTGCGACCGAAGGCAGTCGAAGCTTACGATAAAACCCTGAACAGCGTGGTCGGTGACCTCATCGCCAAACTTCGCCTCCGCAGACGTCCTCAAGGCCTCGTCACCGACATCGCCAGCGAGTTTTATCGCTTTGGCCTCGAGGGTAAGGTTTCATGTAGTGCGAAGAGCGGCAGTATCATGCATCACTACAGGGTGTACCACAGCATGTAAACATTGGGCCAGCAATATAACATGATGACACTGACATGTTATACATACATGCTTGTCAAAGCCTGGCATGCCCAAATAATTTAAACTTTTCCATCACAGACCACCAACATGTAACCTTTGTCTCACCTTTCCAGTGGAGGAAAAAGTTCCTTTACTTAAGTAGAAGTAGCAATTCTGCAACACAAAAATACTAATTTACAAGTAAAGGCCCTGCATTCAAAGTTATTACGAGGAAAATATACTTAAAGCATGAAAAGTCAAAGTACTCGTGAAGCAGAATGTCCTATTTCAGAGTGTTGTTGTTATATATATTTGGTAATTGTTACTGATGCATTACTGTGTAAGCAGCATTTAATGTTGCAAAAACCTTCTCAGTTTGGGTTCTTTTAACAATTGAGTTATGCAGATTATTAGTAAATTTAACTAGAGACATAAGGAAAACCATTTTTTTTGTAATGTAGGCCTAATACCAACTCCACTAACCATTACTGAATACAGCTAAACTAATTTTACAGATCCCCTTTAAATGGAAATGAATTGAGGATACACACATCAGAATGAAAGATTGAATTTGTTCCCTGCCTCAAGGCTCCTCAGCAGTTATTCTTGCAGGAGAGCGACAACCATTAATTTTCCTCTCTCAGATTTTCCCAGACTAAACACAGCTTCAATCCAGTGACTGTGTGGTCACACGCACGGTTCTCAAATATCAACTCTACCATCGTCAAAATGATTGTATTGTTGAGTGGAAGCTGGGCTGAGACTGTGGGCTGTGACATAAAGCCATTGACAGAACTCGACTGAACTCATGATGAAAAAACTAAATCCTGCCAAAGGAGACCAACTGTCTAATCACCTATTTTATAATGTTATAAACAGCCACCAGTGAATCCCTTTGTCATAGTCTACTCTGAAAGGTCCAAACACTGAATACATTGTGGCTTGTAGTTACGATAAATGCGTAAGTAGACAATATTTCAGTAGTTACCCATATTCAATCAATGCTCTTCATTGTGGGATAAAAACTCCCCTGTCACCAGGTCCTCTTTGTTATATTTTTATTGCTTAGTATTGCTTAATTTAACCAAAATGTTATTTCTGTGCTCTGTTATCATGACGGAGCAGCTGGCAACTTGAAAAATGAAATGTTACTTTTAAAAGGCCTTTAGATGTGGTTTCATCTCCCTGTGCATCCTGAGGTTACGGTACATTTCTGTCAGCCCCCCGTGCCATGTCTTTCTCACCTCCTCATTTAACTTTTCAAAACATTTTTTGACAGGCATTTCCTCCGTGTTGTTTGAATCCAGAATTGGTTGCCTGGATCAGGTTGTTCCTGCAGAGACAGAGCGTTTCATCCAGTCGATCAACACCATGTTTGTTATGACGCTTCTTACCATGGCCATGCCAAGTTGGTTGCACCAGCTGTTTCCTAAACCTTGGAACGTCTTCTGTCAGTGCTGGGACTACATGTTTGACTTTGGTAGGTAATTCTTTCCCTAAACATTTGAGTTAGGTGTCGGCGTGGGAAATGGTAGCAAAATAGTGTGCCTGCTTGGAAATATTTACTCTGATAGTGATACTTGTATCTATAACACTGTATTTTACAAAAAGGCTTTTAAAAGTGAGAAAATAGGAAGATGTAATGAAAATATATGTATAAAAATGCACGAACAGAAACAGAATAAGATGTATGAAAAGGGACATTCAACAGACTCTAGATGATATTATAAGGAAGCCTCAGTCTATCAGTCATCAGGAGATGCACTACACAAACATGGAGGTGGAACATACTGTGTGTCTTTCCACACTGTGTAATTATTTTCCTTCCGCCCTTCTTAATTCTTATTGGCTGCTGCTGGTTTCCACCCAGCACTGGGTTATCGTCCCACTCAGTCTCACAGTACATTAAGACTTATCCAGATCTGAGATGTCAAATAAGCAGAAGATTAAAGTCCTTAACCCTCACGCACTACAAGATCATCTGCGCTGAAACAAGCATCGGCCATGATGATCAAACTGGGGTTATAATCAACCTAATAGTCGTGTTGGTTTTCCCCCAAACAGATCACAGATGTGTGCGACAAAGTCTAGTTTATAATCACTGGACAGTTAATGCATAGATTGTGGTTCTACTAAAAATCACACCAGAAAGCGCAGGACTTACTGCTGTGTCTCAGCATCCTTGAGCGAGTGAGTTTATTTGCATTTACATACTGTACCCTCCCTGTCATAATGGCCTCTCTGTGCCTCTAGCGAAAGGTCACATTGACCAGCGTCTGACGGCCGAAGCAGAGAAGGTCGCCCGCGGAGAGAAGGTGGAGGGCCGTTATCTCACCTACTTCCTGTCGCAGACCGGGCTGCCCATGAAGACCGTCTACAGCAACGTCACGGAGCTGCTTCTTGCAGGAGTGGACACTGTGAGATCGATCATTCTTGTCCCCGTCTTTGCTGGATTCTGCCGTCAGTCCTGCGGATGTATAAACATTAACTTCTTGCGTACCCTCTGTCTTTTCAGATCTCCAGCACTATGTCCTGGTCATTGTACGAGCTGTCCCGTCACCCTGGGGTGCAGGCGTCGCTCCGGGATGAGGTGTTGAGTGTACTGGGGGGTCGAAGCATACCGGTGGCAGCGGATGTGGCCCGCATGCCTCTCCTGAAGGCCACAGTCAAAGAAGTGCTTAGGTATAACGCAAAAGGTTTCAGTTAGTTTCTTGTAGATGTCTAGTTTCCAATCTGCAAGTTTAGTTTTGCTTACGTTATTGAACTTTTGTTTTCCAGATTGTACCCTGTTATTCCTGCCAATGCAAGAGTCATTACAGAGAGGGACATCCAGGTTGGAGGCTACCTCATCCCTAAAAATGTGAGTGTGTAGCGGGAATTAGTGCACTTTGAAATCATTCATCCTCTGTGATGACCATTTGGATTTAAAATCTGTCTTGTGCCATGTCGTCACACTAGAAGGAGCCTTCGCATTGGGCTCAGTATGAATGTTCTGTTAATGGTTCACCTTTTGCAATGTAACACATATCTGACAGTCAAATCTTTCCACCCAGACTCTGATTACCCTGTGCCACTTTGCAACATCACGGGATCCAGCAGTGTTTCCAAATCCGGAAGAATTCCAGCCCCATCGATGGTTGAACAAGGACCGGACTCATCACCCGTATGCCTCCGTACCCTTTGGTGTGGGAAAACGCAGCTGCATAGGTCGTCGTATCGCTGAGCTGGAGCTCTACCTTGCTCTTGCCAGGGTGAGTTGGCTGGACTTTGATATAGATAGTTTGTGATATGACCTGGAAAGCTCAGTTTTTGCCAAGTGACTGACTAGTACTACTTTTAAACTATTAGGACCCAAATCTGGTCTTGATCCAGGCTGAGTCAATAGTTTTAGTGGACAAAGGAAGAAGGTAGTAAGTGCATGGGCAGAAAACAACTTATTTGCAGACAAATAGTGCTCATCAGCTTGTTAGATTGGTAAACTGGTGAGAAAAAAAGGATATAAATCCAGGTACATTTACAGTTATAAGGCGTGTGACATGCTGCATGTACACAGATTATGTAACAAGTCATTTAGATTGTTGACGATTAAATGCAGTTAGACAAATCCTCTTGCTGCATTTTTTCTTGGAATAATTTAAGTAACTAAAAGAAGGGGATTTAAGCCATTGTGCAAATCCAGTTCCTGGTGAATTAATTTGATTACTTAATCCAGGGATTTCAGTTGAGACTCACGACCCAACACTTACTAGCACATGATGAGCACTTGATGTTTTTCATTTCAGTCACCCTGTAGTAAATCTGTGTTCTCTTGTTTCTGGTCTCATTAGATCCTCATAGAGTTCGATGTGAAGCCGGACCCAGAGGGGATTTCCGTGAAGCCCATGACACGGACGCTTTTAGTCCCTGAAAATGTCATTAGCCTCCAGTTTATAGAACGATGACCCTCTCTCCTGCGCTGATCTGTTACGAGAACATCAAGTCTCTCCTTAGTAGAGAGCACTAGCAGCTGGAGTTATCCCAGGAACTGTGAGCCTGTTGCACGCAGTGCATCGTGTTAGAGCGGACCTTCAACCTTCCGACGCAACAAAGGCCAAAGCCCTCCGTACCTGTCACCTGCTGTGCGGAGGCTGACATGTAGAGAAGGACAAATGAATGAAGGATGAGCAGTGACAGGTCATCTCTGAGGCTTTCCACTGGGAGCGGTGTAACTCCAAATTTAATAGTGTTTTTTGTTTTAAATAAAACCACCATCAAGCACTTATTTGCACAGAGGCCAAGAGCAAGCCAGTGAGCTCCTACAGTATACGTTTCAACAGACTATCTTCAGACTTTCATTTTATCCTTCAACTGAGTCAGACTGAGATACACAGTGTGCTGTAAATTATTCAAGAGTATTAGGAGAGTCTCAGAGTGCCACATGGACACACTGTTTCTAATATCTCCAGCTCTTATTGAGCTACTGTGAGAGTTTTGTGTAGATACGATGTTCAATACATCGATCAAAGTGTATTTTATAAGGTGTTTATGGTGAAAAACTTTTAGTGACGGCAGCTGTTGAAATTATTCCTGTGTAGGATACATGGTGCCACTGTTTAAAATCCCAAACGTAGGCTCTGTAAATCTGTCTGTATTGTCTTTAAAATGTAAATACATTGCCACAAAAACAGTGCAACACAATGCAAGTTTATGTGTTGTTTGTGTGCTTTTTTTTTTTTTTACATCTAAACCTACTATGAGTCATATACCACCATTTTGTAAATGTAATCAGCTTCAGTACATGAACTCTGTATTTATTCTAATTTAACACATTTTGAAACTGTTACTGTAAATGTCATTAAAAGATTTCAAGTTGGACTTCTGCCTATTTGTTGATTTTATTTGGCCTAACCAATGAGAACCCAGTTTACATCAAAAGTTTCTTTTGTGTTGATGTGATGCCCGCTTGTCTTATTAAAAAAAATAATCCCCTCTGTCACAATTTAGTATTTGCTTTAAACTTTATCAGATGCATCAGATTAGATCTAACCAATCAAATGTGTTTCTAATTGACGTAGTTTGATGCCAGTTAACAACCACCAGGCACGTAGGCAGTCATTTCTAAGAAATACATTGCTGAGTATCAAAGTTCCTGTGTGACATGACCATGTGGACTGTGCAGTGTCACCTGTGGTGCAGCAGCTGTGCAGCACCAAATCACTCCACTGCCAGGCGCATCACGTTCACCTGTCCCTCAGATGGGGAATAATATTGATGTTTAACCTAAAACTAACAACCCACCTCAAAACACAAATTGTATTATTTAACTTTAAAGTTAATTCAAAATGTGACATCAGCACTCAAAGCTACAATCCACGTTATAATCTATAGACGCCTAACATGAATGAATGGGCTCCTGACTTTGTGGGCTTGAAACATTTATTGTAGCATTCACACTTATGTGTATTAGATGTGTATGTTTGATACGGAAGGACTGTGAAGCTAAAGACCATATAAGATCAATATTTGACTGTGGAGAAATGGACCATGAGGGAAACACCACTAGAGTTGAGAGAAAAGCTGCTTTTGTTAACCTGTACTGGGTAAAACTGCAAGGACATCAAATACCAGGCAACTACAGTGGAAAAGGAAAAAGAAACCAATGAGCGTAGTTGGTCTACTAAGCACAAAAATGCAATAAAGTATTATATTAAGACTAGCTCCAAACGTCTAACAGTGCCATTTCCTCTGGTGCCCCCATGGTCATTTATGAAGTTGGAGATGGCTCTTGGTTTATTGGAAAATAATCGACATATGTTAACTAATTTTAGTGTTATTTACACATATATGGATTCCTATTACTAAAACGACTATTAGTAGGCCGACTAGTACTAGTACTACTGTGACACTCATAAAATAAGTTTTGTTGAGATTGCTATTTTTTTGTTTCCTTTCCTTTATTGCAATAGTATTTTATTTAATTGAATACTAATGAGAGATCACAGAGAAGCACGTAATGACATGTATTTCATAAAATGGACACAGGGGGGCAGTAACCGCGAGCAGCGTCACACTGGAATATTTAGCGATACGCAGAGCAAGATTAGCTCATAATCCGAGTGAATGGAGAATGAGCAATTGTTGTCCTGCGTCACTGATTTCCCTGTAATATTTGTAATATTTCCAGGTTAGTTACTCACCTTTTATGTGACTACAGATGTTTATAAGTTAATATGAATCCCCGGTGATGTGTGCTCTATAAACTAAAAGTATGTCAAATGTGTAAACAGTTAGGTTTGACGATACGCAATTGAGAAAATGGCGGCCAACGTCCGCAGATTGTTTATTTTATTTGTTCCCTATGGCTCCGGGGCATTTGTGGATTATTTCAGTGTGTGAAAAAGAGCTATGTGTGTAGTACAATGTTAAAAGGGTAAAAAGTTAATGTGAATGTACAGCGTAACCCCAGTTACGGCTGCGGCCTTGTTCAAGGGCGCGCGCACGTTAATACAATGATACAGATTCAGTTCATTGAACTGAGCGCCAAGTTATGAGGCAGATATGTTTATTATTGAAGTTTGTGTTCTTATAGTGTAAATGTAATACAGCTTAACTGCAAATGAGAATTATTCTGTTGTATAAAGTGAACACTTATAAAATGTACAGTGATTACAAAAATACTCTTTTGATAAGAGGACAAAGATGATAGATGTTTAAAGGAAGAAGTGCAGACATGATTGAGGATAGACCAAAAATGGGATTTAAAGGAAACATGTTGTTTTTGGGTTTCATACAAACTTTAATAAGTTAATGTTTGGAAATATGTGAGGATACATATATGTGAAAACAGACCTTTGAAGAATATATGGCTTCATGTGATCCAAATGTGGATATAACCTGTGCTTCAATGCAAAACAGACAAAAATAACAGAAAATAATTCATGATTGCAGATGCAAAGTTAAAATGAAGTTAAAAATAAAATAATCCGAGTGAATGGAGAATGAGCAATTGTTGTCCTGCGTCACTGATTTCTCTGTAATATTTGTAATATTTCCAGAGCACTCCTATCAGAGGATTATCTATATATCTGCCAGCGGAGACCTAGCCGGGACCCGCTCCACTACTACTACTACTGCGACGACTAGTAGGAATCCTACTTGTCCTACTAGTCGTCGTAGTAGCAGTAGTAGTACTAGTAGTCCTACTAATAGTCATCGTCGTCGTAATAGTAGTAATAGTAGGAATACTACTAGTCGTAGTAGTAGTTGTAGTAGTCGTAGTAGTAGGCCTACTACTTGTCGTAGTAGCGTATGTATTTTACAAGTGATAGATTATTTATTATTAGTTATTATGTTCTGGGGAATTTGAAGAAATAAGTGTGTATATTTACCATCTTATTCTAAATGCAGGCACATTTATGTTATATTTCATAGATGTAATCTTACTAGGTTACAGATATGTTTTATTATCGTTCCTAGTCACCAGATTGTGTATCTGTATATCAGAATCAGAAATACTTTATTGATCCCCGTAGGGAAACTCTTTGTTACAGTAGCTTGCCTTTACGTCAGTGCACACAGGAGAAAGTACTAGAAAAAAATAAACACTATAAAACAGGTCAGAAATAAATTAAGTATCATGTCGGTATAAGTATAAGATAAACTAAGTGTCAAGTACCAAGTGGGTTTACCGGTTGATGATGAAAGTACAGTCTAATACAATGTAACTCCTTATGTAATAAATAATATTAATAAGCGGAGGTGCATGTACTGTCGAAGAGTAATTGAGGTATATAGTATCAGTAACAATAAATAAGAAAAACTAACATGGGAAAACTAATATTGCACAGGAGTAGTACACAGAATATTGCACAATTATTATTAATTATGGTGGAGATGTAATGCTCAATGTCCAGTTTAGTGACCTAGGGTCAAACAGACTAACCCTTAGAGGGAGGAGTTAAATAGTTTGATGGCCACAGGCAGGAATGACTTCCTGTGGCGCTCTGTGGTGCTTTTTGGGGAGATGAGTCTTCCGCTGAAGGTACTCCTTTGCTTGACCAGCACATCATGGAGTGGGTGGGAGACACTGTCCAAGATGGCGTGTAGTTTGGCCAGCATCCTCCTCTCTGACACCACCGCCAGAGAGTCCAGCTCCACCCCCACAATGTTACTGGCCTTACGGATCAGTTTGTTGAGTCTGTTGGTGTCCGCTACCTTTAGCCTGCTGTCCCAGCATGCAACAGCATACAGGATAGCACTGGCCACCACAGACTCATAAAACATCTTCAACATTGTCCGGCAGATGTTGAAGGACCTCAGCCTCCTCAGAAAATAGAGGCCTGTAAACAGCCTGAGTGTTCTTGGTCCAGTCCAGTTTGTTGTCTAAGTGTACTCCCAGGTACTTGTAGTCCTCCACAATGTCCACACTGACCCCCTGGATGGAAACCGGGGTCACTGGTGCCTTGGCCCTCCGTAGATCTACAACCAGCTCCTTTGACTTTGTCGCATTGAGGAGTTTGACAGTGCGAAGTTAGTCAGTGCGCAAGCGCCACCTAGGTTCATTTCCATTCTGTTGATCAGGGCTGGTACACTGGTGAGTGTCTGTAAACTGGCATTGCTAGTAATTCAGATTAAGAATTAATATCTCATGATTGTGTAATTTCATTAGTTAATTCTGATGTTTGTTTTTGTGTTTTCATTGCAGGTTTACAACCTAGCAACCTAATTGATTAGTTAATTGACAAGCTAAAACATTACATATAACTAGCTTGTGGATGATTATTGTGTATGTGTGCACAATAAAAGCTCAAAAAGTGGCTCGAGTTGTGTCCGCCGTGCTTGTCCTGAAACCCTTTCAGTGGGGAGTTTATTGAGCTATAGCAGGTAGCTCAGTAAAAAACTGAACAGTTGTAGTTGTAGTAGTAGGTCTACTAGTAGTAGTCATATCAGGGGCAGGAGGAAGGAAGTGATGATTTCATTATAATAATATAATGTGTGCAAAACACCATACTGTTTTAATAAAATAATCCAATGGTGGAATGTGTGCATATCTTAACAGGAATAAAAATGACATTGTACTGGTCGCCAAAAGGCAAAAAAGACTAACTCGTTTTAAGCTCGGAAAATAAAGTAACACTGGAAATCTTTAAAATAAAAGGGGGACAATTTCCGTTTCAAATACCAAAGATATGCCTCGTGTAAATCCAGGCAATAGACCGCATATAAAGATGAGCCAGGCCTACACTCCAGTCCAGAAGACGGCGGTAACGCACCGTGAAGCTGTGGCCGCCATAAAACCTCGCAGGAAGAAAACAGACTAGCAGAGCTGCTAATGCTAACAGCCATACGTCAAATTCATGTAGCCAGTTAGCCATGTAGCTAGCTAACGAGGCGCTTATAAAAGGTATAAATAGACTGTACAGACTCCGGTTAACGGATCAGATACCACAACGACGGAAAATAGCGAGGAAAGGTGAGTTAAAGGCCGGCGTAGATAATAGTTTTATTAGCTCGCTAATTAACTAATGTTGGTTATCGTAGGAACGTTGGGTTAGCTAAGCTAATTCTAGCTAGCCAACATAAACCAACGTTATTTTGATTACATTTTATTGGCTAAATAAGCAGACCCTATTGCAATATTGCCTGGCGTAAATATCTTGCTCGCCACAGCTATTGGTTTCACGCTAAATATTATTTATCGAAGGAAACGGGAGAGGCCCTGTGGCTAGCATCACATATAAACAAAGGCGTCGCCGAGTTGATTAGCCAGTCCATTCCTCTGACTCCCATTACGTTAAACAAAACACAGCTACTTGAAAATGAGTCTCACACAGCGTTGTAAAGTACCATTGTGAATAAATGTTTACTGTCAAGGAATAACATGTATTGTTAAAGACAGGTGAATTAGAACCAATGAAACTGCTTGTCAAAGTAACATGCTCCTGAAGTCCATAGGCTTCCTGATCACCTGATAATCAACTCAACCTTTTCAGCCAGCTGCTCTTTCAAAAAAGATTTAAACTGTTCTTGGATTGTAATAATTGAGTGCAAACCGGAATAAGCTAAAGCTTGTGCTCCATGGACACAGCAACTCTGTCAAGTGATAGTTTTTTCACATGAACCACAGAAAGGATGTCTAGTCTCACCATATCTGGAGTTCTGCTGCTCTGAGCTGAGAAATGTCTGGATTATTTCCTGATGTGTTTCATGTTGTGACTGAACAGATGCAAGCTGGTGACCCTGTGGTTGGCGCACCGATGGCAGTAGCTGGTGCTCAGAGTCGGTCGGAGGACGAAGAGTCACTCGGTGTAAAAGATGTGAAAAGGACAGCAACACAAGCATTTGGCAGTGGTGTCCCCAAACGCAGAAGTTCCTCCAGGTTTGAGTTATACTTATGCAGTATTCTAGCTGTATACTAGAATAATCAATGCATTTTGTTGTAAACATAGATGTGTTGTTTAATGCTGCTACAGATAATTTATGTTGTTTTTCAGTGGTGCATCTGCAAATGTTTAAAGAATTGCTGTATACATTCCTTAGGTCAATAAAGAGGAAGAAGTTTGACGATGAGCTGGTGGAGAGCAGTCTCGTGAAGTCGTCCAGTAGAGTCAAAGGCCCTCCTGTCATAGAGCCTGTCCGCTGTTCAGGAAGTGAACCTTCATCTAGCGAGAAAAAAAAGGTACATCAGACCATAGACTCCACAGATTCTTGGAGGATCTCATGGCAAGGATGATACGCTTACATAGATTTGATGGATATTTTTGTGTGACTGTGTGTCAGGTGACAAAATCAGGAACTGCTCTCACACCGCCTCTCACCATGGTAGTAAACCCTGCACCCATCACTAAAAGAGTAAAGAAAAGCAAGCAGCCTCTACATATTACTAAAGACTTGGGACGATGGAAACCCACTGATGACCTGCTACTTATAAATGCAGTGTTGCAGGTGAGTATAGTATAAAAGTTAATCATTGTCCAAAAGGGTGGATAATGTTGAGGAATTAATGTTACAGATTTATACGACTCTGTTTGTCAGTTTATGATCTAATGAGTCTGTATTTGTCACTAGACCACAGACCTAACCTCAGTTCATTTGGGGGTCAAGTTCAGCTGTCGTTTCACATTGCGGGAAATTAAAGAGAGGTGGTACGCTCTCCTCTACGATCCTGTCATCTCAAAGTAAGAGACATACCCGGCAGCAGCTTTACCTTCCCCTTCAAGTTTCTATATTAGTTACCTATTTAAAAGCAAATTAAATTCTCTGTTGTTCCTCTGTTTTAGACTGGCATGGCAGGCCATGCGTCAGCTTCACCCAGAAGCCATTGCAGCAATCCAAAGCAAAGCTCTCTTCAGTCAGGCTGAGGAGGCACTGCTGGCTAAGATTGGTTCAGTAAGGGAAACTGTTACTTTAGGAACATTTCACTGTTGTAGTAAAATAAACTAACATACACTAACAAAATATCTAAGAGTCTGATTTGTTTAAATTTACCAGTCTAATATGATTAAGAGTTTAATGCAATTTTAAAAAATGCTGTTGAACTATTTTTTTATTTTATTTTTTTTTTTTTAAATCCAGCTCATGGCATACGGCATACTTTTAAAATGTACACATTTGACTGCTGTATTCAGAAGTGGTTTTGTATTACGTTTGTCATTAAACAGACCAGTCAGCCCAAACTGGACGTGTTCCAGGAGCTTCTGAGCAAACACCCCGGTGTATTTCACCCATCTCGCACCCCCAAGAGCCTGCTGGTGCACTGGCAGCTGCTAAAGCAGTACTACCTACTGGATGACCAGAGTGGTAAGTTGAGTTCCCTACACATTTATACCAGTATAACTTCAAAGCATTTAGTAATTTATTTTGTTTTAGTTGCAAATTTGGGGGGGGGGGTTACTCAGATGCACATCAAATTATGAGTCTTCCATGACAGCAGTATGTCTATTTGAGATTTGGAAAAAATTTAAGTATGTGAGCCTTTTTTATTGTGATATATATGGGAACCCTGGCTGTTGTGATGACTGTAACAGTTCTGTATGTAATTGTCTTATTGGTTTTGATTGTGTGTTGCAGTCCAGCCTCTCCCTAAAGGCGACCAGGTCCTCAACTTCTCTGATGCTGAGCAGATGGTCGATGATGTAAAGTTAAAGTAAGACAGTCTTTCATTTTGCAGTATTCATCTAATGTTTGTGTTGCTGATGAGAAAGTATTTTCTTGCTTAAGTATTGTCCTTAAATTTTCGACGCTGATGGGTTTCTTTTTTTTTTTTTTTTCCACACAGGGAGAGCAGAGATGAGGTGTTGGAACATGGTAAGAAATTGAATTATGAAGAAACAAAATTCATTTTGCACAGCATAAGTTAGATCATGTACCTTGTGAATGGAGAGTGAAGCTTCATTACTTGAAGCTTGTTATAAGGAAGTGCAGTAGTTTATTATAATTAGAAAATGTCCGTTTCCCATTGCCTGATATTAAAATGTCCTAATGGATTTGTTGTCTCTGTATAACATGGATGTAACTCTTTGATCGTCTTGATATTGTTTACATAAACTTTTTCGCTCCTGGTTTACTTTCGTCTTCCCTTTCAGAGCTGATGATTTCCGATCGTCACCAGAAAAGGGAGATCAGACAATTAGAGCAGGAGTTGCCTCGTTGGCAGGTGCTCGTGGACAGTATCACAGGTATGTTAACTTTCACTCACCAAGCACCAGCAGATGGCTTTTATGGGTGGTTCCAGGTATATTTGTTTTGAGAAATCCAGGTTGATGGAACTCGTTTGTGTTCACATGTGTTTGGGTCACCAGGGATGAGCATGCCTGACTTTGACAACCAGACGCTAGCAGCATTACGAGGAAGAATGGTTCGCTACCTCATGAGATCTCGAGAGGTAAGAAAATCTTTCAGAAATGGTTGTTACAGAGAAGCAAATGGAAGGAAACCGTTAAAAGGAATTTTTACTATGATGCTAATTATCTTTTTATTCATGTTGACACAGATTACGTTGGGCAGGGCGACCAAGGACAAACCCATAGATGTAGATCTATCACTAGAGGGACCTGCCTGGAAAATATCAAGAAAACAAGGTGAATTAACTCGTACATTGTCAGGCAGTAACGTGACATGTTGCACTGTCAGTCACCTCATTTGTATTTGTCCAAGACGAGTGCTGAGCATGAACATAAATGTGACACTTGAGTTATCCACGCTTGTGTAAAGTAAGGGTGGATGTTGCTCCTGAAAAACTAAATATAACTCGTCTCCACTGCAGGAACCTTTTTTTAGCAACTCAAGAACCCTAATTGTGTTTTCGACCAGAACCAAGGTCTAGATTTTTCTTCTGCTGTAGTTCCTGACCCCCAAAAGGTCCCTGCTCTGGCAGTAGTACTCTCCACCATTTTGGTCAGGGGGAAAATACATTTATTGTGCTTTGTTTCATCTTAAAATAACAGCTAAGCTGCTTGGCCTCAACCAGTCATAGAAACAAAATCTGTGAAGTTTTCATAAATTATAGTGTCGCAATCATGCAGAATTTGTACAGCAAGAAGTTTGCATCTCAAAAGGTCAATATAATAATAGTTTTGAATCGACAATTGATATTATACCAGTATATTGATTTATTCTCATGTTAAAGCAGCAGTTGATACCCTTTGATATTGCTGAAAGTAACTAAACTACCAATTATCACTCTCATCTTGATGTATTTTTTAAATGAATGGTAATCATATACAGGAATTATTAAACTGAAGAATAATGGAGACTTCTTCATTGCCAATGAGGGCAGACGACCCATCTACATAGATGGCAGACCAGTCCTGTCGGGCAACAAGTGGAAACTCAACAACAACTCAGTGGTGGAGGTGCGTGAGGAGTGTCAACCAAGTTGTATACGATTCAGATTGAACCACCTTGATATACGTGAGTGGGACTGCGTGAGACATGGTCCTAACATGCTGTATCTGTCTCTTCAGATCGCAGGTCTTCGCTTTGTGTTTCTAATTAATCTGGAACTCATCTCACTAATAAAAGCTGAAGCAGCCAAGATGACACAGCAGTGAATGTCAGCCATCCAGCAGAGGAGTGAACATGCAGGACATACTGGCAGGCGAATGGATCCACTGTTGTCCAACAGTGGTTAACAGTTTTTCTCATGAAGCACAGCAGTGCTACTACGAATCAGACAGGCAACAGCCATGTTAACATGAAATGTGAACTTTAAACAGACTACAGCTAAATGCTGGAGAACAGTTGTAACAGGTTTGACTTGTTCAGGTTTTACTTGTTGTTCAGACATTTTCCATGTTGTAATGTAGACACTCTCATGGTAGAGCCTTGTTTTTCCAATTTTTCAGAATATTGTATTTAAATTCTGTAGTAAAGCTTTTTCAAAATATTAAACTTGTATACACGATGTTCTCAAGTTCTCTTTAGAGTCCAATATACTGTTGAAACAAAGTTTTACATATTAATGAACAGCTGTACTGTGAGAAACACATCCTGCATAGGGGAGGGATTCTGTCCTCTATTTTGCTGTACACAAGTAGTTAATACAATAATAATACAATAACAATAATGAAAATACACTGAATAATCTGCACTCATGGAGATATCAGAAAAGGAGACAGCTTATCTGTGGCCCAAATCTTTCGCCGTCTGATTTTTTTTTTTTTTTTTTATACGCTATGAAATGTTTTTCCATATTTTGTTTTACTCGAATGTTTGAACAATTACAAATCAGAAAATAGTAACAGAAAACGGTATGCCTCAGACACTTGAAGTAAAACACCACTTTATTGTATCTCGACCACAGAGCACCAGTCAAATCAGCATACAGTCAAATCTAGAAAATATTGAAGCATCAGCTATATGGTATTTTGAAAAGATTAAATAGGTCACTTTGTTATCAAGCTGGGGATGGGGGAGATTATGGGTGGGAAACATGCATATTTATGTCTATTTCTGATTTTCTCTAATAGGTTTTCAGTGTCAAACACTAACATAATCACTCTAGGTTGAAATATTCAGAACTGTTGGTAAAAACCAGGGTTGCAAAGTGCTTAAGAGTGACTGAAGCAAACACACAAAAAAGATAATGCAAATAATTTGAATAAACATTTAATATTTAAATCAAAGACAAGCAAGAATTGTTAAGAGAATAACTGCTTAGATTGCAAACGTTTATTGTTGCAGTGTGATTATGTACCAACAGGTGGTGCTAGAGAGCCCAGTAGTGACAGACAACAAGGATGTTCTAGGTTTACTATGCACATATAAGTGACCGGGTTTGCATACTGTGGCAATTGAAGCAAATACTCAGCATGTTCTGCCTAGGACTGTTTCCTCTTTCTCTTGGGTCAATGAGCGAACTACTCTTCTGAGATTTGTTTGTAATTGTTCTGGTCAGGCTGAAGTATTGATCACCTATCTCAGCGCAGTTGGTTACACAGATTAAAAACTACAAAAGTCCATATAAGAAGATGTGCAAATTACACTTGGGTACAACATCATTCAAAAACAAATATGGCATCAAACTTAAATTTTCCACCTAAAGGGAACTCCACAACAAGTCTTTATGACATTTATGACTAAAGTATCTTCATGAAGTACAGTCCTAATACATTAACAGACATTAACACCCACCTGCATACCATTACTATTAAACAAATATGTATATAAGGTGTGTGTAAAGTTTGACTGTGGCGTGGTTGTTGGTTTTCTTTATGTGTGGGAATGTCAATTACCTGTGAGTGTAAGGAATTCTTTTGTCTATGAAATGTTTCAATGATCAACATGATGTTTCATGTTCACAAAGTGTACTTCACTGACATGAAGGTGTCAGAGGGCAGTAAGGACACTGGGCAACCTAAACAGCCAGAGAAATGACCTGGATAACTGCATGTATCATTACCACAATACATAAGACCATACTTTTTACTGTTAAGCTTCATAAGGGCGTGTGTAAAAGAAACACCAGGGAGGTTAGAAATAGTGTCATCAAAACACAGACAGTACAGTCCAGTGATTCTGTTGTTGCCATAGCAACTCAATGCGAACTCAATATGTGCCACCGGTTATGGTTTGATTGGATTCCCCAAACATGGCATGGCTCACACTGACAAAGTTTAAACAAGGGAAGCAGACGACCCTCAGACACATTTTACAAAACAGTGGTCAAATCCAAACATTACACTTCTGAAATATTCTGCTTCTCAAACATAAAAAAAAAGAGAAGAAGCAAACCGTGGTGCTGAAGTTTGAACTGAATTTGCAGTGTTCCTGTGAATGTCTAGTCTGGTCTCTGATATGCTGGTGTTGCTGACAGAGGCACGGGTGAACCTTGGGAGCTTGAGTGTGAAATATCTTCAAGATGTGAAATTCTGCCTGTGTTTCTTCCTCTTCAACAGTAATTACTTTGTAGATTTTAGTTAAAGGTGCATTGTGTAACATTTTAACATTAATAAATCATTACTGCAGTAATTTAAAAAAAAAAAGGAATATTTACTGTAAAAAAAATAAAAACACTATTACCAAGAAGACTGGCTAGCTGCATTATACAGCTGGTGTGACTAGGGTGGATTTGCTTTATGACACAAACCAGTAAGGAAACATTGTTTACTGGTGGAAATGGGGCAAAGGGATACTGAGTTTCTCACAAAAAATGCAGCTGGAAACAAAAGGTTTGAACCTCTTTGGGAAAGCAAAATAGAAAAGAAATGCACATGTGGTGATGCCTGAGAAGGAGAACATTTAATAGAAAGCAATGGGGTTTATAGGAAATGTGGTTTTAATTTTGAGAAACAGTGTAAGATAGAGTCTTATCAATCATTAAGCTCAAATAGGCTTATTCTTTCCTTTCCTTTCTTTTCCAAAAGCAAAACTGTAGTGATAACAGTGTAGTTTATTATGGTTATTATGGTTGAAAAATAAATGCTGGATCATGTCTGTATTAACCTGCTGGCCAGCCCTGGGGCAAACATGTACCGTGGTTCACAGGTTGTGAAAAGAATCCCTTTGGCCATTGTTTACCCTTTGTATTTGGAAACAACTGATTTTGTTCCAGATACTTTGCAGCCCTTTTCCTGAAAGTGGACAAAAGGCTTATAAATGATCTAAAGCTTTAGTGAACGATTTGTTAACATTAATAAAGTCATTAGTTACAACTTGAGAAAGGGTGCCTCTGTAGGAAGTGGTACCAAGGCATTTATTGGGTTTCAGTGTGTTTGATAGATTTGCAGTAGCCAGTGTTCATCCATAAATGAATTACTTCTCCTAAGAAACTACTGAAGCACCCCGACCAAACGGTTGTTTTCAACGTGTTAAAGTCTCATTGATCCTGATTATTTTAGGCGGGTGATATGCTTGCCTCGCCTGTTCTGTGGAGAGCCTTTGGGTGGTTGCCACATGACGAGGCAGAGTTTAACAAGTACTAGTTGTCTTGAACGCCCCTCGGTCGCTGTTCGTGTCAGGTCGCAGAGCTGTGCAGCGCAGCGTTAGTTGTTTCGGGTTCACAGCTTGGACAGCATACAGGCAGGAGACGGACACAGAAGGAGTGAGTAGTTTGGTTTCGTTTAGATGAACAAACAGAAAATAATACGAACGTTTATGAACATATGTGAATGAGTGGATGAAGTCGGACAGGCTGGGTATCAGTTGCAAGCCTGCTAACTTGAGTGTTAGCTAAGTTAGCCGTGAGGATGAGGATGATGGTGACGCGCTGTCAGATTTAACGTTACATTTCTTCTTCAAGCGTTAAAGCCTAACGTTTCGTTCAAATTGACTGTTGCGTGATTTGTCAGTGGTTTAATGGACATGTGTCCCCCAGATCCTACAAGGTTACTACACCTGGAGCACACTCCTAACATTTGTACATTTTGTACACCAAATAAGTTGCAGATGTTGTCAAAGTGTCTTCAGAAAACATTACATTAAAATGCTGAATGCGAGCGAGTTTTATTTGTAATGTTACAGCTGTGACAAAGACAAGGAATTAACTGCTTTTTGTAGAGGTAAGTCGTTGTTTGTTGCTTATGTAACTGAAATGTAATTTTTAAAAATGAGGGATCACTGCGACTTTTTTGTTTACAGGAGAATTACTCCTGCATAGATTTATTTGAGTAAGGCAAATTGAGGTAATGACACTGTTTTAATTCAGCTATGGTAACATATGGCTCCATAGCTCTACATTAGCATTACTGTTCAGAAAGAGCAGTTGTTTCTCTTACTAAAAATGTAGTGAGACCATAAAAACAGTAGAAGATATATTTTACCCTTGGAGTTTAAGTAGCACACTTCTGGCTGCTGGCAGGTATGCTGCCTAGGTGAAAGCTGGTTGAAGATAACCCAGAGTAATCTTAATGGCCACTGTTGATAGGGATAAGACAGGTGTCACAGATTGGTAAAGCAGAGCTCCTACATATGCTATCTGTCATTTTATGTGTGACCTGTAATGGGGTTTTATTTATTTTTTTACAACACAGTAATTAAATGTTCTTTTCCAGGGAATATTTGGTCAGATGCTACAGTTAACAGTGAGAGCTTTAAACTTTATCCTTCCAGTTAGTCAGTAACAGATCTTTCCTCATAAAGCAGCCCTACCCAAAGATGTTTTCTAATGGTTAGAGACATTTGTAAAGGTATTGTCAACAGAAGAAGATGAAGTCTTGTTAAATTACAGTTCCTAAGTAATGGTAATATGTTTCCATTAGTTTCGTAATTGTATGCAGGACAAACTGTCTGTGTTTACTATAACTAAAATTTCTGTGGTTAGAGAAGAGTGAAGTGAAGCCGCTGCAACCGAGCTGGTTGGCTGCTTTTGAAGATTGAAGTAACTGCTGGTTGGTCAGTTCAGTAGGAGTTGAATGGTTTAAAGGTTCAATTGGTCAACTTAACAGGAACGCATGTTGGCTGTAAAGAGAGAGCAGGTTTGGTGATCTATACTGGAAAAGCACTGTATATTGTGTACATAGCCTTCAGGTAAACAAACATCATGCACACAACAGCACATTTGTTTTTAACCAGCTCTTCCATGTTAGGCTTCACTGACAAAACCTGTATTCAGTAGGACTGTTACAGGTCTTTGCAAGCTAATCTTAACTTGTGCAATTTGCATATTCCCCTAGTCAGACCTAGTGTACATTCTGATTCAGTGCTCATTTTAAACACCTTAGAAAGGCCCATTGTCATAGGCATATGAAGCTGCTGCTGCTTTAACAGTTATGTACAGTGATCTGGATTGGAAAACAAACATTAGCCGCCAGCCAAATGCTGTTATGTTTTTGCTGTGGGTTTGTCTGGGACCCCCAAGGGGTCAAAAAGGTCAATTGGAAGGGCATCAAGATGATTAACTGGATAAGAAAGAGGAAAAATGGAACACATTTTAAGACTTCTGTAACCTTTGCTCTTTTCTTGTGAAAAGTTGTAAAGTTGTTCCTCTTTAGGCCTCTAGAAATGACTCAAATGAAGCAATCTGAGGAGCAAAGATTAGTCTTGGGTTGAACTGTTCCCAGCTCAGATATAGCATACCTGTTAGCAGGGCAGTACAGAATTATGTTTAGTCACAGACTGCTTGGCAAAAGAAAAAATAAATAATTTGAACTCCACCGTTTGTATTAATTACGCTGTGGTTTTTGTGTTATATTTCAAATTAATGGAACTTTAATAACTTTATAGAAATCCAGACTTTCTTTGCAAGATGCTATGTGTTGTTTCACTGTGAAATTACTTTTTACCTCTCAACTCCCAGAACATCAGTGCAATGCTGCTTCTCAGACGCTGCCACAGCCTGACTCAGTTTGGCCCTCTCAACACTCAAAGGTACAGTACTGTAGCAAAATGGCCATTTGTCACAGGTAATATACCTTTGCCCCTTGAGGCAAATTTGTGATATCTGTCTATATAAATAAAGTTTACTTGACTACCTGGCATTTTCTCAGCCTGCCACTGACAGAGCAGTTAAATTTTGTCCGGTCTGAGCTCCACCCAGTCAAAGGTCTCCCTTTAATGAAGGATACTAAAACGGACAACTCAAGCTGTGCTTAAGCAAATTAATTGGATTGTCGCATTTTTCTATGACATTTTTGTAAACAGCATAACCTGAGTAGTGCTCTTCATCCCCTTTTTGTCTGTTATTTTACACTTTGTGAATACACCATTATTGTATAGTTATTCCTAAACATACAGGTTTACTTGAGGCCTTGTGAGCTCAACTTGATGTATATAAAAGTGACATTTAGATTTTTTAAATGTCATAGGCATCAAGTGGCACCTGCCGTGGCATCGTGTGCAGTTCGTCTCTGGAGCAGCAGCAGTGAGGACAAGAGATCTTACCAGCGTGCCTACGGTCCCACCTGGAGACATGCACTGGCAGGACTGCTGACTGGTACTGGGGCTGTACTGGCTTATGGCCTCCACCACCACAAGGTTAGGAGGAGATAAGATCTGTAAAGACAGTCAATGTTTAATTTGCTTTTGTTGTGCCAAGGCTAAATTATGTCAGTTAAACATGTTAATAACAAAACAACAATACAAAGACATGACTTTGAGTGTGACAAGTTGTGATGGGCATTTTACATTATTGTTTACATCTTAGAGACTAAACGTGTAAGAAAACAATAATCAATAGATTAATTTAGGTGAAATGTAGTTGCAGCTCAGCAACGCGCTGGCTACACACATACGCCAGATGCTTTGTCTGAAAGGTCTGTTTCTCAAAATGGATTAAGTGTTGATCTAGAGCAGCACAGCGTAAATGAACAGTATATATTACAGTCGTAATTAAAAGTGTTGTATTATTCAGCCAGTTTAAACAGTCAGAGAAGATTAAATTTAGGAAGCGAGAATTGGAAGTGTTCCCTCTCAGTCACACCCTTTTCGAAATGTCAGCTCATGTGTTCATTTTCACTCCCAAATTTTATGTGACTCTACATGCATACACATCTTAAACTGAGCAGAATGCCTCGGCTTCTGGTGCTCAAAGTGCCAAAAAAATACATTTGAAAAACTCAGTAGCATTGTCTCTTTCCAAGAATCGTGACCCGGTTACTCCAGAGTGTTGTTCTGAATAGTTTCATGTAGGAACTATCAGTAGAAAGAAAATCGTTCCTATATGAAACTGCTCACATCAAATCTGTGGATTATCTGGGTCATGATTTTTGGAAAGAGACATTGTATTTTTGATTTTGGGGTGAACAGTCCTTTTTAAATACCAAACTTTAACTGTGGAGTTTGTTGCACCTCAAAGTGAAGGGCAAATTAATTTCTTAAAAATCAGTATAAGATCCATCAGTGTAATGCACAGTGAGAAAACATGAACCACTCCAAGCAGCAGTGCAGCTCTCCTGTGAATAATTAACACAGTGATGCTGCAAAATGTCTGTTTCCAGACTTTGTAGCTGCTTTTATTAGTAGACACCAGTTGTATATGTCTAAATCATGTATTTGCTTCAGTCAGAAGCTCCTACTCTCTGTACTACTGTGTTTTGTCTTTATCATTCACAAGTAATGGGAAAATTCAAAGAATGTTAAAATAATCATTAACACCTCAGGAACATGTTGCTGCTGCTTGACAAAAGCCATCTGGCTATGGAGCCAACGTGTGCTGATTGCACAACTAAGACTAAGGCCTTTCACGGTGTATCTTTCGCAGTATATTTTTGAGTGTTATATTTTCTTGCCTGAAAGCAGCAAGGAATGTGTTATATAACAGGACTGCAATAAAAATGTAAGCAGTATGCAGGTCTATCAATGAGTAGGCCTGCTGACTCAAAAAAAAAATTAAAAATTAAAAAATATTCCTATAATATTTCTCTGATCAGTATTGTATTTATACCTTGTGACATAATCCACATTTTAGTTTTAATGTATCATACCATATATTAACATATGCTCTGTTGTAGCTATTCAACAGTGAGTTTCTCATATTTGTCTCTAATGGTATCAATATAATATTAAAGGACTTTCTGTGTGTGTCTGTGTGTGTGTGTGTCCTAGAGTAGGCAAAATATTTATAACACACCTACATCAGGATCAACACACTCAGCCCAGTGGTGAAGGCGTTTGCAAACAAGAGAACAGTTTACCACCGTAAGACTAGTGGCCTTATAGTGACAAATAATTACAGTTACAAAGTGATCACAGAAGAATCCAAATTACCTTTCAGTCACAGTTGCACAAAGCTAAATGTATTTTTTCAAGGTAAATATTTGCCTTCCAGATGGGATTCCTTGTTTCCAGTCTCCTTCCACTTTTTAAATGTCCGTTTTGATCACAGAAGTCTCTTCTCTCCGGTGCAGGCTGAGCAGGCAGACACCATCAGAGTGCAGACCATAGAGAAGACCTCAGCTCTTCCCATCTTCACCCAGGAAGAGGTCACCAGTCACCGCTCTCTGGAAGATGGCGTGTGGGTCACTTACAAAGGTGGTGTCTATGACATCACCGAGTTTGTGGCCATGCACCCTGGTGGGGATAAAATCTTGTTGGCAGCAGGTGGAGACCTTGAACCCTTTTGGGCGCTGTATGCTGTACACAAACAGGAACATGTGCTGGAAATCCTCTCAGAATATAAGGTGGGCCAACAAACAGATAATTTAACTCAATGACAGTAAAAGTCTGGGTAAAAAGTTGGTGTTGAAACCAAATTGCAAAAAGGGACTTCCAACGTTATCCTCAAAAACCATGAGCAAGATTAAAAAGTAAAATGTCTAGTGACTACAAGTACTTAAGTTTGTTAATAGGTCCTTTTCTGTTACTAGTGTCTTGTACTGACTGACTGAAAAAACTGATTAGTTGCGATGAAACCAGTGAACTATAGGTAGAATATTAACAATGGAGTACCTTGTTAAAAAAAGTGTTTTCAGCAGCTTTTCACTGGGTGGAATCAGGGCGTTCAACACAAAGCTTAGACGAGAATTGGCTGCGAACGCCAAACACTGTAGCCAATGTTTGTAATCCTATGTGTAGACATTTGCAGCTAAAGCATACAGCAGACCTGAAGTCAAAGTGTCAACCATCACTGACTTCTGTTTGAAATTTAACAATTTAACATTTAAAAAACATTACCCCCCCAGTAATGTCGATATGTGTGTATGTCAAATGTCTCAGTATCTCAGACATTAACTGATAAAACCTATGGCTGAAGTTAAGAATAAAACCCAAGTTATAATAAACCATAATTTCCTTCAAGAGCTTTAACTTGCTTGAACTGCAATTCAATCACAACAATAACTCCCCCTTAAGCATCTGTTTAGTATACAAAACCATTCAAAATATTTGCTGTGTCTTTCAGAAATAGAAACCGAGATTAATGTGAACCTCTCGAAGCTGTTTAGCAGGGGATGTCGATTGAATTTATCCTTAAATTAACTTGTCTTATTTTATTATTTTTTTGTCTTGCGCTTGAAGACACATGAGAAGGTCTACTGCGTACTGTATACCAAGGACAGCTGTAGGCTAAATACTGGCACTCCCTCAAGTGGTCAGTGAGAAAAATGCTTTGCTGATGTTTTTCCTGTGGAGTTTCCTTGTAAACAAACACAGTTCTTTGTCTTTCTTTGCCTTTGCTCATGGCATTGAGTCAGTCCCATGTGGTCTAAAACGTTTGTGTCTGCGTTTAATGCAAGGTCGGTGAGCTGAGTGCAGAAGACGTGAAGAAGCAGCAGACTGTTCAGTCATCTGACCCCTACTCAACTGACCCTAAGCGTCACCCCGTCCTGCGCATCAACAGCCTAAAGCCCTTCAATGCTGAGCCGCCTCCTGAAATCCTCTCTGACAGCTACATCACCCCCTCTGCTATCTTCTTCAAAAGAAACCACCTGCCAGTTCCACAGGTGGACCCTGCTTCATATCAGCTGCAGGTGGAGGGACTACCAGGAGGAGTGCTGACGCTGTCTTTAGAAGAGTTGAAGACTCGATTCCCTAAACACACTGTCACCGCCACGCTGCAGTGTGCCGGTAACCGGCGCTCTGAGATGAATAAGGTCAAGCAGGTGAAAGGGCTGAACTGGGGCATCGCTGCAATCAGCAATGCTACATGGAGCGGTGCAAGGCTCAGGGATGTGCTGCTGGCAGCTGGTTACGGGCCAGATGTGGCCCAGTGGGCTTGCCATGTTCAGTTTGAAGGACTGGACAAAGATGTGACCGGGACTACCTACGGTGCTTCCATCCCTCTAAACAAGGCAGTTAGCGAGGAAGGTGATGTGCTGCTGGCTTACGAAATGAACGGCGAGGATCTCCCTGCCGACCATGGCTACCCTGTCCGGGTTGTGGTACCAGGCACAGTGGGTGCACGCAATGTTAAGTGGCTGGGGAAGATCATAGTGAGTGCAGAAGAAAGCAGCAGCCACTGGCAGCAGAACGACTACAAGGGCTTCTCCCCTGGGACGGACTGGGACACAGTGGACTTCACGTCTGCTCCGGCCATCCAAGAGCTGCCCATTCAGTCAGCGATCACCACGCCGGCAGATGGTGCCGTGATTGATCGCAGTGCTGAAGAGGTGACAGTGAAGGGTTACGCCTGGAGTGGCGGGGGCAGAGAGGTGGTGCGTGTAGATGTTTCTCTGGATGGAGGAAAGACGTGGCAGGTGGCCCAGCTGAACAGCAGCGAGAAGGGACGAGCACCTGAGCCGTCGCCCCCACTGGGACGAGCCTGGGCCTGGAAGCTGTGGGAGGTAACGGCTCCTCTTCCTCCCGAGGCCCAGGAGCTGGAGATAGTCTGCAAGGCAGTCGACAACAGTTACAACATGCAGCCGGACACAGTTCCTCCCATCTGGAACCTGAGGGGCGTGCTGAGTAACGCCTGGCACAGAGTGAAGGTGAAGATCAGCGAGGAATAGACTCAGTGGTTTGATCCACATTCAATCCAAAACGTTTACGCCTGAAATGGAGTCATCAGAGTGGACATTGTTGAAAAATCGGTCACTTAAACTCAGCAGGAAAAGTGATAGAGGGAAAAAAAACTGTTTGACAGAATTTTGAAGTATAAAAACGAATACAGTAGGATTTTTGACGCATAGCCTTGAAGTATTTATTCAATCACGTTGCCTGTGAGATTTGAAAGAGTTTCAGCGCTGCATACCTACAACAAAGCTAAAGGCTGTAAATGACCAAACATGTCCAGTTTTATCTAGTGATGATTCACCTACACTTTGGTCTTAAGTGAACATGTGAGTCAGTTAATTGTGATTTGTAGAAAAGAAGAAGAATTTATTTTTGTAATCAGCATTGACATTCTTAACACTGACGATGTGCGCACGTATATGAAAACGGTTGAATTACTTGTGTGATTAACATCATAATTGAAGTATTGAGTATTAAGTAGTTATTACTTTAAACAAAGGCTACTAAAGTTGCATGGAGTGTTCACTTTAGTTTACAGGGGACAACTGGAGTTTACAGAGTCAACAGAGATTTAAAACATTGGGAGCGTTTGTTTATCTGCAGCCGTGACTTTGCTGATTAATAAGTGAGAAGATAATTAAATAACTTTTTTTCTGGGAGAAGTTTGAGCAGCTTAAAGGAGAATAACCAGGACCAGCTGTCAGTGGCTTGTTTTTAGTCAGCAAATCAGAGGTGAACTGTGACCCTCAGTCTGTGGACCTGTCCCCAACTGTTTCAAAGTTGGTATGAAGTACCACACCGCACTGTGGAGCTCTAGCCAAAGTTAACTGTGTTTATGCCGCAACACTACAGCACATTGCAGAAGTCTGGGCACTTCTTGACCACAGTTTTGACCCGATGTGTGAGAGGAGTAGTAAATAAAGTGTGTTAACCGAAATATCTTCCCTTTTTGAAATTGTTTCGACTGCACAGCTTCTCCAAAAGAAACACTGCTTTTCAGGCTCATGGAAATATTCAGTCATATTAATGTTAATTCATTGGAGTCGTATTGACAGTTGAATCTGTCAAAGCGGTCTCCTGTCATACCAAGCAGCCCAGGGATCAGCACTTGGATTACACTGTTTTGTGTAAAATGTACATTATCGTTGAAGATGATGAATAAAGAGCTCAAATTTTAAGTGTCAGTGCCATGCACCACAACTTAGATCAGCTTTTGTTTTGTTTTCAGAAATGAAAAAAAGTCAATTCTAATTCTTATTTAAAGAATAAGACCTCTAGACCTCCTGCCTGGCAGCTCCAACCTCAGCATCCTTCTACCAATATATTCACAGTCTCTCCTCTGAACATGTCCAAACCATCTCGATCTGGCCTCTCTGACATGAGCTGTCCCTCTGATATACTCATTCCTGATCCTGTCCGTCCTCGTCACTCCCAAAGAGAACCTCAACATCTTAAGCTCTGCTACCTCCAGCTCTGCCTCTTGTCTTTTCTTCAGTGCCGCTGTCTCTAAGCTGTACAACATCGCTGGTCTCAACACCGTCTTGAACACCTTTCCTTTCATTCTTGCTGATTCTCAAATAATTTAATGTAAGATTTAAACATTTTTTTTGTCTTTGGTTTATTCAGATTGTATTTAAATTGCTAAACTTGTCTGAGTGTTTCCAGATTTCTTCTCCTGCTACTTTTACTTAGTGATTCCTAAATGTGGTAACAGAGAAAACAGGATAAGTGACTCAGACAGCATCATGAAAAAAGATGTTGCAGCTGGCAGGAGGAAGAAAGGGAGGACAAGTTAATGATTGAAGATATAACAGAAAAAATACATATTTTTCCTCTTACCTGTAGTGCTATTTATCCATCTAGATTGTTTTGGTGTGAGTTGCCGAGTTTTGGAGATGTCAGCCGTAGAGATGTCTGCATTTTTTGAATATAATGGGACTATATGGCACTTGGCTTGTGGTGCTCAAAGCCACACCAAAACAATCTAGATGGATAAATAGCACTACAGGTAAGGGGGAAAATATGCATTTTTGATTTTGGGGTGAAATGTCCCTGTCCATAGTTTGTGTGATTTCTCAATGAACATATGACCTCGGAGTCATGATGTTGTCATTTTGACGAGTGGCCTGACGTTTTGCCCTGAATAGGATAAAGATGTTCTCCTGCACGTTGTTTTCTCTGACTGCAAGAAGTAGAAGTAGACAGACGTTTTTTATATAATAAAACCAGATATATTCCACGAGTCTCCATGCACGATAAATGGTGTGGGACTCATTTGTTCATTTGTATCCCGAGGTTACTGACCCAGCGGGGAAGTTGTTTGGCAATCGTGTTTGTTATAAAGCTTTGACTCTGATCTGTCTCTGAGTCATAAATGACCAAAATTGTGCGAAGCAGATTTGCTTTCTGTTACTTTTCTTTTCCAGTAATAATAATTTTGTCACAACAATGACATATATGACGAATACAGTAGCTAGGAATCAGATAAAGCTGACTCATAGTTTTACTCCTCTCTATGTCAGCAAATAAAGAGACTTGTGTCACATAGGTGGTAAATGCAAACCAGTGCACTAAAGCTTTGGTTTCATTTCTCCGTGTGGTAAGTTGTGATACAGTGAGGAATGTGCAGCATGTGGACTGGTTGAATATACTGTATCCGTTACAGGGCTTTCTCTGACAATCATCAAAGAAACAAAGGAATATACAAGAAAAACATTACCTAATTGTCTGTATGAGTAATTCTTAGCTTAATGCTAATTTGCAAATAAATCCTAGGGCCTGATAAAACCGACTGTAGTTAAGTTAATTTGTCTACAGCCCATCAGACACAGTTGGCATACAGAGACAAACTTTTAGTGTTAGTGTGTTGTCTCAGACTTAAGTCTGTGAGGTACCGCTGAGGCCGCACGATGTCAACCATCCACCTCATCTCACATCTTGAGACCAGCTGTTTTGTCAGCTAATGCTACTGTAACATTTATACCAGTTCCACACACAACAGTCCGCTGTGACCCTATCCCAAATTTTGTAAAGATACCGTACAAAGTTTTTTAAGTCTTCAGTGTGAGAATTTCATAGGACAATATCAACCTTCTGTCATCCGCAACTAAATAATTATAAATTCTGTAGTCTTAAAACAAGGTTTGTATAAAATCAACATGACGACAAACTAACCTAAATTTGTCAAAAATATGATACTTCCGCTGTGTTCAGATGATCTGAAACAAGCAGGAAGTACATTTGGCTCAGAAGGCAAAAACTAAAATGGTAAGTTCCTGGTGACAGCTGAAAAGTGTTAATCAGCTCAATGAACAAAATGAATCAGACATTATTCATTATATCCTCTTTGGCTTAATTATTTAAAAACAAAAGGTTAAATAAATAATCCAAATTAAAAGCATGGACCCACTAGCATTATTGTTCAGTCACAATTATTTTATGTAAACGAATCATAATGCAGAATCAAAAAGATATATACATGTGTAAGGCCCCATCTCAAATTTTTGAGACCATATACATTCTATTTCAATTTACAACTCTTCTTAAAGCTCTACTAATGAAGTTTTGGCCACTAGGGGACAGAAGAACTCAGCAATAAGCTCACAAATAGTCCTCAAATATTCTGAAGTTATCATGGCTAGCGTGTTAGCAAACAATGGACTAATGTTATTTACACATCCAACAGACACAAAGCAACATTATCTTCACATTGGAGCCACAAGACTGAACCATACACTAAATTTGTGTGCTGTTAAATTAACGCAATGAGCTAAAAGAGGCTAAAAGTGGGGATGACAGGAATGTGTAGATGCAGGGCACCTTCTGTGGTTTAGGCCCATAATTAAACTGCGATACATAGGACATACAGTACTGTGTTAACACCATGGAATCAACAAAAAGGCATTGACCCTGAAGGAATAATATGGGAATGTTATAGTGATAGTTTTGTTCAGGGTGAACTACCTCTTGTCAGAGTGTTAAACAGTAGCTTTACCCTTTAAATTGGTCGAGTGTGTAGACCACTTCTTGAGCTCCACGTCCTCTTCTGAACAGCTGTACAATTTAATAGCAGACATGTTGCCTTGAGGCCAACTGGCTGCTCTTGTAATCCTCATTCTTCAGAGATGGATCATCATAGCCACAGGGATGACTCATGCGCCGGGCTGAGTTTAAAACTGCTGGAGCGCTCAGAGAATAAAAAGTCTGTTGTGGGACTCCGCTGAGCACTTCTCAGGCTCTGAGCATTAGCCCTGGAAATTTGGGACAGAAACTCTAGATGTTAAACTTGAATATGGACTACACGGGGCTGCTGCTGCTGGTGCTCAACCTCAGTGGAGCAATTTGTGCAGTGGTGCAATGGACAGAATTAAATGAAGCAAAGGTAAGATGGTAGTTTGCTTTGTAATTTGTTTAAACATACATTCACATGATGCTTCTGACATATCTCAAAAGCAGGTATTTATACTATATATACTAAATAAGTTTTCTTTTAAGTGAGAGCTTTATTGTCTGCCTGCCTCTGCATTCACAGGCCTATTTGAGGCAGTATGGCTACCTGAATGACCCCGCTGATCCACAGGACCCTCATTACCTGGAGGAGATCATTGAAGCTCTCAGGTAAAGTAGACTACTGCCCTTTCAAGGGGAAACACAGGTAGCTACTGACAATGAGTTAATGTCATAACGCACATGTTAGATCTGTATGAGGGAACAATACTGGATCCAGATACAGTAGAGGAGGGTGTGAGCAGCCCTCCTTGTATTGTCAAATCACTTTGCAGATGTATGTTTTGTCTCCAGGGTTTTCCAGAGGGTGAATGATCTGCCACCTACTGGAGAATTGGATGAAGCAACTCTGGATGTGATGAGACAGCCGCGCTGTGGCGTGGAGGACCCCTTCAACAAGAAATATCACAAATACAGAGTGATCGGTGAGTCAGGAGAAAATCTTGATTTCAAGGTTTGGATCAGCAATATATCTGATAGATTTTCACATTATATACATTTTCAGATTTTTAGAAATCTTTAAAGCTTTGGAGAAATGGTTGAATCATTAAAGGCAGCAACTTTCATCACCTCGATATTAACCCGTATTAGAAAGACTGATGAAATGTTCCACTCTAGTAGAAATACTGGTAAAGAAATAAAAGCACAACTCAACTCTAGTAGCAGTATTAAGTGATAAAGTCCCAGATGATTACTCTTTCTTTTCTTAGCTTAACTGAATACTCTATTGTAGAGTTTTCTTACAGAGAGCTGACAAATGTACTGTATACTGGATATATATATATATATATATATATATATATATATATATATATATATATATATATATATATATATATATATATTTTAAGGTCATGAATCACAAAATTCAGAAAGAGACCATGCATCAATAAAATTCTGTCAAGTCTGTTTTAAAACAATAGGCAGGTGCCCACATGAACATTGAAACAGGTCTTTCTTGCTGTAATCATTCCTCCTGTTCATACTGGACATTAAAACATCCCTTCCTAAAGCGCATTCAATGTAAGTGATGGGGGACAAAATCCACAGTCCTCCTTCTGTGCAAAAATTTTTTCAAAACTTTATCAAAAGCAAATATGAGGCTCCCTGGACAGTGTTTACATGTTGAACTGCGGTGGAGAAACAGTAACACGAGGAGGGAATTTCGTAGTAAAAAGGCTGTTACTTTAGAAGATATCTGCTTGATTTGATTAATTCAGACAGCTGAAGCCTTAAATCAGCTTCAGATAAACTTAAGAATCTATTTTTACACACAACAAGGATTTTGTCCCCCGTCACTTACATTGGAAGTGCTTTACTAAGGACGTTTTGTGGTGAAAACGTTTTGGTGTACACTTGAAGTCCTGATGTGGTTTCACTGACAAATGTAGTAACTTTTAGTGAGTTAGACAGTTTTGTTGTAGTGACGTAGAAAAAAAAGGATTCTTCTCTAACAGGTAAATGGAGAAAGAGGAGTCTGACCTACCGCATCTACAACTACACACCTGACATGAAGAAGACAAATGTCGAGATTGCCATCCGCTCTGCCTTCAAGTACTGGAGTGATGTGGCTGCTTTGACCTTCAGAGAGGTCCGCTACGGCACAGCAGACATAAAGATCTCCTTCCATAAGAAAAAGGGCTACTGCTCTGTCCCATTTGATGGCCGTGGTTAGTTTTTTCTTTAAATATATTTTTTCAATGTGAAACACAAACTATTGGGCATCCTGTCCCCTGAAACACTTAAACACTTTATTTGTACCACCTGCAGGTCATGTACTGGCCCACGCTGAGTCACCAGAATCTGGTATTGTCCACTTTGACGAGGATGAGTTCTGGACTGAGGGAACATATTATGGTATTAATCTGCGTATTGTAGCTGCCCATGAAATCGGCCACGCCCTCGGCCTGGGTCACTCTCAGTTCAGAAGTGCTCTGATGGCTCCAGTCTACTCTGGTTACCGTGCCAACTTCAGGTTGCATACAGATGATATCAAAGGCATCCAGGCGTTATACGGTGAGTGCATCAAGAAGGCCCACTGGACTGGATCACAGCTGTCGATTTGGTATTGATTGTGAATAATGCATATATCAGTACCTGTGACTGGACCTCACACTTCATGTGGTCTCTTAATGCATCTGTTGACCTGCAGATATAATAACGTGTTTTGTGATTTTTTTTAATGAGGCTTAGCCTCATCTCATCATTTTAGAAAACAATAAGGAGGTTACATGTTCTCTGAAGAGAGTGTTGGGGAATGACACTAGTCCCGTTTTTGTGATTAAAGCCTGACAGATAAATCTTGGGGCTGATATTAGCTGATCTCAGATATATTGGTATCCCTGATATATGTATGTCGATCGATAAGTATAAAGGAATTGCAGTACAGATATGCTAAAGATCTGTTCATGGGTAGTTTTAAAAACAGTGATGCCATTACATAGTTTGTCTGCTACAGAGCACTGACAAGTTTATTTTTCAGCAGTAAAATATCTCACTCTACATATGTATCTTGGTATAAATTGTTATGTAATTTGTTTGTTTGTTTGTTTTTTACAATTTTTATAACTCAAATATTGATATTGGTATCGGTCACAAAAATCCTACATTTGTCAAGCTATATTAGTGATTATACAACATGTCCTTTTTCCATTATGCGCTGTCAGTGACCTATATATTATTATTCTGTTTTGTTAATTGGTAACAATGATGTCTAATGGGGGCTGTTTGCTTACTCATTTCAATATAAGGAAAAAACTGTTTATCAATATGTCCACTGATTAACAATACTTGATTTAATATGAGTAAGTTCTTTTAAGAGGTCTGAGACACTCAGTCCCTTACATGACTTTAGATTCACTGTTTAGTGTCCCATCGCTCTTTGATCCACGAGGTATCTGATAAACACATATTCATGAAAAAGTAACTAGTAATGTAACTGTACCTGTCTGGCATTAAAACATTATTCATGTAGATTTCACATATCAAAATAAGGAAAACATGCATTCATCCTAAAATGTGTAACTTCTCTGTTTTATAGGCAAACGCATCACCGGCACTTTAGCCAGTCCAACATTTCCAGACAGTCTATTTCCCACAGAAAGCAGCCATGATACTGAGAACATCCCTGACCCCTGCACCGCCACACTGGATGCCATCATGTTAGGTAAGTTATTGATTAGCTGTTGTTAGAGAAGCCCCACCTGTGTGCATTATAGCCTTAACGTTAGGCCACAATGGATTTACAGGGAATAGACAAAATAATGTTAACTCTAATTAGCAGCGTTTGCGGGCTACAATAAAGGTCTGAAAAGTTTTCAAAGGAACATGAGACAACAACCAGTGGAGCTCCACAGAGGCCAAATCATGTTTGACAGGTGCGTCAGTCAAAAAAGCTAAATCAGTTAATTTGCCCAGTGAAACAGTCTGAAAAATCACATTCTTACAATGGTGATTTGTTGACTTCATGTCCATTTTCATGACAGGTTTACATTATTTTGTCCACCTCCTGTATGTGTGAGGGCATGGTGATTAGCCTATTTAAAGTTTTCTAAATGGGCATCAATATATCAATACTTGCTGCACCATCATGCAAAGACAGCAGGATCAGAAAACGTGACACAAATAGTTTAGCAGCTCACTGTATGTTTAACCAGGTCCATGGAGGAAAACCTTTGCTTTCAGTGGTGATTACGTGTGGACGATCACTGACCTGGGACACAACACACCAATGAAGATTGACAGGCTGTGGAGACAACTCCCTGGAAACCTAACTGCTGCTGTGCACTCTCAAAGAACCAACAAGACATACTTTTTTAAAGGTACAGTTGTTGTCCAATACTCGTGTCCGTTTTCCAGCTGTGAGTCCAGAACTAAATGTTTGTACTGTTTCTGCGCACAGACAATCAAGTGTGGAGGTATACCATGTTCATGCTGGACTACGGCTACCCCAAACAGGTGAAACGGATCCCTCCTAATATTGATGCAGCCTTGTACCTGGAGAAGAACAAGAAGCTGGTCTTTATCAAGGTATCGCTGATCAAAATGCATAAATGCATCCATATGTATCATTCTTCTTGCAGAAATCCTCACTTTTTATCCCATCTGTCTCTTTGCTGCATGCCTGTGTAGGGTTCAGAGCACTGGCAGTGGGATGAGCTGAAGTACACCAACTTATCTCTCTACCCCAAACCGCTCTCTATGCTCTTCACCGGAGTCCCGTCCAGTCCGGATGCTGCCTTCACCTGGACCAACGGCAAGATCTTCTTCTTTAAGGGAGATGAGTACTGGCGTGTGAATAAGCTGCTGAGAGTCGACAGAGGATACCCACTGAGCAAGCAGGAGCGCTGGATGCGATGCTAGGGGTCGACCATCAGGGGGCAGCAAGTACCGAGAGGTTTACAGCAGGGGTGCTGGTTCCACTCCAGGGGCATTGACAACCACGCAACCTCAACAGCAGAGATTGATTGTGATTTGCCATCTCCCATGTTATAAAAAAAAACTAGTGTGGGTATTGATTTTTATTTCACTGGATCTGACAACCAAGCAGACTTTTTGAGCACAAATGTATGTTCTTGTGACTGTGATAATTATGTAAGCTTTTGCATGATCTCAGGGAGAAATCAAGGGAGGCCTCTTTTTTTCTTGCTAACATATGTGTTGGATTATGCGATTTAATACTTTCAGTGAGATGTAACATGATGATGTGAGTGTGCGCTTTCTGTTCAGACATTTTGTTTAACCAATCATCTTTTAAAGTATGTTCAGTGCTCTCAAATGTTACTTAACACTTCCATTATCACATGAATCACACTGGTCTGTCAGATTTTGGTCTGTTACAACATTTTCTACAATTAAACAAACATAATGTCAGCAGTAAAATTGCCTTTTCTGATTGCAATTGCCTGTCACCAGAAAAGTGGCTCAACATTCCCACAATAAGGATAGAAAAATATTGAATGTCCACTATGATGAAAGGCCAGTCTGTCCTGCATTGTGTTGTCTGCAAAAAAAAAACTTGCCATGGCAACCCCAACCAGTTGCAGAGTAGGAAATCCTCCCCATGACCTCTTGCTTGCCCATGAAAAATCTAGTGAGTAATGCTGCCAGTGTTGCTAAGAGCCCAAAGAGACAAACAGTGCAATTTATCGGACTCAACCAATGATCAGAAACTTTGTATCAAACACATTTATTTATCTTTGAGATTTCTATCAACAGGTATGTACAGATTCAGGTATCAAGAGTGTTGTCCCTACAAAATTTAAACAACAATACAGATAATTATTTAAAAATCTACAAATTAACAACAAACATGCTTTGCTTTTTTGTCCTTTTTTCAACACTACCACGTACTTGGTCATTATATAAATTAAGTTATAAAAAGTTTACTCCACAAGCATACACAACAGTCTAAATTCTTCACCTACTGTGTTCTGCCAGGAGCTACATTGAAAACACAAAAAGGTCACAGAATTAAGAGTCCTGCTAAAGATCCTGTTAAAAGCTCATGTAAAAAGAGCTTTTAAATACAAACTGTTTTATTTGCGTCAATCGGCTTTTGCTTCACTTTGTCGTACTCCATGTATCCAACTACATGTTGTATTTTACTCTCACCACACTCTAAAAATACACAAAATGAAAGTCATTTTAATGATAAACAACTCCTACGACCACACCGTTAAACAGTACGACGGGTAATAACACAACACTTCATGGCAATGACTAACTTTTTAAGTACAGTACATGTAATGTCAAACAAACTGCTTTGTCATATTCACTACCAGAACAGAAATACACTGAGGCTTGCTGTTTATGTATTTAATACATGATGAGAGGAAATGGAGGACCTTACTTTGTTAGTATCTGTTTTTAAGTGTTTCTCTGAGAAACACAGTGGTAGCAGTGGTTATAGCTTTCACCAAACAGGAGCTTCACACCTCTCACTTCTCCACAAAAGCAGCATTCTCTATCACTGAACACCCAGGACTGACACTGATCCATCCTCGCTCCAAATCAATTCAAGGGCAGAATAAACCCTTAGCCGAGGGGAGCAGTTTATTGGTTCTACTCTACGTTAGGGAGACACAGTTGGAGAACCAGAGAGCACTAAGTAGTCCCTTCTTATCTCTGTTTTGCTCAGACCCTGACGACTGGGGTTGTAGCTGTAAGGGGTGCAGTGGACCCGGTCTCATAGTCCAAGTCGATCATGGTGTGGTTGGCAGTGCCCAGGCTGCTAAGGGAAGTGCCTGTGCCCATCTGTCTGTCCCGCAGACTTTGCAGGTAGCTCTGAGAAGAACAACACAGGGAGAGGTGAGTGAGGTACACAAAAATGGTGGGGTCAACTTGACAAGGATTTTCTGGCATCAGAATCAGTATCTACAGCACACGCCATGTTGGGTGACACTGACCGGTGCCAGTAGATCCCCAGCGTAACGTTTCACTGGGGTGGGTTTACGGCGGTACGTGCCTTCCTGCCCACCTGCCTGCTGTCGCTTCTTGGCGTCCTTCTCTCGAATCCGCATCAGCTGGACTCTCTTCTGTCTCCGACTGATAACCACTACGAGGAGAAAGTGATTCAAAGGCAGCTTTTTAATATCACTTCATCATGAATCAAATCAGTCATTGTGTGTTTGTAAAATCCAAACTTAAAACATCCTGGCCCACATGTATCAAACTGCTAAAAGTACAATTTTGGACTTAAGTGAAAGATAAAGGTAAAAATCCTTCACTTTTACTTGCAAACAAAATGCCTTACGACTTGCTCTTAAATTAAACAGCGCAGCAGAGGTGCCTTAAGTGATTGTACAAATTAGCAGTGGCAATAATGAATAAAACCTTATATTCAGAATAGATCATTTTAGCCTTTTATTTGTATTTGATATGAACATTTACTAGGATGTTACACCACCTTTTCTTTGTTCTTTGTTTATATTTTTTGCATTCATCAGGGTTGAAAACAACTGTAAAATTTTTGTTTTTCAATGCATCTTTATGTTTGCACTGGTCAAAGTGGTACTAAATTCTCCTTGTTACATGTTTTCTCCGATGGACCTTCTCTACCAGCAGCAGAACTTATTTCCTGATTTCTTTTTGTTTCCCTATTTGTATATTTATGTATAATAAATTAACTAGATTGTTGTTAATTCTGCATATTAATTACTAGTGGAGACACTAAGGATTTCACAAAAATATTTAAAAATGTCAAAATAACATTGTTTTGGCAGAATAACATATCACTGAGAAAATGTAAAGATGTTTTTAACAAGAAGGAACAAAGGGGCAGATGTAGGGTAAATCCTTGTATCTGATTGGCTGTTCCTGCTCTGAGCATACATGTGATTAATCATGTGATCACTTGTTACTCCTACACTTTGCTTTAAGTAGTAGTAAGCTGCTTGATAACTGTGAAGAGAGCTTTTTTACTCCTGCATTGGCTCTTTAGAGCATTCTTAACTGTATTTCCTCCTTACCCTCAGTGTGTGAGAAGCTGTCGTCCGTCAGTTTCCACTGGACCAGTACTCCTATGAGGCTGAGGGCGGGCCAGATGCCCAGAATGACCCAGCTGTACCAGCAGAGAGGTGGCCCGGGCGTAAGGCGCAAGCATTCATACACGTGCGTGGCCAAAGCCAGCATCTCCACAAAGAAATCAGCACACACTGTCATGATAGCTGCCCCGAACACAGCCGTGGAGAGCATGGTGAAGAGCTTTTGCCACTGCAGTGTCAGCACGGCAAACAGCATGCCTGTTCCCAAAAGTGCACCCACTGGGACCCAGACTGTGGTTGGAGTGTAGAACTGGTGAGTGACCAGCAGGGCAGCGAGGGCCAGGAGGAGGCCCAGCAGCAGGCCAGTCATGAAGAGGCCGACGCTTCGCACCAGCATAGTGACCAGACCGCACAGCAGGCCTATGCCGAGGCCGATACCCGCGCTGGCCTCCACGCTCAGCTGGGTGTCCAGCACGTGCTCCTTGTGGCACAGCAAGAAGATGATGACAGAGCCAAACATCAGACCGGACAGGAACATGACCGCTTTGAAACAGCGGTAACCTAGAAGAGGAGACAGGACAGATGTACAATGAGGAATTAGGAGTTGGAAGGATCAGTGAATAAGCAATTATCCTTTTACATGAATATAAAGTACAACTACTAGAACCTAGTTGCAGAGGAAATCAGTACCATCAAGTGAAAGCACAGGTTTATCCAACTTGATTTGATATATTTAAAGGCTGCACTATTGGAGATAAGTTTACAGTTGCAAGTGACATTTTGATGGTGTGCTACGCCATCCCAAAAACATTAAGTTTCAGCTTGCTTGATGTCATGGTCTGTGAGCCGGGAGGGATCCTCACCAAAGAAGCAGTAGATGATGCCAAAAAGGCAACACATGGAGCAGATGACGGCAGGGATGACATCATACTTCCTCTCTATCTCCAAACTACAGGCGTCGACCTCGGCTATGCCTGCACCGGCCCCTTCAGAGCTCAGCCCAGTGGGATCTGCCATTCTGGGTAAATGTGGGAGGCTGAAGTTCAGGACGAAGGTAGAACTTCCGGTGGCGTTATCTCAAGTCCATCTGAGCAGGTTTGGTGACTATAAGAGAGGAGAAGATGTTGATGAATTACAGAAAAACAGAGAGAGGGTGTGGCTGAATCTCAGTCTAGTAAAAAATAAAAATGTTTTATCCTGATCAACGAAGAAGACTCAAGTGCTCCAGGAGTAAATGTTAAGTATGAAATCTGTGACTTATTCCTAGCTGCTCTGTATGTGCAGCTGTCACAAACTCAACACACAAAGCTATGCAACTCAGTGCAATCCTGTATGCCTGGGCACACACACAAGCAGCTCATTCACTCACTATAATCTATGTGCCAGGACCCCCGTTGAGCTCTGTTTCCACGAATCATTAGGGTCATGAACTCTGACAGTCGTGAGTGGTCTGCCGTCTTTATCAGTTCTTAACACTATTAAAATAATCTAGTTTTAACTGTCCTTTTAGAATTACATGGAAAAGAGAAAACAATCAAGTAATGTTTTCGGTAAGAAATTTGGTAACTTTGGTTTCATGTTAAAATGAGCAATTTTTATTTTTCACTTTTATTTCAGTAAATTGTGGTATCTGTAATTGTACACCTATTTGCCAACCTTGCTCATTGAAAAGACACAAACATACACTTAACTGATAACTTTTTTTATGATAACTACTGGACACAGTGTCTATGTTCAAAATTACTGCAGAGCAGCAGATGTTGCCGTCTTGTAAAAAAAAAAACATGTATCTCCAAAATGTTGACTTTTCATGAGCTAATAACAACAACAGCCCTGTTCTCAGCTCTGTGACAATGCATTTAAGAAGTAGGAAAATATTCTCAATTCATACAGGAACACGTAATCATTTGGGTTACCCAAAAAACATCACCAAATTTGGAGATACATGGTTTTCACTGGACAGCAACGAGCTTATATACTAAACGTACATGTCTAAAATGGCATGAAGCCCACCTTTTTATCTGACTGTATGCAAAACAATGCTCTACAATGTTTTTTCTAGTAGTATACATTTCACCTCCACCTTCTTGGTAATTTCTATTACACGCACCAACTAGTACTCTCGAAAAATGATATACGATATTGAACCTGGCAGGCCCGTAGAGAGCTACAGAGGGCTGCAGCGGGGCTAAAGACTTATGGGTGGACTGCTCTTTCTGAGGCTGCTGGCAGGCCTCCTGTATGATCTCACCACAGCCGAGATCCGATTACAGCTAACTCACGTTTTCTACTTGAGACAAACGGTCGGGAACACTCGGTCCTGCCTTTACTCTTTACGCTTCTTGCCAGATATTTCTCTTTCTGCCCCGTCTACCTGCTAACTCTGCTCTTCACCTGGAACTTTCCACTCCTGAAGTCTATTTTCTCTCTAACACTGAAATGTGCCTCATTTGTTTCGCCTTTTTTTCAGGCATAAGGCTGTGTAATTTGTATGTCCTGCTTATGAATGACTTTACATGGAAAAAATGAGAGCTCACTGGAAAGTTTTCTTTTCTTCTTTAGTAACTCGCAGTTCTCCAGTACCTATCTCCCTCTTTCTGCTTTCCATCAGTGACAACTGCAGTGTCTCATTTCTTGAAAGACAAGATTTAGGAAAAATATGTCCACATATGTGTATGTGGCCAGTTAAAGTCTGGAGATTATGATTTAGTGTAGGGTACATATAGTGTATTAAAACTTTGAGGACTCAGTGACTATTGATATATCATTTTCAATACTCTGAAACAAACTTGACTTGAAATGACTTGTGAATCTAATGGAAGAACTACTGAGCTATCCTGATGTCAGCTAAAGTAAAGGTTGGAAAAAATACCTATATAGTGTGAGGAAAAACGTTAGGACATTTTATTGACTTTAACAAGACAAAGAGTAAACTGGATAGACCCAAAATAAAGTCTAAGTTTTATAACAAAATGAGCACTGTAGGAAGAACCTCTATAATCTTCAGATCTCTATAATCTTCACATCAACCCCGGCCAACTTAAAATGAAGAACCAAACTCTCTTGTGGGATAATGTAAAACTACACACAGGGGTCTGGGCAGCACGATGGCTCAGCGGTTAGCACTGTTGCCTTAAAGCAAGAAGGGTTCAAATATGATGGCTGGTTAGGGGTTTCGTGTGGAGTTCTCATATTGTCTCCATATCTATAAAAGTTTCCTCTACTATACATCTTAAGACACTCAGGTTAAACTCCAAATTTCTAGTACATGTGAATATTAGTGTCAATGTGTTTGTGATAGACTGGCTTCCCTTGCCCAATAAGCGAGGACTCCACCCCCACGTGAACCCTGAACAGGATAAGAAGTCAAAAAATAGAAATTGACAGACACAGGAACCTCATTGTTATGTGCTTTTGTCTCACTCTTAGGTGTCATTACTGTGATCTGCCTGCATGTTTGTGATTATTCAATCATATGAGAAGAAGAGGAGGTACAATGTGGGAGTGTTACAAAAAGACATTTATGTTTTAAAAATGAACCCACAAATTTCAGTAGATAGGTAGATAAGTTGTCATTGATTGCCGTTGGTTTTCTCCAGAGCCATTTGCCCCAGTCGGCCTTTGTCCAATATGACATGCTGCTCACCTGCTCGGTGACCTTTTGCTGTTTGCAATTGTCAGCCTTTTTTTCTTGTGAGAAAAACTGTGAAACTAATAAAAACAAGTGACTAAGTTCATTTTCTGCTACACAGTTGATTCCTCAAACAAACTACTTAATGTACTTTTGTAGGAGACAACAGATTGTGTGTATATAAAGATAATTAACTAAATCTACACCACTTAAGTATAAAAAAGGTCTCTTTCAAGCTAAATCTTCTGTAGTTTTATCTTTCAAAGAACCAAGACAAAAAAGTGATTTCAACACAGCTTTGTACAAAATTTTGTAGATAGATAAAATAGTGACACATCACTTCACACAGTAGCTTATTTTTACAGTAATTACTGTAATTGGACACTAACAAAACTTGCGACAACTTCCTTTGTTGCTTCTAGCCAGCCAGGACTTTGAATTAATGTTTTATGGTCAGCTTATTGAATTACTGAAATACTTTTTTTTTGTTTACCAGTAACGCTAGCACTATGAGTGTGAACTAGTGAATATTTCAGCACCATTTTAACAGTAATTTAGTTAACTCTACACGCACACCCATGTACACTTGCACGTCTCTGTGCGTCTGCCTCATGTTATCCCTCCATGAGTCACAATGGTGTCCTATGTCTAGCAGGCTTGGAAGTCCTTGCTGCTGTGGGAGAATAGAGCCATTATGGGGCAAAACAAAGACTCTGAGGCCCATGCTGTGACCTCTAGTGGCCCTCAGAGGAAACCATGCGGACGAAAAAGAAGACCACAAAGATGGCTGAGAGCACCAAGGAGACCGGTAGATCTCAAGTGTTTGCTTTAAGATGGGTGCCAAGTATTTGCCTTCAGAAGGCTGGTGAGTAAAACAGAAACAGAACTATCTATCTTAATCTTAACTCTCTGGAAGCCCCAAAACCTTCCTAATGCTTCCTAGCTGAATTTTCTACAAGCTAAAGTCACCTGGCAACTAATTCAATACAAGTCAACAAGAGTAAAGAATCTATAGCCACACTAGCAGCTCTGTGAGGCTGTACTTAGCTGTAGCTAGATGCTAACATCGTCATGCTCACAGTGACTAACATGCTGATGTTTTCCAAGCAATATTTACCAGGTTCACCATCTATGTTTCGCCTCTTAGCATGCTAAAATTTGCTAATTAGCACTAAACACAAAGTACAGCTGAAGCTAATGGGACTAGTTTTTCAGGTTTTTGGTCATAAAGCAAAGGATTGGACAAATTCAAATTTAGACCTGATCATAGTCCTTGATGAAAAGTCAGAGGATCAACAAAGTTATCAGAACTTGTCTGCTAGGGACCTTAAATATCTGTAGCAAATTTCATGTGAATCCATCAAAAAGGAGACAAAAATGTCAACCTCACGATGAAGCTAGAGGAAATGTCAAGAGGATCACCAAAGTCAGTATGATTCATCCTCTGGGTATGATAAATGTCTGTGCAAAATTTTATGGAAATCCATCCAATAGTTATTGTGATATTTCAGTCCGGACCAAAGTGGTGGACCGACCAACTGACTGACTGACCCACCAAAGCTAAAAAGTTTAGCGATTGTTTCATTTCCAGCATGGACTAGCTTGACCATTAGAGGCTTGAAAAGTGTTTTTACTCTTTACTTGTACTTGAACAGTAAAAAAAACAAAAAGCACTCATAATGGCTTCCAGAAGTATCACATTTACTGAAGAGGCAATAGGTGAGAACATTGCGTTAACACACAATAAGTATCAGCTGCAGATGAGCTATTGGAATATTATGTTACCCTTGAAACAAAAACTTGCCCAAGAGTATACTCCCCCTGAACAAACAATGCAGGGGGCTGTAGCAGCGCAGATTTGAGTGCTCAGCTGCTGAGGAACAGGAAGGGCTGACTGCAAGTTCTCTACATAGCTAATTTGGGTGTGTTTAATGAAGGGATGGGTATGTGTGATCACAGCCAAGGATTCTGCAAGTGCTCCACCGACTTGACGGCCAGGGCCAGCTGAGAAGCTGAAAACCTGCAGTGTTATGACTTGGCTGTCTGACAACTTCACTTGGAAGACTCGACCAAGAATGTGAGATGCACCTGGGTCTGCAGTTGCAGCCATAAATCATGCCACCTTCAGCTGAACACCCCAACCAGCTGAAAGACTGATCGAGTCTAGACAACAGGAACCATGAGAATAAACCTAACTGTCACAGTGGGAGTTATTAAAATGGATGCCATATTGTGCTAAGCATAAAACTTAATAAACATGGATAAACGTATGCTCATCATCACAATAACATCTGCTTTCACTCGGAATCATATTAAGCAAGACATCATATGCGCCACTATTGAGCTTCCTGTCCCTCCATAGCAGGAAGCTCAGGACCAGATGAGGAAGTGGAACATCATGTTTCAGCAGGAACTGACCCTTGTGTTTGTGACACGGAGCAGAGACAGGAACAAAAAGCTGGATCATTTGCACTGAAACTTCACTTCACCCCAACAACACCATTTCCTAGAGTTAAACTGAGAATCTAGGACTGGGAAACACGAGACAGCTAGCTAGGACTCTGCACTGCTAAGAAAGTTAGCATTGTCAATACAAACGACTGGAGCTGAGCAATCGAGCCATTCTACGGAAACAGCAGGAAAGCAGCCTTGCAGTTTGATGAAAATAAGCTTGTAATCTGTCTGGCTTGCAGGCTAATCTACATACAACACTTACTATTGTGTATAAGTGTAGTAACAACTTGCATAACGAACAAAGAACCACTTCATAGTCAGTTTACACTTTTTTCCAAACTTTGAATTCTCAGAGGTTTTGTAATTCCTATCCATATACTCTGGGCCTTAGCTCCGTGCAGTCATATTAAAACCACAATGATGCACTGATCATGAATGTGCAAAAATGTACTAATTTATGCAGACTTTATATCAACAAATCAATACCTGCCAGTGCCACATGTCTCTACTGTCACATACCAGTCATTTTAATTTTGCAGCAGGTGAGGGCTCTAAACCCTTTTCAGACCTTTTATCTTTTAATCCAGATTCATCCTTTCCCACTCACACTTCCATACAGCTGAAAAACTAAAAAACAAAACCCCCCACACACGAATAAATAAATATAGCAATAAAACCAAAGCCTTGCTATGGATATTTGGTACCTCACCTCGAGCCCTATAGCTTCAAAACCTCACCAGAGTGAGTGGCATAGGCAAATCAACTTGTTTTGTCTTCTAAAAGCTCTGCGTCTCTGACAACCTTTGCGTGTGGCTTGAACAAATGTATCCCAGTGCATCTTCATTGCATTGCGGGTGCATTCACAACTGTATTAACAGCTTTCCACTTCTTATTACATCACTAAAGTGCAATTTTAGGGCCAAGTGTGATCAGGAACAAGATCAACAGGGCTTATTTTCCCCTGCACAGATCTGGGATGTAACTATCCCTTATTCATATATTCATAATCAGGTCTATTCTCCTCTGAAGCTGTCTTCCCAGGGTGTCACATGGTCTTTCCCTAGTCATCAGCTGCTTATACCAAAGCAATCTCAGACATTTACCAATACATGGGTTTTAATGCAACCCACCGACAAGATGACACAAAAATGTGCACTGTGTGCAGTGGATCTTTCTTGAACCAAAGAATCTCAAGAAAAGATGTTTCACTTTAGTCCTCATAATCCGCATATTTGTGACCACATTTCTAAAATTGTGAATTTTATGCAAAACTATTTGCCCAAAGCTGAGTCAATTCACCCAACCAACTTTATTTTGTACACCGCACAGTTGGAGTTCCTAGATCTAGGTCAATACCCAGAGTTATGAAAATTCCCATCATTTTGCAATATTTGGTTGCACTCAATAGCTTTTTTTCATAGAGACACAATTGGCAGCTGTTCAAGTGACAATATATCAATCACAATCCCACTGGCAGTTGTAGGACTAATTTAAGTCTCCTATTTCCAAATAAAGATATTGATTATAAAGATTATAATTCTCATTGCCAAATCATTTGCCCTCTGGCCACGGACCCCAATAATGGTCACTTGTGTCAATATTTTAGAAGTAGTATCTAACTTCTTTTCCCCTCATAATCTCTCAATCTCATGCCTGCCTGACGTTAGTCTAAAGAGTAGAGGCCTTTCAACTTAAGACTGCAGAGAGCTACTTATAGAGAGGCATGAAATAAGATCAGAAACATAATGAGGATGCTTTTGAAGAGTCACGTGTCAATGATGCATGCGTGTAAACTGTACATCAAAAATACACATGGAGATTAACAGCAAAATCCAAGTTAACGCTATGCTGCAGTAAATTGGAGTTGTGATCCAGCAGCAGAGAAAGGAGCGAACAGTGTGTGCAGCAAAGAGGGGCAGCTCGACAACGCTCTATTAGGGTTTGTGGTGGAGAGCAGCATTTAGTAGGCGGTGTGGTGGAGTCTGATGTCCATATGTTTCTGAGAGCATGACAGTACACCACTGTGTATGAGATAATATATGCTGCTGATGAACACTAGGTTGGCGTAGAGTACCTAAATGTAACCGCCCATCATGCAGAAGTGTCCTTGAGCGCCAGACCAGTTCCAGGGGTGTTCTGACCTCTGTATGAAGTCCAGTTGAGGAAAATTCCAGTGGGGTATGATGATAATATTATAGCATATATTAAAACATGTTTAGCTATTATCAAATCTGTGTTTTTATTTGTTTTCACAGGGAGTTGCTTAGGCAGACTGCCTGAGTAAAATCAAATAAACCACTGATTGAATTGTGATCATTTTAGATAGGTAGAGGGGAGGGCAGTCAGAACACAGAACTGGTTCAGACCTCCGAGCAGTGCCTATATACAGTATGTCTGCAGCTCTTCTACTGCAGCTCTGTCATTTAGAGCAGTCATTTAACCCTCTTCGTCAAATTCCAGTAGACAATAATTGTACCTCCTACAGCGATCTCACAAGCCTAAAATATCACATGTGATTTTCCAAGCCGACTCAACACCGCTCTCATGTCACAACTATAACCAATGTTTAAAGTGCTATAAGTAGCCTATAGATGGATGTTTCAAAATGACTGGTATCAGTTTTTATGTGGTTTCCATGTGACAATGGGGTTTTTTTTCTTGCACCCAGGAATCTCCCAGATCCTTCCATGTGGGTGTCTAACACACACAAACTTGTTGCTTATCAGCCATTTCAGTTCTTCTTTAAGTTAGGCTTCTTTAGGTAGTCATTTAAGAAGTAAAATCAAGACAGGATCAACTGCGTTTGATGATGAAAGCAATTACACCCGTGGTTGGGTAATTTAAAAATGTATTAAATTTTACTACAATAAAAATAACAAAGACATAAACCATAAACCACACACCTGGCACCATTTCAATTGTCCTCTGAGTTTCTTCTCCCTTACTTTAAAAATATTCCTTGAGGTCTTGAGGCCAGCGATACACTTTCCTAGAAGAGGAGAAATCACAGGTACAGAGCACAGCGGTCTCCTTATTAGATTAACCACAGCAATGAGTCTTGTACAGATTACACAGCACAGCTCTTCCTCAACACTACTTTCAGGCTCTTCATACTGAGAAGCTTAGAGTCACTCAGTGTATAGATTTGTCCATGTGCAGCACATATGGGCAGATGCAGGAGGCCTGAGCATGTGGCCCAACAGAGCTTCTGAGGTAAACTCGCCAAATAATAATTACTCAACAGAGTCACTGTGAAACTGCATTTGTGACGGCTTCGATCTTAAATAAAGTCTATATATCCCAACAACAACTAACGACAGACAAGCTTAGTATACATGATTCTGTCATTGGTTTCTATTGAATACTCATGAATATACAATACCTAATACTACTGAATAAATCACTAAATTGTTTTTTAAAGTAACCACACACAGCGATGAAGTTCATCTTTTTCAGCTGGTACAACAGCTGAAAGTAAAACTAGAAATTCCCCGAATTTCTAATATCTACTCTAAGACAGCTTTAGACTGTAGATTTGTTTTAAAATTAGGAATTGTGTTTCAATTTTACTTTGTAGTACAAAATACAGAGTTAACCAATGCCGCCATCTTAGATACGTTTAGGGCTGTAAATGTAGCTAGAGATGGCCAGCCAGCCAATACCCTAATTAGAAGAATAAAGCTTAGCCTATGGCCCAGGTGTTTTAAGAGGGGGAAAAAAGACTGCTTGTGTTTAAAGAAGAAAGCAGATCCAAACACAGTAATTACCCAAACTTCAAATTAAAGCTTGTCCTCATAAAATGGGAAATGGTGTGCACACTCTCTCCACAACAACACTCTCCTGAAAGCTGCTTAAAGTATTTTCAATAAAGTTTAGTGTTCCATACGTTTAATTAATTGTTTCATTTCATTATGTGTGTTTAATTGTTTAAGGTAAGTCAGCATGGGGTTAGGGTTAGGGTTAGGGTCTAACTTCCATCAATCCCTGCTCTTCATGCTTCCTTTCCTGCCTTCTCTTTTTCCCCAAAGCAGGGAAAGGCTTCCTCTCTGCCTTTTCAAAGGGGCAAAACCATCTGGTGCAGGCTGACAGAGTAGGTCAAGTAGATGGGGGGTGCACTGAGGGGGTGTAAGTACAGACTGCACTCCTCAGTAAAGACAGGACCTGTAGGCTGTCATCACACTGCCCGAAAACCCAAGAGGCACTCCCAGCCTGGATCACACAGCAGAACCGCAGGGCCAGGGCTTTTTGCACGCTATGTGGGCCATAAAGGGACATGAAATGTTTGCCTTACAAGATGAAGGATGTTTCCATATATTTATGCTTATGCATAGACACTATGGGTGAATATAAAGAATAAAGAAGTTCTGTTACTCTAAGTGTTCAGACTTGTCAAACAACCTGTGGAGTATACATAACATATAATTAGATTTAAATTAAACAAATCAGTTTTGATTTTTACTTTTAGTCGAGCTGTAGCCTCCTTACCATCTTCCACTAGCATAACGTCTGCATAACTAACTTAAAACCTGGAGTTGTTAATCAGTCCTGGGGGGTTTTGGTCTAAATGTTTGGTTCAGTGCACACCAGCAAAGCCTTTATTATCCTGGATCATTACGCCTTTGTCCTCAAAGGCTGAAGGATAAGTTGCATTATGTGCCTCAAGTGTAAAATGCTTTAAAAGGGGAGCAGCCATGGAAGCAGCCTGGCTTGCTACGTGTTATTACAAACATTTCCAGCTGTAGAGTTTGGCACTGATCAGTCTGGATCTCTGGTGGAACCGCTCAACTATAATCAATCATCATCTGTAATGAAGTGTGCGGCTATTGTTCCCAAGGACAGACCGGAATTAGCTGAATTCAAATGTCCACTGGCAGAGAATAACAAACAGACAACCAAACTTTAGGGTTTAAAACGAAGAGTAGCCTAGTAATGTGGACATCTGCAACATAAAAAAATACATTTTCATTTAGTAAAAGTGATTTTAAAAACTTACCGATGAGCCGGTGTTCGGCAGTTGTAACGTTAACTTCTCCTTGACAATCGGCCCTGTCAAACAGGAAAAACACCCCACCATTCACAAACACAAAAGCGGCGGTGGGGTACCAGGGAAAACCGGTTTTCTCCCAACTTCTCCCTAGGCTCTTTTTAAACTCACAGGCTGAACTAAACCGACAACGGCATCGTTTTGTCCCTACCCCTGCATCATCCAAATCTTTTAAAACGCGAACCCAGCTGTGACCACAGACGTGAGGGAGGCTAGCTGGTTCCCATTCTCCGCTGGTGCCTCAGTCAGTCACACAACTTTTCAACTGCTAAATTAACCGCTGAAGTTTCCGTCTGTGGCTTCACACCAAACAACTTCAAGTCCACCGCTCTGGAAAATCTTAACGATCCTCCCTCACACACCTCACCTCTCCCTTTCTCTCCGCCGAAGTAAATGGCTCTTAAAAAAACAAAAGAAGAAAAGTTTTTCCCTCTCTCCCTCCGAGGCAATCCCCTCTCTATCTCCATCCAGCGTCGTCAGTTGGTCCGTTGGAGGGAGGGAGGGAGGGGAGTGTGGCTAGCTAGCTAGCTATACCTGTAATAAACTCATTCAATTAACGGGGGGGTTACTTTGAACTTTTACGTTCAGTTGGATATAGTACTAATAATGAACTGGTAGGAGTCACAGCAGTCTATTTACATCTAACCTTGTGACGTTATTTGGGATCCCCCCCCCAACATCCCATTTGAGAACACAGTATAGGCTAGCTAGCGTTACAATTAAGGCCCACACTAGCTAACTTACAACTGTTTTTCTTTAGAGGATGGGGGATACAAAGTGCTAATAAGGCACCATTTATAAAGTGTTTATAAGTTGTAATGAATGGCTTTATTAATAGCTAATAAATCATTTACTAACGCTTTATAGGGCATATAAATCATATATAAAGAACATATTTTGGGTTGCCAGGTTGTCTCTGGTTGGTGTTTATCCTCGTCCAGGCAGCAGGATACTAACTAGCTTTGTCTTTAGTTTATCAAGTAAACCACCCAAAAAGGACCTATGACCGCTGACCTTCTGGTAAAGTGCTGCAGAGCATCTAAGCCAGAATCAATTTGTTAACAAGTTATTAAAATGTGATTCAATCAATTTACTTTATTTCGCCAGGATAATCCACTCAGTATCAATACTGCTTTCCAGTGAGTCTTGGGTACACATTACAAACAAACAGACAATTAAAACAAATTATTATTAACTTAGTAACATAATAATTGCAGACTTACTAACTTTTGCTGATGGCTGAGCTTCTAAGAAAGTGAGAAACCTGTGACCCTTATTAATAATCACTTATTGACATTTATAACGCAGTCTTGATGACAGTCATGATCCTAATAATGACAACCCAAAAGTTGTCCTAATCAATGGCATATAACTGATCCATTAAACAATAATGATTTAACCATTAGTACATTTATTACAATTTTTAAACCCTTTTCAGAAAGTCAGACACAATGGTCTGTACTAGGCCTATAATGAGCTCCATGTGTTTAGACAGTGACCAGTGTTTGAATGTGAAGGCAGACAAGTTGTATATATTTCATTCTCTTCTCCTTTTTGTATTCATAGTAACGCACTGAGGAGGGCTGGGAATTTGCTGTGTTCAGAGAGTAACAACTGGTGACACAGGACCCTGTGGAGTGTGTTGGTACATGCAGAGGGAATGAGCTACAGCTGTGAGTGCTGAGACTGTAGGAGCACTTCATTCTCACCACAGGGTCTACCGGAGGAGGAGGTGGTGTGTGTGTGTGTGTGTGTGTGTGTGTGTGTGTGTGTGTGTGTGTGTGTGTGAGAGAGAGAGACAGGGACAGCGTCTTATTTATTTATAGTCACGACCATAGTTCAACAACTACACCCACAGGTGTTCATCATTTACCACTTTCAGGTATATAATAATTATAATTTATTGCCACATTATTCCACGTAACCCCTTTCACTGCATTTCCAGGAGGATTTAGCAATAGACAGATGTTTGGCTGTACTGCTGAGAACAAAATAAATTGTTGACTACGTGCAAGTGAGCAACAACCATTCTTGTGCTCTTGCTCCGGTGAAGAACTGATGTCACTGTTGACAAGCCCCATACTCATTTTTCATTTTCTTCTATTGGAAAAGCATCAAGTACTATTAAGTACTGCTAGTTAGTTAAATACTAGTTAAGTACTGCTAAGTAAAGATGCTGTTCTCTCCTTTCCAGGTAACCTATTCATCTCTGAAAAGTCTGAATCACAACTGGTCTGTGTAATTCATAAATACACAAAAGCAAACAATGCAAAGGGAAAATTAATTTCAAATACCCCCATATGAACTACCTGACACGCACATGAAACCAGATAGTAGTAAAGTAAAAGCTACGTGCCTCTTGTAGTGTTGCGACATGAAGCTCAGTTCCAATCCAAGGTCTAGAAAAAAGAAATTGTGCGACAAACAAATCAGGTAGTTTTTTTCCACCCCTCACAAACTAAACAGACAAGTACATTTCCCTGAGAATTTACCTAACCATCAGACTGAGTAATATATTCAAAGTGTTAAAACCTAAACATGTCATCGCTGAGGAAAATGCGCCAACTCAAACACTCTTCTGCAGCTTTTAAATGAAAAGTCAGGTCTTCAGTTTCTCTAAAAAAAGCATGGCTTCTAATTACTGAGAGTTTTCATGATTTAATGAGTGTATAACGCATCTGTTACTAACATTCATGCAATACAACCTCCAGGCATTTGCTTTCAAGTTCTGGTTACAAAACACTGAGTCACCCCTCTATATTTAATATACAGACTGTCCAAGCCTGGTTTCGGATGATACAAGGAGACATATCAGGCGTTTGTCTGTGCAAAGGAAGTGATATACCTTTAACCTCTTAGCTTCACGAACTACACCCACCCACCATTGTGCTCACAGCAGTATATGTGGATTGTCAGGTCTGCTTCTGGCTCTGTGGGATGGGGGCAGAGCAGATGCTGTGACAGGAAGTTACTAACATGGTCCAGATGTAAGGACAAGAGACCACCTCCAACCCAGCTGCAAAACATGGATGACTACAGGGAGCGACTGCAGACAAACACAGGATACAGGGTCCCCGTGTTGAAGAAAGCTCAATCAAAAGACTCGTGTCATTTTTAAGAGAAATATGAACAGACAGATTTTGATCTGTCCCTGTTTTCATTCACTCACAGAGGTACAATACTAATTAAAGTTTTGTTCAAAAACTCAATTTTAAAAAGGGATATACAATATATTCAAGAGTTCAAATTAGATATTCTACAAATTCAAATATTTCTTTTAACTTTTTCGCAACAGGTAATAGTTCAACATTTATGTGCCCTCTAGTGTTTAAAATGATGCAGTGCAACAAAGTGACAAACCAAAAGCTGCCAGTGAGCCACTATTTTGACAACTTTGCTTTTTTTTATTAATAAGTAGGCATGCATTTTACTCTGAAATCCAAAGTCAACATCGGAAATGACCGAAAAGTACAAAAGTATTTGTATAGATGCAATTTTATCAAAAACAATTATCCTACAGCTTTCCGATCAAAGATGAAATTATTGAGTTAGAAACAAAGTCGTATAATGCAAAACTTTCTCACACAGCAATATCTGTATGATGTCCATGCTGGGAATGCTAAGAGAAAAAGAACGACTAACAAAATAGAAGACTGGCAGGATTTATTTACCATAACTACATAAAAGGTACCAATCAATTGCTCACCAAAGAGATGACTAAATGAAATTGCTTAATAGGATCTCTGTATCCACAGGGGCAGGTCTAAGGGCCTATTTCTTTGGGTTGTTTGGTATTCCATTAATAGAGTTTCCGCTGTTTGGACTGCAGCCCTCCAGAGAGCCCTCTGCATCCACCTCTGAGCAAAGAGGAGGGACTTAAATGTCTCCCCTGTCTGCAGTTTTTACAGTCCATTAAAGAAAGCTACTAATCCTCATCTTCCTCTTCATCAATTAAGACCATCTTCCGTCTACGCTTCACAGGAGCAGAGATATCCTCCCTGTCTGAATCTGCATCATCGTTGGTATCCATATCCATTGCAGTGGTGGAGTTATCCTCTGTAAAGACAGTAATGTGTGAGCCAAAATGCTGCAGTTCAGTCATGCTTAAACACCACTGTTGTCAGAGCTGATGTTACGCTTAGCATGAAATAAGGAGTGAAAACCTAAACCTACTTTTAACCCTTATTTATACAAGTTTTCTGACTGGGTGCCCACTTAGTTATTATTAAACTAACACATTAAAACAGTAATCTGATGTCCAACAGTTATATACCATTCTCATCATTGTCCAACACTCTGCTTCTTTTAGTTGAGGTCTTCTCCTGGTACCTGATGTGAACAGTAACAGAGTAAGAATTAAGAGTATTTAGTATTAAAAATAGAAATTTCTCAGCTGCGGTTTGGCTTAACGGATTAACAAAAACATAGGGCGATACCTCACCTCTCAATTGTACTGTCTGTATCCTCAATAGGAGTGAAATCTGACACAGGAGCTAAAAACAACAACAAAAGTTGCATAAAATGAACAGTCATCTTAACACTTGACTCATCTTTAATTAGCAGCAGATTTCAACTGGTGTAAAATGCTGCACCTTAAATGCTTTACCAACATCTAAAAAGTGAACGTGCCCCACAGGTTTTAGCCAGCCATGCAGTGGCTTCCCATCTTGCTTCTAAGGCAGATGAACCATTTTCTAAACTGGTATACCAGAGGAATCTTATTAGTACGTATGATTTTCACTTTCCATTTTTAACCTTGTGGCACTGCATTCTTTATGTCCAGCATTTTGAGATGCAAAACAAGGGTAAAAGGTTCTTTACAATGAAAATAACATTGCTGCTTTATCAATTCCAAGCTAAGACACTTGACTGTGACAACATTGCCATCGCAGTGTATTTCAGGAAACTGAAGCATAAACATTGAATTTTTACATTTAAAAATATTCAATACCACATTCTTGGCTACTTGATTAGCCAAATCAGGCTATAGAAGAGGCAAGTTTCGTGTGTACCATTTAACTCAACGCTTGCCTATCTGACAAAGCTGTAATTAACTGCTGTCATCTGAGACACACACACACACACCTGTATGCTCTGAGGTGTGGTGTTTCCTCTTGCGTGTGAGCAGCAGAGCTCTCAGAGCCTGAGCTCTCTGTTCACTCGAGACCTCCTCCTTCTCCTCTTCCTCCTCCTCCTGGGATTCTCCGGTTTGATTCCTGGAGCCATCTTGCTCCTCGCCTCCTTTAGGTTCTTCCTCTGTTGGATTAAGAGCTGCAGCTGCACTCCGGAGCTGGGATGCAGTGATCTTCGCTGGGATCCTCCAAAAGGTCTCCTGGTTACAGTGAAAAATAAATCCAATTAATGTATATGTAGAGTATCAGCTGTATTTTACCGTCAGGTGTTTTTTTTAAATCCATTGTTTAGATATTATTTTGCAGTCAACTTCAACTTAACTTCAGTATACTTAAAGTGCACATCACCCAGATAATCTCTGTACACTTTACAAGACAGTACAACAGCAAAGAAAACACACAATATTACATGTAAAAGTACACACACGCACAGGTAATACTGTTACTATGACAACAAGGTTGAGGTTAGTAATTTTAAAAACAGAGATCATATAACCATAACAGGATTGGGGTTGCTCTTTCTCAGGAGGAAAAACAGTCAGTTATTTGGGTTCCAGCAAGTGAAATTAAGAGATATCATAATTAACAGAAAAAAAGATGTCTTTTCAGCCTGGACTTGAAAGTCTCAACTGAGCCTGCCTCCCGATTGTGCAGTAGTGGATTATTCCAGAGAAGCGGAGCTCGGTGGGAAAAGGCTAGACTGCCAAGAGTTCTTATTAAATCGAGGAATAGTTAGGTAAACAGCTTCAAGGGAATGTAAGGGACATGATGGAGTATATGAGTATAGTAAGAGCTGATTAAAGAGCTAATCAGAATGAGGTGAAATGACTGATTTGGTAATGAAATATCACCCAAAAAACACACCTGTTCATTAGCAGGTGCTCGCATTCCCAGTTTGCGCAGCAGCCTCCGGAAGCTCTTGTTGTCCATGGCTTCTTCATTTGCCTCTGTCAGAGGAACAAGTGGCACAGCCTGGGACAAACCTGGTGAATGGACAACTATTTCATTAACAAAAACCAAACAGCACTAATTATAATGTTTTTAACACATACTGTAACTTCCCTGAGAGCTCTCTTTTGTTTTTTGTTTGACAGTTGCTCTTACCATCTTCTTCACGGTCCTCTGCTGTTTTGATTAGACGATTCTGTAGCCACAACACGGGTCCGGACATGCCTGTTATACAAAAAAAAATTTACAAAAAAAATTAAATAAATAAAAATACAACAGCATGAAACTAATCCTAAGAGTACAGAATGGAAGAATATTTTATTCTTATAGTCTTAAAGATATACTTTTTCAAACAAAGACTTAACACACATACCACCAGTGTCTTTGCACACAAACGCATTTGTTGTTTATTTCTTTGTTCTCATCTAACAAAAAGAGACTGATATTACTTTGAAAATTACATTTAATCTGTATTAATATTAAATATTTTACATTTCACCATCTACCATCTCCATACAACTAAAGTGCCTTTTGGCCTCTGTCTCACCTTCCTGTTGTAGAGCATACACCATGGTGCCTACATCAGCTCTCCTCTCTACTGGAGAGTGCAGGCTTTGGCTCCTCCTTCCTCCATTTTGTGATTTTTCCCTTTCTTGCTCTTCATCTTCCTCTTCCTCACTCTCTACAGACTCATCTTCCTCATCTTCGTCATCTCTGTCCACGGTATCATCTGGGAAACCTTGTGTTAGTCCTTCTAGGAACGCTTCTTCAGTCTGTGGCAGAAAAAGAGTAACCCTTATTGTAGAAATACCATTTCTTGGAATATAATTTATTACACATGTTGTTTTTTTATGATATATACTAATTTTTGTATTAGATGCATAATTGATCTTTTACAATAACACTATGGATCAGATTAAGAATTGGAAAATGAAGACAAAGTACATCTCAATTAACTTTACCATTCCTTTTCCAGAGCTCTTCCCTTGAGCACTGCGACTCCTCTTCTTATAAAGTTCTCGTCTCTCGGACACCAAGCCCATACTGAGCAGCTTGTCTACCACGCGTGCACGGGACCGCTTGGCTGTGAGCTTTTTTAGGATATTACCCAGCACATCTGTGAAAATACAGTTTTATCACTAAAGACAGTCACCACACAAACCACAAAACGTTCCTGAGACTACTGTCATAAAAAGAGTGGAACTGAGAACAGTGAAAGGCTACATCATTTTCCTCTCATGCACTACACAATGACAATATGGTGTCCAGTACCATCAGAGTCTTTGTACTCCTCGTAAAGCATCTCCAGCTCCTGCTCCTGCTCCTCAGTCCAAAGGACAATCCGGGTACCTTTCCTTTTGTAAAAGAAAAAAAATTACTAAAAAAACAACTCTTTAACAAGGGTTTACAGTGTATAGAGCCATTCTAAAATATATTCCTCTGTATATTAACATTAATATATTACTCATTCTGTCTGGAGAACATACTTCTGTTTCTTCAGTTCCTTAGCATTGTCCACCAGACCCATATGCACCAGCTGCATCACCACCTGGCGCCGAGTGCGGGTGTTGTTGCTAAGTAATGGCAGCAGAGTCTCCACTATATCTGGCACTAAACACAAGAATCAACAGTCAATTAATGAATCTTGACCTGAGTGGATAGTGTGCAACTGCATCTTGTAACTTATAACACAACAAACAAAAAGAAAGCAGACCTTCAGAATGACGGTGCTCCTCATAGAGCTTGCGCAACTCCTCTTCCTCCTCTTCAGTCCATGTTGGTTTCTTTCCCTCTCTAACATATTTAGGACGAGATGCAATATTTGAAATTGCAGAACCAACAACTTTGCTATTTTGTAATTAATGTAAATTCCATGTTTTATAAATGACAATGCCTTACAATTTTATACAAGTGCATCTTTTACCTGTAACTTGGTAACAATAGTCAGCTTAACATAACACGTAATTGTAGACACACGCAAACACTAGAGAATTACAAAACAAAGAGGGCACCAACCCGTCTTTGCTGTAGCCTTCAGTCATCTCTCGTACAGCCCCCACGTTTTTCCAGAACAGCAGTTCAACATATGCCTTATTGTTTTTTGCTGCCAGTGACAAGAAACGGTTGAGCACATACTTGGCAAAGGTCACCAGTTCCTGTGAAGGAGAGAATAAAGGTAAGCTCTTGTGTCATAACTACAGCTGACTTTATATCACCAATAGCTTGCTTGACAGCAGTGAGGAATGTTTTTCTCATGTCATGATTGTACCCTGTAAGCAGCTGCAGCGGGGTCACTCAGGATCTTGTTGAAGAGGTTGAAGACTGACAGCTGGAAAAGCAGGGCGTCCATTTTGAGGTCGACAGCCAAGCGGTGCAGCATTCGAGCGATGCAGTGATTTGTGTGAGGTGTGTTTTTTGAGTATGATTTTAATAAGAGGAGGTATGGATGCACAATATTGGGGCTGGCAAACCTGTGAGGGGTAAAGAGAATGGCAACATGCTCCATTAGGAAGGTCACCAAAGTACTATTTGGCAGTGGCAGGTTACTGTGTTGAATGTTATCTTTTAAGTTCCTATAACTGTTTTCCTCACCTTTTGATAAAGTCTAGAAGGTTGAACTCTCTTTCAGAAACCTGAACAGACTCCAACTCTTCCTCTTCTAACTCTGCTGCATCATCCTCCTCCTCCTCTACCACAGGCTCAGGAGGAGATGACCCTAAAATTAAAAAGGCAAGGTTTGAATGCTGCATAGATGCTGTGATACAAAAGGTAAATATAAATGTTAAAAACTTACTAGGTAGGTTTGCATGCAGGATCTGCTTAAGGAGTTCCAGTTCCTCTTCAGGTTCCACATCAGCTGAACCAAACACATCTCCCTCTGGCCACACCTCCCTGAGTAAGACAAAAAATAGAGAACACTTAACTAAACATGTGTCATTAGTCTGAGGGCTTGATGGCGTGTTTAGTCTCGCTGACCTGGCAGCACGCAGCAGCGCCAGTGCTTCTGGTCCCAGTCGAATCAAGAGGGCATCCTGCACCCGCACCATGGCCTCAGTCCGCTGATCCTCAAGTGGAGTTTCAGATGTGGCATCAAATGGCACAATGCTTTCAGTTAAAGACTCTGACAACTGCACACAGAAGACAGAGAGGTGGTATTCAGGTTTGGTAAATTTAGCCCTTTAGAGAAGCTCTTTGAAGCCAAACGCTCTTGTGCACTCAGAACCTGCCCTCTGACAATAAATGGTTTCTGCTCCCCCCTTGAGGTCTCACACTGACCTGAAACCCCGTAGCCTTCAGCTCTTCCTCCACAACCTTCCAGGTCTCTGCCAGTGCCTCTGGACTAGTTTCCGCAGCTGAGGACTTTTTTTCCCCTCGGGACTTTTTCCGCTTCACCTTCTTCTTCTGAAGAGTTAACAGAGCTAGATATTAATATTTTAGGCAGGTACTAATAGAAAGAATTTACAGACACTGCAAATTTAGCTCAAGAACTTACCTGAACCATCAAGTTTTTGCGACCTTTGCAGAAGCGTTCCAACATGCGCAAGAAGAGATGAGTTGACTCCACCAAGTCTTTGAGGTAGGAGTGAGGCTGTCTGGTTTCATCATACTTCCTCAGCAAGGTCAAGAAAATCTCCCTGTATTCCATCAGGTAAAATATGTTACCTAGAAAGTATAGGTAAATAGATGAGGCAACTAGCACTACAATTACATGCAAATCTTTTTTTCATATTTCAGACTTAAAACAAGATTTAATAGAGAATTGAATATTGTCTTAGTAGTATATCCATATATTTGAAGCATTATGCAATGAGACCATGTGCAAAGTTGTGTTCCATTTGAGCTTAATTACCCTGAAAAAGGTTATAATTAAAATTTTATAACTAAAAAGAGTACTCTGAGCTGTTAGCATCTTACTTTTAATAACGTTGGAACTCTGACGGATGCTTTCATCCTGTGAGCGGTCCATCTCGTTTACAGTTAGCAGCAGTTCCTGATATGCCTTTAGTGCCAGGTGCATCCTATAAAGAATAAGTGATATCAGTCTGGGACCAACGTACAGATTAGACATTTTTCTATTAACCTGCTTTCTAATGATCTTCGTACCTGCGTGACCAGGATGTGGCCTCTTTGCGGTCTGTGAGCATCATCTCATAGTAGTTGGTGATGTTGCGTTCAATAAAATGGAAAGCACGGATGGACATGGTCTCAGAAACCAAGTCAGCACGGAAACCGTTGCCACGGTTGAAGGCCATGAAAAAGCTGAGTGCCCAGAGGTAGTACGTCTCGTCATGTTGCTGAGTTTGCTCTCGAATTAGACTTTCCTGTAGAGGAGACAAGGACCTTGTGAAACTTTTACAAAATTGGTCCCCAAATGTACAGAGCAACTAAAGAACGATTTACGAGTCACCTATTCCACATAGACGTATCAGACATCCTCTAAACTTATTTTTATGTAATGTCATTTTATAAATGTATTAGGATTTTAACTCTTTCAGTGTGTTCCCAACTTTAGATTGAACACAAAAAATAACATGGACTGCAATGTTTTTCTTAGCACTTTCTCTTGGAAATAAGACGGTGTAGTCCCTCATTCGTCCAGGTCCATTTCATATTAATTAAAAAGTGTTTTAGCATCTTGTAAAGTTTGCTTAACTTTACTATGTCTCTTGCTTCTTATTCATATTCTTAATAAAACACCTTCTGAAAAAATAGACTTTATAATTATGCTAAGTATTTGATGATGTGGTGTGGTGGCGTCCTATTTTCCATTTGTATACTAATCAACAAGAGTCAAAAAGGGTCATTGTTGTTTTTACTCTGTGAGTCCATGCTACAAAAATAAGTCATTAATGTAACAGCAGCTGACCTTGACAAGGTACATGAGGCGATTGTAGCAGTTCTCCAGGAAGTCCACACAAAACTCTCGCAGGAAGAGTCGAACATTTAAGGCTGAACGGCGTTTGTCCTTACATTCCTGAGCCTGTCGATTTCTCTTGGGAACACGTCTCACTGCTTTGCCTGTGTCATGAGTATAATTTTTGAACTAAAAAAAAAAAAAAAAAGAAAGAAAAACAGAGATTCATACGTCTTATACAAGATTTGCTTTGCATCACAGATGAGCTGCAGGACTACTCACATTATGAACATTTCTGTGATAAATCACATCTTTGTCCCCAATCGACTTGAGGCCTTGAACAACATAAGAGCCTCCAAAGCGAGAATGTCTGAAAGAAAAACATCAACACAGACAAAACAGAACACACATTTATTTTTCAAGCTCCAGTACTTAAAAACAAGCCATATACAGGTTGAGGAGTCATTTTATATCTAATTGGGACACAAATTAAAGCTTTCTGTAAATAATGTAAACCTTGACATGACATTTTTCAGGCCAAGATGGAAAATAAAACCCATTTTTTTCTCAGGAATGAAGAATGTAGATTTGTGGTTTATCTGTAATGCACTCTTATAATTGTCTGGGAAATACAGCAAGTAACATGTAATTCAGATTGAGGTTTTCAGAGGTTGAAGTTACAACCCTGTTATGACTGCAGTAAGGGCTTTCCTTCCAGTCTGGCAAACACTTCTTGCTTGCGTTGCAGAGGCACAGTATGAAAATGTATTTATCAGTATAACTGTGGTGACTGTATATCAACTTGATTGTACCTGGTTCCTCTTTGTAATGTGCGTGAACGTTTCTCTGCGTGCTCCTTCTGCCTCAGTGCCTCCAGCTCCTGAGAGTCTCTCTGCTTCTCTTCTGCTGAACGAGCGTGACCGGCGCTCACCAAAGCTTCCGGCGTCTGTAAGGAAAGAAGAAGAGCTCAAACACAGAACAAATGAAAATCTATATGTGTACCTCCAAGGGGTTCTTCAGTCTAACCTGGTCTCTGAACATGAGGGAGATTATTTCCAGCACATGCATACTCCATTGCTGCTCACTCTGGGCCGACGCCAGGAACTTGACCAGGTCATCGAAACCACTCATGTGAATGGCCCACAGCAGCCGATCATGGACGCTGGCATCATCATCCACTTTCTACAGGAGTGACAGACATTAGGGAAGAAGTACAGGTGAGATGAAGGGTAAAGGAAAGAGCTTACCTTTCTGACAAGTCTAATGTAGGATAGATTTAGCTCTGCTTCTTATAAGATCACATTAGTATTCATGTTAAAGTCAGACCTTCTCTTCACAGGGGTCCGCAGGTACATGAAGCACATTCCTGACCAGCAGCAGGATCCTCTCTATCAGCAGGTTATCCTCCTCCTGTCTCTGCTCCCAGTCCTGAAAGAGAAGACAGTGAGTAGGATAGACCGGAAGAAACACATGGATAAACAGAACCATTTTACTGATATAATGTAGGAAATAGGTGAGGTGAAAGTAATGTTTTGTTTTACCAGTGAAACACTCACCAGTTGTAGAAGGTTGTATAATATCTCACTTAAAATGCCAAACACCCTCTCACTGGCAAATGCCTGAAAATAAAAGCAGAGGACACAAAAAGTACTCATTATTATACAATACAGTACTTTTTAAACATGAAGTATGGTTGTTATTATAGTAATGGCAGAACTTACCTAACCCATACACATTCACTGTACTAATATTAATATTAGAAAATGTAAAATGAAAAACTGTATTGCAATTATACTGAGATCATAATACCTCTTTATAGGCTTGTAAATGAGATGTCACTTGCAAAAAGTGATGTCTAAACACTGGGTCATCAGGGACTTTACCAAAGCAAAGCATAGCAGGCTGAGTAAGGTTGACCATGAGCCTGAGAAAAAACAGAAAAGAGCCATATGAGCAACTGTTTTTCTTATTCACCAACTTCTACAGCTTCTATAAAAAAAAGAAAAATAGCTAATTTCTATGTAAATGTAATGAACATGTATTTAAAGTGGTTCATAATTTTATTTTGGGGTTGTACCAGAATAGGTTTACATTGTTTCATTTTCAAAAAACACCATATTTTCCCATACTGCACATTGCTGCAGCACTTCTTTTCACCTTGTGTATTGAATGCTCCATTTTAGCTACTGAGTGAGGCGTCAAACTTCGATTTGATCTTTGTTGGGAGTTGCACATGCACAGTACCTAGGTAAGGACTACTAGCCAATCAGAACCAGAGTAGGGCGGGTCCTGACGAGCAAGGTAGTGTGATCCAAAACAAAGCCACTTCAGCCGGTAACTATGGCTTCAGTTCAGCCATACAACCCTTAACCAGCTTCACAATTAATTTGTAACTAATTTATCCTTCAATGTTTTAACTGTGCACTGTCTCTACATCACAGTAACAACTTTGTCCACTGACTACATGGAGGGTATCTAACATTATTTTAATTTCATATTTAGGTGTACTTGTAGACACTGCTCTATTCGGGCATTGTGACGCGTGTTACATAATGACATAGATACGTTACGGAAGTAAAGGCTGGACTACAATCGAGCTGTTTTCAGGCAGTTCAGGAGCCGTGTTTTCTGTGGGAGAGGGTAACTCCCTTTGGGGTGGACTTCGGGCTTTTTAACTTTGCAAACCTATTACATGCACAAAAAATATATATAACACACAAAAAAAAAATTCTAAAAAGCATAATATGACCACTTTAATAAAACAATACTTGGTACCAGTTTAGCAATAATGTATCACAATGTTGGCATTGGTGTATAAATAATCCACTTTATAAAAGCATTTTATGATATATTAACAACTTGATTATTTGTCCTGCCCATATTATAAATATTCATAAGCATACATTTCAAGTTAAAGAGTTTTATGTTAGGGTTTTACCTGATGCAGGCATCAAATAAGGCCTTGTCTTGTCCATGCTGAATGATAATGGGCAGAAGATCATTCTGTATAATCTGGCCTGCACCCAGCTGCTGGCGGACATCACGGGTGTCATCTTCATGGCGTAAATACCTGATCAAGTCTTTCACACTCTCTGCAACAGACACAGAACAGTTCGAGGACAGGAGCAAATGCTTTTCTGTTCTTAATCCATAACATCAATATATTCCCTTTCCTTCTGATGATGCAGGGAAATAATTGATATATTATAATAACAAAATATTTGTAACATTTCAAAAACCACTCACCTAAGCAATCAGTTTCCTTGTGATAGGCGTCTCCCTCCAGATAGCCGAGAGCACTGCACGTTGCTAAAAGCTCGCAGTTCATTCTGAATAAGTCCTTACACCGTCAGACAGCCTAAAGGTGAAGGTTCAGTCTGATCAGCCACACAGTAGGATACAGAAAGAACAACAGATCAAGACAAACAGATCAGAAAGTTGTTTACTATGAACTTCAGATTGTGTGTGTATGTGTTATTCTTTAGGACCAGATCAATCCAATCAATACTGGCTAATGGGCGTGAACCTGCACATGACATGTAAACTTAGAAGCAGTTAAAACATGTTGACCTGGCTCATCTGTCACCTGCAGAGGGGATCTCAAACTTTGCCATGTATAATCTCAGCTCTGTTCAGCTTAGGTTCGCTTAGAAACTGATTGACTTGGTGAAGTTTGAATTCTTTAAGTGGGTTCTAGGTAAATCTAGTTATCCAACATGCCATACCAACATTTTTTGGCATTAAACTGGAAACCAGACTAACCAGGGGACTCTAACGTTACCTGTGCATTTAACTTAGCGCGAGGTAACGTTGACATGACATTAATAATTGCTGACTTTTATTATAAAGCATACTATTCAAGGGTTTATATTAGCCACGGTATCTAGTTAATCCACAAAGGAGGTTCTTCTCCACATATTGCTAATGTTATGTAGCCGGGGCAGTTAGCTTCAGTTTACTGCAGCCCGACCGCGCAGTGACTCGAGTCTCGGTTCAGAGAAAGAAAAACCACACGGACTAACTTACCAAATCGTCCAAATGATGTTACTCTACAGGTGTCGTGTTCAGCAACCGGTGGTGTATAACGTTAAGAACTTTTCCATTAGTACAACGTTGGTTTCAGCCCGCGGTCTCACAGGTCGGACCAAGTCTCGCGCCAAGACAGCGAACGAAAGAGGACGTAGAATGTCGTCATATCAATTACTTTTTTGCCCTGAGTTTAGCATTTCAGGCAGCGCCTTTCCAGGTTTCACTACTTAACCAACTGCAAACTAACCAAAACCAATGAAATGGCAGTGTTAGGTTGAGGCAAAGAAGGTAAGCTTAGAGCTCAAGTCATGGTTGACGTTTGGATGTGCCACACTTTTAGAATTTAGTGGATTATACCTGCGGTTTGAGCTATAGTGTCGCCTGAGAGGTTGTACTTCGGGCAACAGAAGGAAACAATACACGAGTGCCTTCTACTATTGCAACATAAAAAACCTGTGTCTTTGCCGTTGTTTACTAACCTCCTTGGCATATGTCAATTGCACTGCATTAATAATAATAAAGTTAATTGAAAAAAAATATTTATCAATGTAGAGTATATCCATGTTACGCCACCATACTCATTCACACGAAACAACATCAACAAACATCAACAAACACTGCTTGAGGTGAAGAATTTCGGTCAATTTGCTGGACAACCAGATCTCTCTTCTTTAATATGAATTCAGGCATGCCTAAGGCAAAAGAGAAGAAAAGCAACGTGAAGGTAGGCAACTGTATATTTTCTAACCAAGCACACTGTTAACACAGGAATTAACCATGTGATGTGTTTACAAACCTGTCCACAGACAACCAGAATATCATATGAGGTTCTTGTGATTTTGCATGCAAGCAAATACTGCTTGAAATATATATGAGAAATGGTATGTGTGGTAAAATTGGTAAGTGGTACCGGTTTTCACATTTGGGTTGAAAGGGGCCTGACAAATTCCCTTGCCCTTCCTCCCTGCTTTCTAATGCAAGCCACTGATTCTGAGTGACTAAAACCTATTTCTTTACAAGTACAAGGTGCTCTTGGACATAAAATGCAGGTTATAAGCTAAAGACCTTGGCTTGTATGGAACAAAACACTGCTTATAGAAAAGAGGAAACTAGTATAACCAAAAAAAAAAAAAACTCTCTTGTAGTACATTCATTATGAGTTATGTGAACAGACAACACAGATTTGCTCCAGTTAAGTTTATTTGCACTTACATATTCATTCATCAATCGTGCCAGATACACACAGCATTGCAAAGCACATTCAGCGAAAGTCTTTTCAGTGTCTTCCTGTGTGTTACATGTTTATTAATGATCCATGTCTTTGGTGATTTCTTGGTTTACACAATAAGAGGATAGCAAAGCTTCTAAAACAAATGCAAACAGGTTAGTTTATACTCAGTCTGTCTTTTAAGGTGTGTTGACAAAAGGGCAGTGTCTGAAGTTTTGGTAGTACGTCATATCTACGACACAAACTACTAAAATTCGGCATTTTAAACTTCCTGTTTTAGCCTGTAGTGTAATGCTCTGCTACAAACATGTGGTTGTCTAAGGATTCCACAGGATTGCACTGTAAATCAAGGCCTCCAGTGGTATGTTAACAAAGTGGTTTCGCTTAGCCCTACAGATAACACAAGTGTTTAGCAAAAATTGGGTAGCTTAAATAGCACCAAAGTGACACTGTCTAAAAGGATTCATTCACCATTGCACCTATACTGAGAGACTCTTAGCTAGTCAATGAAACACATAACTAATGGGAATGAGCACTATAGATCAGAGGTTGTTTTTTTTTTCAGTTTCTTCTTTTTTATGTTTTTTTTTCTCTCATGGCTCTGGCTTTCACATTTTCTAATGAGCTTTTATCTACTCATCCTTGTCATCCTTGTCATCCTTGTCGCTTCTATCAGTGCGGTCTGAGTCTCTCTCCTTCTCCCTCCTGGATTCCTTCACCACCTGATGGAAAAGAAACAGACTTGTTCAAATTCTCTTTCATATGGTATAAGTAAATACAGCTGTTATGTTCCTCACAATTTCCATAATGCAAATAATATCAAGCTAGTTAATTTGCATTGTGTCATGTCACTTTTGTATAGATCATTGTACCTCTCCATCTCTAGTCTCAACTGTCTTTATCACCACAGTCCTCTTGCTCAGGCTGCCTGGAGCATGTTCATAGTCTGTGAAAAGTCAGATTAAAGCACTGCTGAGATTTTTACAGATACATTTGCAGTCACAAAATCTAAGTTTTTAAGATTCACTTCAAAGGTTGAATTATCAAGAGTTATTGATCAGCGATAAACTATATAGAGTAGCAAAGTGGGAGGAAATATGTCGTTTTCTCGTAGATAATATTACGTGTCTCACGGTCGAAGCATTTCAAGGCTCGGATTGGCTCGGAAAGATCAACAACTGCATCAGAAAATATCAGTTTATTTGATAAAAAATCAAAGGTACAAGCTTGTCTACCTTTGACTACCAAGGTACATTTTGGAAAGTAATATACAATCACTGAGCTTAAAATTCCGTTACATGCACTGCTAAGGGGAGGAAGCTAAAGATAATGCTGTTTGAAAATTGACAATACAATCGGCAGCTTTAAATCAATTTACATTTGGATTCTGGGTCAATTTTGGATGATTTCAGCAACTGAGTTGACGTGTTTTGTTAGCCATTACAGACAACTGCAACAACGAAGCGTTTGAATTTGCTACAGCTCCGATTCGCGCCTCTGACTCGCTTCTTCTCCATAGAAACGGCGGCTGAGGCGCATGGCTATTTTAGTATTTAGAACCATCCCCATACCAAACTGGCAGTTTCTCTGAAACTAAGCTGAAATAATAATAAAAAATAAGGCTATAACATAAATCTACAGGATTGTTAAATTATCCAGGAGGGTACTGCATTTCTATGTTGAGTGAAACATTTGAAATGGGAATACAGAATGTGGAAAACCACTTTCAGAACCAGTGGCTCCTCCCACTTCACAGCTCTATAATTGAAAGGTAAAAGGGATCCCCGAGACTGTTATATTTGATCTTGAAAAAAGACAAGTATAACTTACCTCGCTCACCAAAGTGATTGCTCATGCCAAGATTGAGGATGGGAACAGTAATCCTAAACAGGGAATATAAAATGTGGGTTTTATAAACAAATCTATAATGAAAAATGATTTGCTTTACTTGAGGTTAGACTTGCATATCAATTACTTTGAGGTTTGTAATTGACACAGATTAAAGACTAGACCATATAAGAGACAAAACTGTAACATTTTTGGCTGTCAGATGAAAACTTCAACATCAAGAAAGTCAGTTATAAGAAAATTCACAATAGCTCTACTATTAGCAATTTATATGCTCCTGTATTTTTTTTTATAACTCTACAGTGATAAAAGAAAAAAAATCATGTAAAAACAGCAAAGATTTGGACCTGAGACACAGTATGTTTTCCCTCACCTGCTCTCCTCCCCCTCCAGCAGCTTACGGTAAGTAGCTATCTCAATGTCCAGAGCCATTTTGACATTGAGGAGGTCCTGGTACTCCCGAAGGTGGCGAGCCATCTCGTCCTTCAGGTGGTGGATCTCATCCTCCAGCCTGCCTACGTTGTCCTGGTAGTTGCCAATCTCATTGCCAAACTGGTCCTCCATTTCACGCATCTGCCTCAGCAGAGCTTCATTCTGGAAAACACAGTAGCGCATACAGTGCAATAAGAGGGTGTAATGTGTATAAGGATAGATTATAGATTAATATAGACAAATGACAGGTGGTGTTTGGCCTCACCGTATTCTTCAGTGCATCAATTTCACAGTTGAGAGACTGAATCTGCCTTCTGGACTCATTGGCCTCCTGCTTGGCCTGCCTCAGAGAATCAGTGTTGCGCTTTGCAGACTCAGTCAAATCAGCAAACTGCAGGAACAAAAGAGGAAGCACACAAGAGTGAATACTGTATGTGTTTGTATGTTCATGTGTGACTGACAGTGTCTCTGTCACACAGACACACTGTCAGTCTGTGTGACAGACAGACCGTCTGTGCCTACCTTGGACTTGTACCAGTCCTCAGATTCCTGCATGTTCTTTAGAGCAATGGTCTCATACTGGGCCCTGATGTCCTTCAGAGCACCAGTTAGGTCAGGCCTGGAGCTGCTCTCCACCTCCATCTTCAGCTGCTGGGTCTGGACACTCACTTGTACTTCCTGGATTTCCTGATAATACCAAGATATGGACAAATGGTTAAAAATATTGTCAGAAACACGAAACTGTTATTTATCAAGAGCCTGCCAACAATTAAAAAAAAGAACCATTCTTCCATGCTGAAACAGTAACATTTATTTAGGTGCAAGTAGCCAGTTTAGCCCCATCCATTGGTATCCTCCAAGGTTCAGTTTTGGGACCCCTCCTCTTTTCTACACAAAGCTCTCTTGTTGAGGTGATCACATCACATTTCATTCAACGTCTATGCAAATTACACTTAAATAATCTTTTCTTTTCCTCCTTCTGAAACTCAGCGGATTCTTGCCTTGCAGAAATTGCCGCCTGTTCTCCCAGTACAGATCTTCACAACATATTTCAACAGACAACTTCAAATGTGGACTAACATCTCCCACATTTTCAAAATGTATCTGAACTGACACCTTTTTGGTGTTTACTCTCTAAATGTAACATGTTGCTTAGTTGGCAAAGGTTGGCAAACTGCCAGTGGTGTCCACCCAACATCTCTTGCACTATTGGTCAACTAATCACTGGGCAAATCAATCAGTTAATTACTAGTTTACCACAAATACAAAGGAATCAATGAAATATGTGCATGCAAAAGTTGAGCATTACCATTATAGCTCTCTAGATAACATTGTGTTGATAGGTGACTCCAGAGAGAAAGGACTTTTCCATTTATACAACCAAAGTGGAAAAGTGCAGAGGAGGTAGCATCACTTACTTCATCATGGAGCTTCTTAAGGAATTCAATCTCATCCATCAGAGACTCAATCTTCCGCTCCAGCTCCAGACGGGACAATGTGGCATCATCCACATCCTAGTTTTTATATGAGACAAACATAGTTTATCTTGCCATAATTGCAATATGTCATCAATTGTTGCAGCAAATTATATTACAGTACCTCTAAGATTACATTTCAATACGCTGAAATGATTATCAGAGTTATATAACGACTGACTGTATTTGACAGATTATTGTGAGTTTCATCTATTTTGAGGTCGTAAATATGTCATTACACGTTTCCTTTAATGCATAGAAATATTTTAAGTTATGATGTGGTGCAAAGACTTTCTATATAAAAATGCTTAAAAATGTAAACTCCAGGATATAATTCACAAGGATTTCTTTTTAAGGATAAAAAGCCAAGTTAACTAAAGACAAAAAAGCATCTCTCGCCAATCAACAACAGTTATAATACATTTGATTTGTAATTGTTCACTCGTATAAATCATTTGCAGCCTTAGGGGGAAAATGTTTCAATAGAAAAATCTCTTTCCTGTCTAGTAGTCTAGATCAATGACATTTTAGAAATCTGCCCTGTCACATTACTTTGACACTGTTGTGGATGTATTGGAGATGGATGAAAGCTGTCCATTTTGACCTGTTATCTGAGACTAAGGACAATGTCAATATGGTAATCATGGTCCAGTGAGCTGAGTGTTTACCTTGCGGAAGGCAACCAGATTATTTTCAGCATCTGCCCTCTTCTGGGCTTCTTCCTCCAACCTTGAGGACAAAGAGCAAGACAAAATATTTTAAACAGTGCTCAGATTTCCTATAGGCTCCAAGAATGTCTTTTTTTACAAAAGGGGAGAGAGAAGAACCTGATGAATTTGTCCAAGAGCAGCCTTTCTGTCTAAGGTTACACCAGGGCATCAGCTGGCAAAAAGCTTTCTGGATCAATTTGTTAGTTCACTGTCCTGTAAAAAGGGGTTGGGAGTGCGCCCAGTGGAATCAGCAGTTGCTCCTTTCAACTAATGTGGTTTCTCTACAGTTCAATACGGTCATCTGCACACACTCAATAAGGTTATGTACACACACTTCCCATCTCTGTAAAGATTTTAAATGGTCATTTTGTTATTGGCTAGCATACAGTGAAGGGACAAAAACTGTGGAGTCCAGATAATGGAAGTAACATTTACAGGGCAGCTAAATAAAATCTGCAGTATGTGGGATTTGCTTTAGCAAACTGAGACATTTGTGGCCCGTCTTCAGCCAAAATGTCACTTGGAGCTCCTGCAAAAATGAGCAAAATCAAATGAAAATGAAAAAGCAAACTCAGTTACAATTCATGAGTCATCACAAATTATATTACAATGTACAATATATAAGTTTGCTCATTCTCTGCTAACACTTTTTGACTGATGGGCTGTCTGTGTGGTCGATGTCTGGATGTGCGGTTGAATCCAGCTCCATCTGTCCTGTCAGACAAGTCATGTCCGGAATGGCCATAAAGTAGATTAGTGGGGAAAGCATCACATAGTGGGGCCTGCTTCCTCATCTTTAATTCATGTTGTGTTACAGGGGTCCTTTTGTCCTAATGGGGTCCCTGGCACCATCCCATCAGCACAGAGGGACACTGACAAAACACACCTAATGGAGTCACTGAGTCACATTGATTTTTCCTGATGCTATTCTCACCACGCCTGATATCCATCCTCTCTTCCTCTGGTCCCATTTCCTCTCGCTCTCTCCCCTCCCCGCTCCTCAGCCGGCCCCACCCTGTGTCTGGTCCATCCATCCTCCTCCTGTCTCCTCTCATCTCAATAACTGCATACATAATTGTGCTTTTAGTTTCTAAAAGTCAATAAATGTGCGTTATTTAAGGGAATCATTCATCCCCAAACACTTCTTTATCTAATTTGGCATCAAGTACTGTGTACACAGTTTGATCAGGCAGGGGGCGGGTGAGGCTCTTCTCCTTGTTTTGTGTTAAATCCTGCCAGTACACAAGCCATTCAGTATACATATACACTCATACATAGAAACAATCTCATGCTCAAGATGCAGCGCAGTGTCCTGTATCATACCGCCGCTCTGTGGTGTCCAGTCTGCTGATGTGCCACGCCCTACTCCACCATCATTACTGGACTCAAGTGGCAAATGCCCAGGGACTCTGTACCTTCTCTGTGCTTAAAGTGGACCATGTACAGTATATTACAACCGTGACTGATGTGAATGAATGATGTGATGGGGGCATTGGTGGTAAGCACAGTAACCCACACCCATGGTTCAGCGTATATGACTGACAAACTCACAACAGGGGAATGAACATTGGAATGAAGAGGACAAAAAACTGTTGACTTTGTTGGGACAATATGGTTTGTTTGAGCAGGATGCAACTTTCTCTGTAGCCATATGTTCTGTAATGGCTATTTTCTTGAGGCAAGGCCAAACAATTCCTCAAACAATTCTATTCTTTTATCAATGTGCTCTTCTAATTATCTTTCACCTAAAATATCTCACAGTATCACCCATGCATTAACCATCTATCTATCTATCTATCTCTCTATCTATCTTACTTTGTACTTTTCTTTCTTTCTCATCATGTTGGTACCAACCTCTGCTTGAGCAAGACCAGGTCCTCAGCCAGATTGTCCCTCTCCAGTTGGTACTGGTCCCTCTCCTTTCCGATGGTGTCCATTTGGCGCCGCAGCTCCCTCAGCTCCTCCTGGAAGATATCAGTGGCGCGGTTGGGCTGACCATGCTGCTGCTGGCCCTTATACTGGTTGAGCTCCTGCTGCAGTGCACCATTCTGCTGCTCAAGGTAGCGCACCTTCTCGATGAAGCTGGCAAAGCGGTCGTTGAGATCCTGCAGCTCGGCCTTCTCGTTGCTGCGGGTGGTTAGGAACTCCTGGTTGATGGCTTCAGCCAGGGTGAAGTCCACCTTGTCGTAGGTGAGGCGAGTGGGCTGGGTGCTAGAGCGGGATCGCTGTTGGTGGTAGGTGGTGGAGCGGGATGCCACCGCGGGTGACATTGAACGCATATAGCGCCCCCCAGAAATGGGCATACGGGAGGACACAGGGGAGTAAGAGGACATGGAGATGGGGTGTGGGCTTCCAAAGGTGCGCCTGTAGGAAGTGGAGGTATGCATTGAAGAGTGGCTCATGGTTGGTCTTATTCTGTTCTCTGTCGCTGTGGAAAGATAGAGAGCTGGATGCTTGGAGATGCTCGTGAGGCAACAGGACATCAGACTGAAGAGTGCTGGGGGTTTTTATACACACAAGCTGGCTATCCCGTCATCCTCAAGCCTCCCCCTCCCTCATTCCTCCTCACCCCACCCACATGAACCCTTCCTTACTCCATCACTCATCAAAATACAAGCTTTGGCCACTCCCTACCCTTCAGGGATAGACCCTGCCTCTCTCTGTGCTTTCACTGGCGCTCTGTCTTACTCTCTGTCTCCACAGTTCCACCCTTTTAACTAGAGCACTTGGCAGGAAGCCAGACTGGCCTCCACATTACTGCTTTGATTACTAAGATGTCTGCTCATGCCCACCCCTCTGCGCCCTGATTCATGCCCTCATTGACACTTTACATTGGTTCTTAGTCAGTCAGTTTCAGTTGTTGTTTCTCCATATGATTCTACATATATGATTTCACTCTTACTTGCACATGTAATGTTCTTAACTTTTCTATCAAATGTGAATCTCAAGGATTCTGTTACCTGGTTCCCAATAAGAAACTGTGAAATTGTGGCCTAAATTGAATCACAAGGATACATTGATTAGATTCTTTTTTCCCCCTCCATCTGTCTGCCGCCCCCCCCGTCTGTCTCTCCTTTTACAGTAATGGAATACTTTATTGATATTCTGGGCGTCGGGGGCAGAGCCATGACTCTGCAGTTATTCTATCCTTTTGAAACACACTAGATCTAGTAATCCCTGTTGTCAAATAACTGTATTTCTGGTATTTTGACAAAGTGGTGACAGTTGTTCTAGCACAAATGATTAATGATTTAAGTAGACATTATCAATATGAGTATAATATGACTTTGAAAGCAATGATTTTCTTTTAGCTAGTCAGTATTCGCAATATCAAACTTTATAGCACCTTGAACACAGAAAAGAATGTATTTTGATCTTGACATATGGTGTTATAATTTATCTCTCATATGAGACTTTTTTCAGACATCAGTTGAAATTGCTTCAGCCATGGACAAATAAGACTGCTATAAAACCATCAATATTGTATTAGGTAGTTTCTTTCTCTGTAGAGATGTATGAATCCTATTTACATGGCTAATAAACAACGAAGTGCAAGGACTAGACGCTTTACTGTAAAGTTATGATATACAGTAATACAGTTTTACATTAAGCCATAACTCAAAATGACATGGCAAGCATGCAGCAAGATTCTGTGAGGTTTCAAATCTTTCTGCAGACTGTGTGTGTGTGTGTGTGTGTGTGTGTGTGTGTGTGTGTGTGTGTGTGTGTGTGTGTGTGTGTGTGTGTGTGTGTGTGTAAGGTCTGTAGTCATTTTAATTGAGGTCTGCCTGCAGACAGGCTACTAATCTCATATAAAGTTGACGTAATTCTGAGCATGCTCTGTGGTGACTGGGTGTGGCACTTTCTTCCCTTTGTGCCCCCCCGTGATGCTTGGTACCTTTAATACTGTCCACTTATGCTCTCTCATATATAATATAATACACAACCAAATATAACATATTGTGTCATATATGTTTGTCTTTAAAACACATACACACTGTTCAGCAACCTTTAATTTAACCTGTACTCAGCACTTTGTCTGATTAACTTTGGGTTTCCTCTTCCTAATGGAGCATCTGGAGCATACTGTAGTAAGTATCGTTATCACCTTTTCTGTCTGTCATTCACAAACACTCACTGATTTTCCTCCTTGTAGGTCTGCATGGCTGCTACTGCCAAGGCCTGGCTTTCTGCGTAATAAATGGCCCATGTTAGTCTTGGCTCTATAATCTAATCAGCCTGCTTTATGGTCAGTAACTCTTTCCTCTCCCTCCCTCCCCCCTCTGTCTCACCCTCTGTCTCACCCTCTGTCTCACCCTGCTCAGAGCACATTTCACTTTCTATTCTTTCACCAGATCCTGCTCCAATTTTCCCATATGTCAAGGTTTTTTATCAGTGTAAAGACTAAATCTGCATTTCTACACTTTAATTAACAACATGTATGTCAGGCACAGACACACACTCACACTTGCAACAAACATGCAGCTCAATAATTTTTAACTGGACTGTATAAGTAATGCTAACCATCAGCCAGATGTTACCATTAGGGATTGATCCTTCTGGTTCTCTGAGAATTCCCGAAGGAGCCATAAATTCAATAATGCTTCTTCAACAGCATCAGGCTAAAATATCTGTTCCCATTTCCGCATATTGAACTCACAGTATGTGTGTCATGTTTCAAATCGAAAGAGGCGTTTTGATATCTCAGTCATATGTGATAATAGAGAACAAACATTGTGTTGGAATTCAATTTTGGGGGGGTGGGATTTATCCCATTTTCATGTATAATGTTCATGTTTTGGTTGTGGTCTCTGATAAGAAATCTAATCAAACTTGTGTGTCCTAAACAGCAATCAGCAGTGACAACAGCACAGAGCATTGCTGCATAGAAAAATTAGCTTAAAGCAACATTTACAGATGCATCTGAAGTCAACATTTTTCAAATTCTCACAATCTACAATATCTGCGCATGTCAGCTATGGTATGTTTAAGGTTACGGAAAGATGGTGGTTATTGCAAATGAACTATGGTTACAGTGGGGTTATGAATGCACTTGGACTGAGTATTCAGTCGAGAATTCAAACAGTTGCATATTGCAGCTTTACTATAAACAGCAAAACAGTGTAAATATTTATTACTGCATTTGTAAAGGCTTTCCATCAACATACTTTGAAAACTCCTGTAGTAAAACAACTGATTAATGTAATAATGTTTCACATGCTAGATTTATTTTTTGTACTTGATGGAGAAGAAAGAAACTAATTGATGAATGTTTCAAATCAATTTGATTGACACTTTACTTGACAACATTTTAAGATGGTAAAATCAATATGTGTAGAATTTAGTTGGGGTTAAGGCTGAGGTATGCTTGAAACAAAGAAATTTGTGCGATGTGTCATCCAACCACGTAGGAAGTGTTATGGCAAAAGTGTTATAGCTGTTCCGAAGGCTCACTTGAAGGCAGGGTGAAAAGCCGGCTGACATAGAGAGGGGGGAGGTGCGATAATCATACATATGGGGATAGTGGTGCATGCTTTCAGACAGTTTCTCCTTGAAGGTAGTAGTTGTGTGAAGAATGAAACAAGAGCCCAAGAGAGACGTTCAAACCCTGCTTACATCCCCCCCAATTCCAACATCAGAAAGATGTCGGGGGACAGGGTTTCAGACGGACACTTCATTTGAAGCATACTGATGCCTTTAGTGGTGAGCATAGCTGTCTGCCACAGTGTCTTTTTTGATACTATCACAGCGGGGACACCAAAGTTGGAAATTCTACATATAGTCATTTTAATTTAAGGTACAGAATAACTTGATACATGTGACAAATGTTATTACCAATGTAAAATATAGAAGAAAATTTTCAATCAGAACAATGTGTTCTGACGGTTCTGACAAGAGGTGACGGCATGAACTGGTTAATATATTGTACATGCTGATTGTGGGCTGCAGTGGGACTTATCGCTACATCCTTGACTGTGGTAGGTTTTCAGCAGTGTGGAGTCGTTCAAATTAATCAGAGCTGTGTAGCTGCTTGAGTGGTGTCACTGCACTAACTCATCTCCAGGTTTGTATTGTAAAAGTCTGGCCTGGTTATCTGGAAAAGAGAAGCCAATTCCTGGAGCTTGGTGACAGTTCAAACAGCTTGACTGAGACAAGTGGTGAGGATGCTGTGACCTGTTAAAAGCTGTAGGCCTGGTAAGATCCAGGAGGGCTGTCAGGTCCAAGATAGAAATCATCTATGAAAAATGATGGCCTTCCAGCAGAGCTGTGGGGTTTTGTCTTGGCTGAAGTGCACGTCCGGAGGGAACGGAGATGGTTGAACAACACATGGAACATGTGACCGAGAGACATGGTAACGGTCGTGGATGATTAATGGCTGTGTTTGGTAATTACTGTAATGGAGCACTGCAGTGTTACACAAGTCTATTGGAAGGATATTCGTTTGGAATAGGTATGTATGTAAAGACAGAGACAAAGAAAGGACATTATGGAGCAGTGCATGCATGAGTGAAACCCCACCAATACAAATTGCCTCCTGAAATCCCAAAACGTTTTGTTGAGAAAGGTGCACAGTAGGTTTTTATCTCATATTTTACTGCCCAAAGACTTATATGACTCCCCACTCTAGTGCAATAATACAATAGACTGAATTTTAAAATCAGTAAAAAGACATAATGCAATAGCCTTCACAAAAACAGAAAGATTTTCACTTTGAACTTCACTTTGATTCATAAATGCAAATCATGTAATCAAGAGCCATCTTTTCTATTACCTCCCTATCACTCCACATCTTTGTTTCCGCTGTGTAGGCCGGGCCATAGCTTCTTCCAATAAAGATTTTGCTGCAGTGACGTCAGCCCTTTTTTCCTGCACTGCATTTGATATACATGTTACTATCAGCTGCTCTTTGTCAGCTCAATGCATTAAGGTAGCCTGCAACATCTTAATAAATCATTTTAATTGAGCAGAGAGCAGAACGTGATGGTAGTATATTTTTAGCACACACAGCTGCAGTGTTCCTATGACCACCACACCACTTTCTGACAACGTCTAGCGTCTGAAATGTTCTTGATATGACTGTACGTATTTTATAAAGTATTTATATTATAAAGTGGATTTCTGCAGTCCAAACAAGGCATCTTTCATTGGTTTTAGAATATTCTACTTTATATTATGCGTAGAACAGATTTTTTTAGTGTTATGTGTTGGTGTTGTTGTCTAAATGTTCCCTCTCTACTAACTAATCTAATCTGTGGCTCAATATAAATTCCCATTTCATTATTCTACGTATTTATGCTTTTCTTTGACAGCCATAATCAAGCAGTTACAAGCTGATGAGATCTTTCTAAAAATACAATAGTTATACGTAAAGTTGTTGTAGTAGATTAGTCCTGGTGGGTATCTTTAAGGTTTAACTGGTATAGTTACACCGATCATTAATTTATTTTTTGGCCACTTGGGGGCAGCGCAAGAACATATCACCTTATAAAGTTAATATGGCAAACATGTCAGCAAACAGTGGCCTAATTACACATCCAGCAGATAGGGAGAAACAATTAGCATTCATTAGGAGTTGTATTTCTGGCCACCTGATGAATGTAAATCCAATAGACACTTGTCACAATGAGCTGAAAAACACTAAAACACTGATGGGAACTGCAGTGTTGGGTGATAATTCTTATCACTACTAGCAACTCCTTTCTTATTACACATAGTCTATTGTTAATATACAATTATTGATTAGAGCTTTAAAAACAAAAAAGATTCAATAAAATAATGATAAAATACTGTATATAAATATAAATCAAACGTACTGGTGAATTGATTCATCAATTTCTTATTGTTCCTGCTATAGTGATGTATTGACCTTATGATTTAATAAATTTACCAAATGTTGCTGTTGATGATCAGATTGAAAATGATTGCCACTTTCATCTGCTCTTTAAATGCTCGGGACATAAAATCACATTATTATCACATGCAAATGAATAGGAAATAAATGGGGGAAAGCAAACACTAGTGGTGATAAAGTTTCGTTTTATTAATTTCAGGGTAGCAAACATAATAACGTTCTGTGATGTGATGTAAGTTATTTAAAATACATTGTAAGGAAATTGAACTGAAGTTTTAACATTGATTTTCCAATTGGTTTAGTATAAGTAGGCCACAAGTAAGAGACTAAGTTATGGCTTCTATAAACTACCAATTAATAAAAAATACTGTAGGTCAAAATAAATATGACTTTCCTCTACAAATGTTTCAACATTTTTATTACGTTCTTTTATTACACAGGCCTTTCTATTTCTGAACATGTTGTTGTACACGGGGCTGGTTCACTTAACTCGTTTCACTTAATACTGGTTTACATTGACTGAGAGTTACAATATTACTACAGTTAGAGTAATATGTGTATAAGGCCAATATTTTAGCAGCTATTGTAGATGTTGAGTGCATGAGCTGATGATGATATTCACACAATCCTCCCCTGAAGCAGTGGACGACTCTCTCCTGGTGACTGTCGGCTTAACAAGTTCCACAACAACAAAGGCACTGATGTTACCGCCGAGCTGCCTCCATTATTGTCAACACTGTCTTCTCTTAGTGGCTGGTACTGCTTGAACCGCCTGTTTAGAAACATGAAAGAGGTGAGACAGGTAATGACAAAGTGACTTAAACTGAAAATATGGTTTTCCCCTGTTAAACATATAAGTTTATATGGCATGAAATAAAGGCTAAAATGCCTGTCAACAACAAACAAAATCATAAAAAAAGTAAACAAGGAATGAAAACTGTAAACAAGACGGTAGATGTTCTTGTAATTTAATCAGTAGAGCTGATATTAATGTGTAAAAGGGTTGTTTTTGCTTTCCCATTTTGTCTTTGTCTTTTCGATTCTTGCACAATCACTCTCAGTTAAATTATTTTTTCTCTGCAGTGCTATTTTTTGTCAAGACCAAAAGTAATACAAGGTAGTACTTTTATTCAGTGCTTATTAGTAAATGTTAGCATGCTAACACACGAAACTAAGATGGTGAACATGGTAAATTTTACCTGCTAAACATCAGCATGTTAACAGTGTCATTGTGAGCATGTTAGCATGCTGATATTAGCTCCAAGCCTGTGGACAGGAAGCTGTTCGTTTGGGCGTTCCACAGGGATCAGTACCCAGACCCTTACTCTTCCTAATACTGTATATGTAGATTTTGATGCTGAGGATAAGAGTAACAGCAACATGTTTTACACAATGAAACCAGGATAAACAATTTATCATAATTACAGTACCTTTGACTGGAACTTGTTTATTCATTTATTGGTTTTGTTCATCATAATTTTAAGGTTTTATTTTTCTAATTTGTCAGTAATTTTGGCCCCAAATTAAATTTGGTTAATAAATTAGGGACTCACCTGTACATCAAACCAATACAACAGACAACACAGGCAAGAACTATAACACCAAGGACTGTGGCTGCAGTTCCAGCTGGGGAACCACTGGAGGCTGAAATTGAAGCACATTATACAAATGAGAGAATTATCTATAGATAAAGTACTTTAGTGGCTATTAATAAATTTTTCTTCCACCCACCTACTGTTACACTGACTCTGGCACTTGCCACAGCAAGACTGACATCATTGGTCAAGGAGACATTGATGCAAAATACTCCAGAGTCATTGAAGAACTGACGAAGGATCATTTGACAGTCTGGAGAGGGTGAGGCTGCATTACAGATTGTTTGCACTGGTGTGATACAGTCAGCATCAGAAATGACTGTGCAGACCTCACTTGGCAGACTGAAGGAAGGATAGTGAAGATGCAGAGACATAGTTACAAATAGAACAATCATAAGTAGATATGTTGATTGTTGTATTAGTTATAAACAACATCAAGCAAAGCCAAATGAATCAATAGACTTCTAATGTTAAGCTGAACAGTAAGTGAACGTCTTGACCCTGTCTGCATGCTCTATATATTGAGATGGAGCCAATTTATTCACATTTTGGAGACTGTTACCATGCAGGTGTTCCCAATAAATTGGCCACGACATTTATATGATTACAGTACTGTTTTTTTAACATGTGCACCACGTTGTTAGACAAGCTAGCATTAAGTTATGACCCATCTTAGGACACCAGAGATGGCAACTTTGTGTTTTGAACAGGTGAAATCGTTAGAGGGTTACATCAGTTTTTGTATCTTGGTTTTATGAATCTGTTTTTGTGTCAGTAGGTTGAATATTGAAGAAGCCTATAAACCTGGTTCATAACAGATCAACAATGGTTTTAGACCAGTAGTTTTGACTTTTAGAAATGTTTTAATTTCTCAGATGGTTACATTGCAGCCTCACAGAATTTTTTACAACATGAATGAGGACGATATGTCTAGATTGAACTAAATTAACAACCATGGCAACAACTTTCAACTAGCTTGTGTAATTGATGAATGTCACTGCTCACCTTCCCTGACAGGTAATGGTGACGTCCACAGCATTCTGATCCAACTCAGTCGCCACTGACACAACGTTGGACACCTGTACAATCTCTACACTTTCAATACCCTCTGCAGGGTCGAAAGAGGTAAGAAGAGAGATTTTAACACTATTAAATCACACTATTTCTATTAAAGCATAATATTATCCGTTGAGGTTTAAATTACCATAATTACAAAAACTGTATTGACTTACGAACAACATCTACAGTGGTGGCGAGGGAGCCATAACGGTAGACCATACAGTCAGCTGTCACCTCTGGTGCTTGTCTTTTAGCCACAACGAGGGCAACCTGTGCTGGATCTGCTTCCACCTCTGCTTGAACTTCACCTTCAGCTGGAACAGCGTCTTCATCACCCACTGGTTGCTCTAGAAAAATAAGAGATATTTTCTCATAGTACTTCAGAGCCATCTTTCTATTTTGTGTATACTTATTTTACTGTACAGTAAGTACTCACCTGCAGCAGCCACAGTAGCTGCAACTTCATTTTCAGTTTCAGCCTGTACTTCAGCCTCTGTATCACCTGCAGCATCAGCTGGTGCTGCCTCTTCTACAGTGATCTCAGTGGCAGCAGGGGCTACAACGTTATCAGCAGGGGCTTCTGTTACAGCTTGGACAACCTCTGCGGCAGCATCAACAGCAGCAGCAACAGCTCCAGCATCAGCATCAGCAGCCACAACGTCAGCTTCTTGCTCTACAGCTACTTCTGCTAGAGGAGCAACAGTGACAGTGTCAGCGACCTCAACTGCAGCTTCTTCTCCTTCTGCAACAGGAGCGACTGAAGCAGCAGCGTCAATCACAGGCACATTTTCTTCAGCTGCATCTGTAACCACTGCGGTTTCATCTGCAGCAGCTGTATCAGCATCTGCTGGCTCTTCGGCTGCAGGTGTGACAGAGGCAGCAGCGGCCACCTCACCTGCTGCTGCTGCATCTGTGTCCTCGGCAGCAGGGGCAGCAGTGTTGGCGGGATCTTGTTCCTCTGGAACAACAGCTGCATCAACTCCTGCAGGTGCTACTGAGGCAACCTCCACTGCCTCTGTGTCTGCAGCAACGACTGCTTCCCCATCTTCTGTGTTTGTGGCTGCTTCAGCTGGCTGCACAGAAGCAGCGAGCAGAGTGGCGTCAGAAGCAGGAACGTCCAGAGCAATTGCATCTCCTCCCTCGGCCGGTGCTGCTGGGTCAGCTGCAGGGGTGGAGGCCATTACAACTACTGCTGGTGCAGCAGAGGCATCAATAGGAACAACTGGAAGAAAGGTTTAGGGTTTGGACAACAACTGAGCAAAACTTAGTTCAGACATCTTATAGGACAGTATATATGTATAAAAGATATAAAGAGAATGATTAGTTTAAAATCTCACTAGCAGTGGGGTTTCCACAGCCGTTGGGGATGCTTGCCATGAGGACCACCTGAGGTTTGAAGGTCCCGACGGCGAGATATGTGTGTGTGACAGTGAGGTCTCTGGAGATCAGAGTACCAGTGCTGTCACCAAAGTCCCAGCTGAAGCTGATGTCGGCGCTGTTGAGATAATGGCTGGGATCATGGAGCTTGACACTAAAAGCAATGGCTCGGTTCTGGATGAAGTTCTGGTCGTCCTGGTTTACATCATTTACTTGAGCGAGTGATATGGTGAAGGGAATCTGGTCTAATGACGGAGCAAAAGATATAGCGCTATTATGATGAGGGTTGTTAAAGAAATACAAATATTGTAGAAAAATTGTCCTCGAGTTAGGTTAGAAAATGTTTGATAGGTCACCTGTGATGGTGAAGACTGTGGAGGCATAGCCGAGAGGGATGAACTTGTCTTTGCCGCGGCAGTGATAGATGACAACCTCCATGTTGTAGGAGCCCAGGGGGACGTTGTCTGTACCAATAGAGAGGGAGGAGGACGGTCCATCTGCCACCTGCCAGTAACGCCCTTGAATAGAGCAACATTGTGATTATTTAGAGTGGTCTGGTAATCACAGCAAAATTAGTTGAATTCACACATTTTGGAAACACTCCAGGTGTCACTTTCATCATATAACACATCGGATGCTATTGTAATATTGATAAAGTAGCAAAAAAAAAGAGGCCTGTGTTTTTATTTTTTGTGGAAGACAAACAGCAACAGAATAAAGTGTACTTTATTTTCTGAATTGAGTTTTGGTTTTCTGCTTTTGTTACAACAGCATGTTCATTTGAATAGTGTTATACTTCATGACTTGTTTACCAAAACAGGTAAGCCTGATTAACTAAAAAAAAAAGGGTAAACTGAGGCAATTGTGCTAATATAACTTCTTACAGAGCGCCACTAATTTAAACCACATTATACTAATTATTCACAGCATAAGTTAACTAAAAGATCATTTTTCTTGAGTCAACAGCACAATTTAAATCCAACATGTATTTCCTGTTAGTGTGTGTCTTCAGATGTAAAAGGTGATGATAATTTTTTTTCATGACAAATATAAAATGTAGGAGCTGATCACAGGTCATGTTTAGCACAGACACGTTGTTTACTAAAAAGGCTTTGTTTGTGATAAGACCTGGGGCAAATGTTAAACTTTAATTTCAGTGGCTGGTGGAGAAACTTCCCCTTTATTCTTTTACAGCCTTTTTATGGTCTGTTCTTTGTCTCTATGGAGATTTTACATGTGAATGTAATGTAGTCATAGCTGCGCTTGGTGTCTCATCATTGAGTGTTTTCTGTAACAATGTAACTGTGAGTTGTTTTGTGCTCACAAGGAATTACCTCAACTGAAGTGCAGCATTAATTACAGCTGATGAGCAGCCTAGACTAATTATTATTAAATTAAATATCTTTACCCCATGTCTTCCACACAAACACATAGTGAGGTTTCTTGTTCTGGCTCCTGGTGAACTGCGTGCCGTCAGGGAAAACTCCGGTCTGCTCGGTGCCCTGGTCAGGATACACAGCCTGACCCTCCTGATACCGTTGTCCTGAAAAAGACAGCAGCCATAGATCAATAATAACAGATGTGATAATTTAAACTAAAACACTGCATATCAATATGAGGCAACACAAGTGAAATCAAATAAGAGTCTTTTGTCCTATCATAATGAAACTACTACAATTTCAAAATCACATTGGTTCATTGATTATACCCTAATAAATTGTCAGTGGTTTAACTGGTAATTAATAGAAGAATTTGTCCTTTTTCATAATTATCTATAAATTATTTAATGAAAACTTCTTTAGGAAACACTATGTCAGAAAATGTTCATCCAGAAAATGAAGATAATTTTGTAGTCACATCTGTGATAAAAATGATCAGCTATCCATCCATAGCTGCTTGTTACTGCTTGTGGTTTTGAGCATGAATGAAAATAGCAAAAATGATGACATCACAATAGGCTGCATAGTAACCTACAGTACCTGCCCTCCACAGAGTCTGTTGCTATTACTGGAAAGGTTGTCTTACCGTTGATGGTGCAGTTTTGCGCCCAGACCACCTGCCCATCAGAGAGCGCTGTCTGGTTTGGTGGGAAATTAAGATTAATAGAGAAGGTTGCTCTTGCTCCAGTAAGAGTAGGTGCATCATTTTTCAGATCAAAAGTTACTTCACCACCTGGAAAGAAGATTACACACGAATTTAACATCTTTAGATTGACTGGAAGAGAGATTTTTTTTTTTGGGTAACACTTTTGTTTTGGGGCATAGAGGAATGAGCCTCACCAATCCAACAGTTCCTGAATCTTGGGTCTCCATCTTTCCACACCGGATACATCCGTGAGTTCCATGAGCGGTAACGTGTGAACTGACTTCTCGGCTCTGGAAGAAATATTACAAACTCTTCAGTAAAAGAAGCCACATCATGCAAATCGTGTTATTCTCACAAGTATCATCAACAACCAACACAATCGATGAGAGTTTCCAGTGAAGCAAAACGTGGTGAGATGATTAGAAAGCTATTTTTTCTTTACAACCAATTCCTTAGCTGCAAAAATATATTTGAGTTTTCTTAAAGTAAGTGTGGTTAACATGATATTTATATTTTTGTTTGCGCCAGATTAAGTGTGGTTATACCACTAACTACATATGTCAGCAGAGTTAAAGTTGTGTATGCTTTTAAAAAGAGGCACAACTTCGAAATGATAAGCAAGCAGGTTTTGAACATAGAGATGCTTATATGAGCGAGAGCAGCTCCATGTTTTTGGCGTTGAGGAGGGGTGAGGTGTGTCAGGGTTCTTGGTGGTGGGAGTCACACGACCTGCAATCCCCCTCAATCCCTTTCATGTGACTATCAGCTGAGCAGCAACATCAGTAATCCCAGTGAGAAGAATGAGGGATCCCAGACAACTAGGCCCACTGGCTTTTTTTTCTCAGCTACTGATGTGTCTGTGTGTGAAAATGTTATTGCATGAAATACCCTCACAATAACATGACAAATTATTTTAAAATTTCCATGTATGAAAATAAAAGAACATTATGATTACAGTACAGTATATTGAACATATTATTCAGCCTATAGTCATGAATGCAAATTGGCATAAGAAAGAGTGTACCGGTATAAAGGTGGCATGTAAGCGTTTATTCATTTTCCCTCTCTTTAAGAGATTGCAGAGTGTGTTAGCATGAAATAAGATCATGAGAGTCACTAACTCAAAGATTCAAACATAAACTTGTAATGTATGGGAAAGCAGAAAGATTTACATTAGTCACAGAAAGGAAAATGAATCACTTTCCCTGTTGCTAAACTGTGTTGGTATAAAGGTCTTACATCACACACAGCAAAGACTCCATCTTAACAAATAATTTAGACTCATCCTCAGCGTTCAAACTTTGTTCAAAATAAAGAGAAGAATTATGCCAAAAGCGGAATTCCACTTTATCCCTTTGTACTTTCTCTTGCTTTTAGATTTTTTGTGTAAAATAAGATAGAAAATGCACTTTAATGTCGTTGCCCTGAGAAAAAAAGTCTTTGAAACAAGTTGTTTTCTGATGGAATAAAACGTACATTGAATAATTATTTCACTTTTTGATTGCAGGACTGTGATCATTACTTATAAAACTATATATTTATTCTTGCAGTACAGAATAAACAAGAAATTAGACCATTTATCTGTTATTGTCTTATTAGGAAATTCACCTGTAGCACAATTGATAAACATAAAACCACATGCCTGACTAAATCTCGTTGTCTGTCGTTTCAGATGTACTCACTTGTTGCAGTGGCAGATGTAAAAGCCAAAACCAGCAGCACCAGCGTCAGAGTCGTCATCCTGTATTTGGTTGTGCGTCTCCTCTCTTTGAGCCCTGATCCTCACCCAGCAGTCCTGAACCCCAACACAACTCCCAGAGAGACTTAACGAATGCCCCCTCACTCTCTTTAAGAGGGCCTCGGATCTGAATTACCATAAAGTTACTTCTCACCTCTGACATCATTGGGAGTCTGCAAACTGGCACCACCCCCTTTGTTAAACTGTAAGAACAGATATGAGTACTGCTTTGTTAACTAGTGAACTGTTGTGCTTACTCACATCTTTTGACATTGTTATTATCTTTGTATTCAATTTTATATTCCACCTGAGCTAACAATGTTTTTACTTGTGAACCACATTCAAGCCAGATTTCAATCGCCTTTTTCTGATTCTGATGTTACATGTACATGCAATATCTCAGGAACTTGTACAGTAACTTGATGCAGAAAAAAGGCTCAAAAAGATAGATATAGTGCGTGTAAATAATTCAAATTAACACAAAGTAACTGACAGCCCTCAAACACAACAATATGTTTTAAGTGCATTATTGGAAAATCAATGGATGCTTTCTGCTCAGTGCAAATGAAAATGTTGTATGTGATGTTGCTTGAGGACGGAGCCTGTTCTTGACATATGACCTTAGAGTTATGTGTGCATGGGCATCACAAGATGAGTGTGTGCACGGCAAATCAATAGCATCCTTTTATTTCCTCAGCCATTCCTCCGTATCCTGCTGTCCACCTCAGGCTGCTGCAGCTCTGAGAATCAGCAACGCAAACAGGAATGCATTTAGAGGAATAAGCTAATGGATTCTGGAAGTGATGAAAAAACTAAAATCCATTTTCACTCATAAAGTGTCACATTACTGAATAAAATGCTTTGTATCAAGTTCCATAACTGTTAAGTTCGCTCAGCATATATAAGTCACATCTAGTCTAATGAAGCGTCCCACACATGTAGCATCTTCAAGTAACACAAGGCAAATTATATCAATAAATCCTGAAAATAGATATCATTGATACATTCCAATTAATTATTCATGTTATTCTGGTTACCTGGGTTCATGTTCTATAGAGCTGGAAAATAGAAAAGCAACATTCAAATTTGTCATGTAAAAAAACAGCAGGCGATCCACCCCTCAATTACTCTATAACAAAGCAGAGTGATGCTGCTGACTTGTTAATACTTCATAACAGCATAAAAAGTAGCATCATTTGAAAGCAGTTGTTACAAAAGCGGCCGAATTGAGCATTGTTGGTCAGGAAGTTCTACAATACTAATATAGAATACAATATCCACATTTTTAAAATGAACGATCCTGAAGAAAAATACCATATTTTATTTATTAGGGCAAAACAAAAAAAAATAACACACATAGGCCAATATATAAAGTGAGATATATAATAGATTATTAAATAATTTTATTTATAAACATTTCATTCTAAAGTCATTATGAGCTCTCTGGTTTTCCTGCTGATGTTGTCTCATGCCTGTGAGACCGCTCAGGCTGCACTACATGTGACCCCTCATGTGCTAACAGCAGAGTTCAGGAGGAAATAAATCCTTCCCACAGAGCACCTGACTTAACATACCACAAATAGTCAGCCATTAGCTTCTTTCCTCATTAGTCTCCACTATGTCGTATCTTAACAACATTGTTCAAGAGGTTCAGGGAATTTCTAAACAAACATAAAGTTAGAGAGTTATATTTCAGACAGGGGAAATCATTGGAAATAGTCGAAAATCTGGCAATTTTACAACTGCTCGCTTTCCAGGAATATTCCTGTATTTATTTAATAATAAGATTGCAGTGTTTTAGTAGTTTTCTTCAGAGCAAGCCAAAATGAAATGATATGCCATTATAAAATACCTCTGAGTTAAAAAATATAATAACAAAGCAGGTAATAATCACATTTTTAGCTTGTGGAACTGCCTAAACGTAGTGTGAAAAGTAATGGAAGGGCATAAAACTTAACGTCAGCTAAACTTAAAAATGTATAGAAACACATAAACGCAGAGCCCGCTCCGTCTCCCAGCTGCAGTCTCACACACTAACAAGCTTTCCGTTTTCAAACACTAACTCACACAAAATGAGGATTGTGTTTTATTATTGGCCAAAAGCCAGATCAATAAGTTTGTGAAATGCCAGTACAAGATCAGACCAGACAGGCAAACCAGTTCATGAATACAGCAAGCGTAACAGGCATTGAGTGCATCCATAAGGCTTACGTAAACAAACCTCCCTCTGTCATAGGTAGCCTCTATGCCTCTATGTATTGATCCTGATCCTTGTTGTTTTTGCTGTGTGTGTGTGTGTGTGTGTGTGTGTGTGTGTGTGTGTGTGTGTGTGTGTGTCCGTGTCCGTGTTCTGGTCTGGCTTCCTGATCTCCTGTCTGCTGCTGATCACAGGCACACCTGACTTCCATCATCATCAGTCTCCACTGCTTATCTACCGGCTCTACCACACTGCCAGTGCGTCTCCGTACATGTGTACGCGTACTTTGTAACGGCGCCAACCCCACGCTAAGATAAGTGTAGATTTATTCTTGTTTTTACCTTGGTGGTAACTCTGTTCTGTCTCTGCCGGTGGGCGCAGCCTCAGTCTGTCCTCGGGTCTTCTGGATATCTGTTACCACACCAACTGCCACGTCACACTCGCCAACCGGCCAACTTCGCCTCCGGAGCCTGCCGTCTACCAGGACCAACCTCCAGGCTTCACGGGTCCACCGCCTGGCCTGCCCAGCCCTTCCCACTACACTCGCCAGTCCAGAGCCAGCTCACCTTGTCTCCGTCCAGAGTGTCGCCAGTCTCTCCCTCGACCCGGGCCGGTCGAGTCCTCGGGGCGACCACGAACCACGCACAGATAACCAAACTGCATAATAAAGACTGTTCCAACTATACCAGCTCAGTTCCGTGTGTTCTGCATTTGGGTTCAGAAATCAGGCATAAGACACCCTCATTTTTGCCAGTGATCCTAGTTTTTAGTTTGTTGGTCATTTTGATTGCTTTATTGCCACAAACACCAGCACTCAAAAATGGGACAAAAGATTTACATATATAGAACCTCAAAAGAAGAGATAACAGCTTCTGCAAACACAAAGCAAAACTTTCAGTCATACATGACTTTCATCAGGATACATTTTTGATGTTATAAATCCTCTAAAAGAGTGCCTGTTTCCCAATTAACAATGTCCTCAGAGATTATTCCAAATCTGTGAATAACCACTTTTGGCCGTGTACTAGTAGCCAGAAAGAATAGTGATAGGCATCGCTTTCAGACACAATCTCCGTAACTTAAACTAAATTATAGAAAACTGTTCAAAGAAAGCAACATATACACTGGCATCTAGCAACAGCAGCATCTTAGCCTGCATTTATGTCTCACATTAACTCGTATAATCTCCATCAAGTGAGGAAATCACTTCTTTGCGGTAGACAGAGACGTCACTTCACATATGACTCTGTTGAGTGGATACACGTCGAGCCTCTGGGCTTTGATCATGTGCAGTACTTTTATGAATGCTTCCATGTCCAGACAGACCAACAGGGGCTGTTTCTTCGTGCAGTAACAGAGGACGCCCAACACCTCATGACCAATGCTGGCCCATGTTTCAGATTAATATACGCCTTTTTCACAGCAGACATTTTGACTTGTCATAGTGGGAAAAGCACAGGTGTCACAAATAACATTAACAGTGGTGAGGATGATAATGACATGGGTTATTTATCAGACCTGACAGAATTGCAGGTATGTTGAAACCTTTCACTTGGGCGTCCTGGCGGCCTATTGATTTATTTGGTTAAGACGCATACCGTATAATTGCAATGTCCCCTGCTTGTTTCAGAATGGGGACGTGTGTTACATGTTGCACAGCAGGGGGTTTAGTGGGGGCCCAGCAGCTCCGGGGTCCCTTAACTGGTTAATCCGGCCATGTACCTGGAGGCACACAAAGCTATTGCATGGGGGGCATGCATGATCGGAGAGAAACTCGACTTGAAACTTTAGTTGAAAAGACCTTTTTCACAGTAATCATTTCAAGTTGCCAAACACACTAATGTGTGACTAATAACACTGTTAACTGCTGCAATACGTTGCAATAATTGGCAAAACAGAGCCGTCATGTTATAGGTTCCACTTGTGCTTTTCCTGCTATGACAAGACAAAATGTCTGCTGTGAAAAATGTCTGTGAATCTTGTTTATTTAGGAATAATAAAGAAACGTGAGTAACGAGAGATTTTTTTCCAGCCTCTACAGGGGGGCATGATAGAAATAGGTTGGGAACCATTGCTCTAAACCAGTGAGGGATTGCACAGCTACCATACTGTCACTAGAGGGAGCAACTCCTTCATTCTGTCCTCTTCAGTACACTGTGAAATATGGGGCCAGACAACATGACTTCTGTGCAAAAATCATACAAAATGAACAAAACTGCCAGTATTCATATCAGTTAAGGTATTTTAAAGGTCATGTTCAGCTTTGGGAAAACAACCTGACAGGCTATAAAAGTGGCAGATGACTGTGTGACCAAATGATGTATGAAGCTGAATAATCCTTTTTTGTCATTTTGTATACTATGTTGCTATTTTATTGTATTTTCTTGTGTTTTCTATTTTCTGTCAACATGTAAAAAGCATTGTTTTATTGACGGATTTCTTTTTCTATAAATCCAAAAGCTGTTAAAAACATAAAGACTTGTGTTTTGTTTAACATCTTTTCATGACATGTAACTACCCACTAACCTACAGTAGTGGAGGAAGTTCTCTGATGTTCTGCTTAAGTGAAAATAGCAACACCACAGTGTAGAAATACTCAATACAAGCAAAAGTCCTGCATTCAAAATTTTAAAATAAAAGTACATAGGTATTATTAGCATCAAAATGTACTTTAAAAAAACAAAAGTAAAAGTACTCATCATGCAGTATGGCCCATTTCAGAACAATATTATATTATATTACTGAATGATAATTATTAATAATGAATTGATGCATTCATATGCACATCACTTTAATGTTGCAGCTGGTAAAGGTGGAGCTTAAACATTTTACACACCACTGGGTAGCTTGTGAATTTTCTTCCCGGGGATCAATAAAGTCTGAATCTTAACCTATAATAATACATAATCATTTCTTTGTTGTTTATATTTTGTATTATTAATCTGAATCTACAAAGTAAATACAAGCTATCAATTAAATCTAGTGAAGTTAAAAGTACAAGATGTATACAATATATTTTAATATATATATTTATATATTTGTGCAATATATAAGTATCACAAACTGGAAATACTCAAGTAAAGTAGCAAGTACCTCAAAATTGTACTTAAGTATAGTACTTGAGTAAATGTACTAATGTCACTTTTCACCACTGCTAACCTAAAAATTTCTGACTGTGTCTCTACTTACTTTACAATGCAAACAATACACTTTTGTGTGTAGTACGGTACAAGAAGTTTGTACTTTTATTTCAATTATAAAAACAGACATAAAACCACAGATCTCTTGTCACTTTTTTTCTTGTTACCGCTTCCGTCTCTCGACGCTGATAACGTAAAACGTCATCAGCGTCCCACCGTGTGACCTTTGAGGTTTGTTTGTTGAATGTTTCTTCCTCATCCCGATATAACACGACTCCATCTCTCGACTTGCACCCACTGACATTAAAACCAAGAATTTAAACTCCGTACTGGCTGTATTTAGAAAAGACATGTTAGTTTCTCGTCGGCACAAGTCTCATACACAACGATTCCCAAGGAGGAGGCTTTTGAGGAGCCGATTCGAAACACTGTGAAACCCCACCCGGCTACAGGAGTCGGTGTGTCTTGAACAAAAACGAACGCTCCCGAGCTAACGCGGGAAACGGAGTGTGGGTTCAGTGTTTTCCACAGAGGAGCAGCCGCCACGCTAATCCATATATTAACGTATATTATCAGTATCAGGGCCAACAGATGACCCGATCCCCACAGTCTTTAGCTGCTTCGCGCTGACCTGAGACGTTTATTCTCGACAGGACCGCTGCCCTCAGGCTGTGGTGGATCCGGGCCGCTTGAACTAGCCCAGAGGAGCAGTTAATTATATGTCGGTCCTCGCGCGGCTCGTTAACGTTTGTCTCAGTAGCCACCGAGCAGTTGTTAGCTCACACACAAAGAGGGGAGTCTTGCTAACTAACTAACCAGCTAAACAACCAACAAACCAACCTCGTGTTCTTTAAAAAAATGGATACGTTTCAGAAGGTGGAGAAGATAGGAGAAGGGACGTATGGAGTGGTTTACAAAGCCAAGAACAAAGTCACCGGAGAAACTGTTGCTCTCAAGAAAATCAGGCTAGACACGTAAGTTCACATATGAGTGTTGTTGGTTATCATCTGGGCACCACGGGAGCACAGGCTAACATTGTTAGAGCTAACTGTTGATTTTGTTTTGCTACAACTTTGGTGAAACTTGTGTTACCCTCCTTATGGCCTCATCAGGGTGTGACAGTTAAACGATGTTTGCAAACCGCTCATAAACAGCTTCCTCCCGTCACTCCAGGAGTGTTTGATGTAGAAACGTACAGGTTTTACAATAAGATTGTTTCTCAGCCATCAGCCTTTAAACGGCAACTACATTTAGACACCACTCATGCAATTCCCTACGCATAAAACCACATATTTTACTGCAGCCATTTAACGTAGTATAACACCAAAACATGATGCATATAATAAAAAAGATCGACAATCCATGATAGGTGTTGTTGCAGTGGTTCCCAACCTGGTAGTCAGGCCAGGGGTCCCAAGATAAATCTGAGGGGCCACAGGATGATTAAGGAGATAAGAAATGTTTACTTTCTTACACAAAAATATTTTTCTGACTTTTTTCTCTAAGTTTATCTTTTGGTGGCCTCCTAAAAACTCTCCCAATTAAATGTCCACTCTAAGGCTTTAATGTGTTATGAGGGGGCACAAGTAGACATTGCTTCATTGTAAGGGGTCACAGGTACGCAAGCCAAAAAAGTTGGGAACCACTGAATATATACTTTGTGTAGGCCTACTTATGAAATAGTTTATTTTTTGGGAATATTCATTTGCTGCCAAGGAACATCATTTCCTGGGCTACAGCAGGTGGCGTCAGTGACTCTCTTTATCCAGAGTGTTTTCTGACCGTGTTCAGACCACAGAAAGCAAAAGCACTGCTGTGCTTATCTCTTGTTGGCTGATTTGTTAGCTGCACTGGCAGTGATGGTGCAGTGGGATATTTATAGGACTTAGAGCAGTGCCACTACAAGAGAGGCCACTGATTGTACAGCTTTCATCTTTATCCAGTGGATTTCCAGTTATTTTGTCTCTGTTGCATTTGTTGAGAATGCTTTGACTGTTTGCCCTGTGAAAATACTCAAAAGATAGAATAAAAGAAATTAAAAACCATAGTGACACCAGCAAATGTTATGAAATCATTAAAGCTGAAGTAAATAACACAAACGTTAAAATGACAACGTTATTATAACCTGGGATTAGTGAACGAGCTTCAGTAACATAACCAGTTAATGAACCGTGTATCTCATTCAGGGAAACAGAGGGTGTACCGAGCACTGCCATCCGAGAGATTTCACTTCTAAAAGAACTCAGTCACCCAAATATTGTCAAGTAAGTGCCTAATGTTTCGACTTCTAGCTAAATCCCGCTTATAAGAGTCTTGGGGTTTTTTTCTGTCTGTTTTTAACCCCAACCGGCCTGTTAATATGTTTCAGATTGCGGGATGTCATCCACACCGAGAACAAACTCTACCTTGTTTTTGAGTTCCTTCATCAGGATCTAAAAAAGTTCATGGACTCTTCCTCAGTCGCTGGTATCCCACTGCCTCTGGTTAAGGTAAACCTCAGCTAGATTTGCAAAACAGATCATCTTGATCTCTTCAAGAAATCAAGAGTAAATGCACTCTTCTTCGTGGATTTCTGAGTTGACTGACGTAGGTATATATATATATATATATATATATATATATATATATATATATATATATATATATATATATATATATATATATATATATATATATATATATTTTTTTAAATTTATTTTTGTGTGTGTGTTTTGTAGAGTTATCTTTTCCAGCTGCTGCAAGGCCTGGCCTTCTGCCACTCTCACAGGGTTCTTCATCGAGACCTGAAACCTCAGAACCTCCTCATCAACGCCCAGGGGGAGATCAAGCTCGCTGATTTTGGCCTGGCAAGAGCCTTCGGGGTGCCTGTCCGCACATACACACATGAGGTAACGTGCACAGCTACCCTCATCATTAAGAAAAATATAGAGTTATATGATTGCATGAATTGCATATTTATTACCACGCCCAGCAGCCGAGTGCACTCATCATGCAAAAATATCTCACAATACTCAAGTTTATCGTTTTTATTTTCAAGGCTGCATGTCACTAAACAAAGCTGGATATTTATTTTGGTAAAAAAAAAAATAAATTCTTGAGAAATTGTGTTTTCCTAATTGCAAACTTGCTTCTGTGATATTTTGCAGGTGGTAACACTTTGGTACAGAGCACCAGAAATTCTCCTGGGCTGTAAATACTACTCCACAGCTGTCGACATCTGGAGTCTGGGGTGCATCTTTGCTGAAATGGTAATGCTCAGTTTCGCCTTTTACAACAAGCTCCACTGTGAAATAAATGAAGCCTGCACATGATGCGTAGTGGTCGACCGATAGGGGTTTTTCAATGGCCGATGCCAGTATTTAGAGAGCAGGGCGGCCGATGGCTGATATACAATGCCAATATCAAAACAAAGAAAAGCCGTGTATAATTCCATTATTCCATGCACATTACAATCTAATATGCATGGTTATCTTAGCCAGAAACATGTAGTTTTAGATGGAATTTTTATTAATTGATGAAATAGAAAAATACATTGGATTATGCTGTAGATTTCAGAACGTGACTTGTATTTAAGGGAGAGCGGGGTACAGTCATTCAACTGCATTATTCTATACATTATAACACAATTTTTTTTTTTTTTCACGCTAGCCAGTCACGGTTTTAGATTAGATTTAGGAGGGGAGAAATGTGTTAAAATTTAGAAAAGACGATGGTCACTGAGGAAATTTAGGCAAACGTTTACAGCAGGGTGCATGAGAGTTATAGTACAGGGCTCGAAACTAACTTTTTCACCACATTCCCAAAACTCACTAGGGGGAGCACTGACATCGTTCCACAGCAGCGACACTGACAAGGCTGCCTGCAGATCTGTCTGCAGACATTTTTTGTTTATTGGCCTCGTGAGCGCAGGCATCGGCCGATGTCGACTATCTCAAAATGCCAAATAATCAGCCCGATTAATCGGTCTATCGCTATGCGCAACTGACCAAATATAACATCACCTCACTGTCCACTGTTGTGCAGATCACCAGGAGGGCCTTATTCCCCGGCGACTCAGAGATCGATCAGTTATTCCGGATCTTCCGCACCTTGGGCACACCTGATGAAATCGTCTGGCCCGGAGTCACATCAATGCCTGACTACAAACCATCTTTCCCCAAGTGGGCCCGGCAGGATTTGTCCAAAGTGGTGCCTCTTCTTGATGAGGATGGAAGAGAACTGCTTGGAGTGAGAACATTTGTCTTTCATTCATAGATTCATTTAGCATTAGTTTCTAGAGAGATGCTCTGGAAAACAGAGGAATGAAGCTTAGCCGCAGTAAGACAGAATACATGTGTGTCAATGAGAGGGACCCAGGTGGAACGGTGAGGTTACAGGGAGCAGAGGTGAAGAAGGTGCAGGACTTTAAGTACTTAGGGTCAACGGTTCAGAGCAATGGAGACTGTGGAAAAGAGGTGAAGAGGCGAGTGCAAGCAGGTTGGAACGGGTGGAGAAAAGTGTCAGGTGTGTTGTGTGATAAAAGAGTATCAGCAAGAATGAAAGGAAAGGTGTTCAAGACGGTGGTGAGACCAGCGATGTTGTACAGCTTAGAGACAGTGGCACTGAAGAAAAGACAAGAGGCAGAGCTGGAGGTAGCAGAGCTTAAGATGTTGAGGTTCTCTTTGGGAGTGACGAGGACGGACAGGATCAGGAATGAGTACATCAGAGGGACAGCTCATGTTAGACGTTTCGGAGATAAAGTCAGAGAGGCCAGATCGAGGTGGTTTGGACATGTTCAGAGGAGAGACTGTGAATATATTGGTAGAAGGATGCTGAGGTTGGTGCTGCCAGGCAGGAGGTCTAGAGGAAGACCAAAGAGGAGATTTATGGATGTAGTGAGAGAGGACATGAAGTTAATTGGTGTGAGTGAAGAGGATGCAGAGGACAGGGTTAGATGGAGGCACATGATTCGCTGTGGCGACCCCTGAAAGGGAACGGCCGAAAGGAAAATAAGAAGATTTAGCATTAGTTACCTCTGCCAAGGAAGTTGTTTGTGTTTGTTTGTGTTAGTCGGCAAGATCAAAAAACAATACGATTTTTGTTCAATTTGGTGAAAAGCCCACGGGTCAAGGAATAAGTGATACATCTTAGTGTGGATCCATGAATGTTTCGAACATTTTCACTATATTCTCATGAACGTCTGCACTAAAATCAGGCACACATATCACATGTTAGTCTGTCACTCTTTTTATTTGGATGAAGATGCTGATTACAAATTACAGAATATTGCAGGCTTGGCAGTATGCACTTTCTAAGTGCTTTATTTTAGTTTTTTATTTTGTCATTTGTCCTAACAAATAGCATTGTAAGTGATAAGATAAAAAGTAAAATGGTTTTCCACCATAGCATACAAGTATATGAAAACTTTATGGTAGAGCTGCAACAATTAGTTGATCGATCTATTAGGCGATCAACAGAAAATTAATCAACAAACAATTTTAATAATTGATTAATCATTTCAGTCATTTTTCAAGCAAAAATGCAGCATCTTCAATGTGAGGATTTGATGCTTTTCTTTGTTGTATATGATAGTAAACTGATTATATTTAAATTTTGGACTGGGAAATTATAACAGGCATTTTTCACTATTTTATGACATTTTATAGACTAAATTATAGATTAATCAAATAATTGAAATTAAAATAATCATTAATTGCAGTCCTACTTTATAGACACATTGTTTACTATATTTCTCCATTTCTGTTTTTGTCCTTGCAGGAAATGCTGAATTATGATCCAAACAAAAGGTTATCTGCCAAAAACGCCCTTGTACATCGATTCTTCCGCGACGTCACCATGCCAGTTCCTCATCTGAGACTCTGAGTCAAGCCGAATATCAGGCCATTTTAATGACAACAATGTGTAAGCAATAAGGACCTCCTCGCCTCACTTCATGTCCACAACTGGAATGGACAGAAAAAGTGGACACTACAGGATACGTTGGATCCTTTAATGGATATTTGTAAAACCAGCTTTCTAGACGATAGATGTCCCAAGAGTTTTGCAGGGTTTTTTCAGCCATGACGTTGTAATAGTTATGAATGTTGAACTGTAATTTTCAATATCATTATTTTGCATATTTATGTGCAACTGCCATTTTCGATGTAAATGTTATTTGTGATTGGGATGGTCCTCTGACTGAGTGCAGGTCAGATAGACACATTCAAGTTATCTGCCATTAAATTTTCCAATTTAAATGGTATGTTGGCTTTAGGATGTCCAAATTCAAATAGTCAAGTAGTTCGAATTAAATATGATTGAATAAGTTTGTGGGATAGTGCAAATAACAAATGTCATGCTTTGTAAGACTGAGCAGCAGCTGAATGAAACGTGATGGCTCTCAGCACAAGTTGTCACACAACAAACATCGTCAGCTGATGTAAAACAGTTGGTGCTGAAAGAACATGAGATTACGATTATGTTCTTTTACGTTGATTTTCTTGCAGTTAAATTCAAAGTTTGGGGCGGAAGTATCTTGAAGTGATTTTAAAACGGCACCTTTTGGTTGTTTAACACACAAAAAAGCTTATTGGTCATTCAGGTTTGCTGGCAGGATTACTCACCAAACTGAAGCTCTCAGCTTTGTACATACAGTAGTGATATACAAATGTTCCCTGTTGTAATTTAGATTTTACAGAATTTAATGTGCTGTTGCATCTTTCTTACTCTAGATTTTATTCAAACTTAATGAACCGTTTTTATGGATATTGTTTATTTACAGTTTGAAAAAATAAACTTGTTTAAATAACTGTTACTGTTTGTTCGTGTGAGGATCATTTTGGTCTTAAGTTTGCACCACAGCTAGTTCATTTGAAGGGTCAGCAGAGTGAATGATGTTTTCCTTAGTTCTGGAGCCAAGTGTAACACTGCCAAATAGTTTGTGAGACTGAAATACCAGACTCAAATGCTGTCTCGCATTGTTAAAAGCAATTACTGTTACACTTCATTAATCTTTGACTAGGCCCACTTCTACAGCTGGCACCGCGTCAGACACATTAATGATTTTATGAGGGATGGTTTTGTTAACGTGGTTAGTTTTTTAAATAGATGGTGTAATTTTCTCTATCTTAGAAGACTTTTTATGGCAGTGATGATGAAGTAACAATATGAGTTTATGAATATAATTTTGAGTTTTGTGTGTGTGAGTCAAATTATATGAAGTTCATGACAGCTTGAGGATTAAAATGATAGGAAGTATAGACAAAAGTGATGTTTTAATTGTTTTAAGACAAAAATGTTCAAGTATGTATTTAAAATTAGATGATGAACTTGAGGTATGAGGTTCAGCTCTGGATGCCAGGACACGATTTTAACAGGTAAATTAACCGCAACTGAAAAAAAAAGCTGCACAAAACACTCCAAACCACACAAGAACTAACTGTGTGCTCTGACAAAATACAACAAACCAACAAACAGGCTTCCAACTAAATTAGTCTTTATTAGTTGCGCCATATTTAGACGTCAGTCAATACAGTTCACCTTCAAGAAACAAGGGTGAAATCAAGATGTACAGTGACAGAACTTTAGCATAGAAAATCAGAATTACAGAGAAAGTAAAGGCATGCATTGCTGTCTGCCACAGTGTGTTTTTTGATGATACCACTGGGGGTCGCAAAATCTAAAATGTTTAACTCTTACACATAGTGGCTTTAATATGTTTTTATCTGTACATTCTGTACATAGAAAAAGACAGACTCCTCGAGTTAACCGGTGTAGTTTGCCATTTATTTTCATAATGAACAAAAATTAGAGGCAGAAATAGGAATAGATGATTGTGGGAAAATGAGCATATTATAAGCAAACAGTAAGAAATGGATATGTCATATTCAGATATAAATTACTAAACAATTGCATTATATGAGAGGCATAATTCAAATAGTGGTGCTTTTTGTTAATTTTGGTGATTTCATTTAGTAAAAAGATAACCACCACAAAATATGTATGTGCTGGACTTGTGGGAAAGGTACACATAATGCATAAACAGAGAAACATAACAGTGCTAGCCAGCTAGCTGTTTCTAATATCCCAGTTATATTTATTGCAGCTCTGAGGTCGCCTGCTATGGTACCAACATTGTTGTGGTTGCATTATAAATGACAACACCATAGATATTTTGATCATGACATTTGTTGGTTTGAAATTTGAGGCATAACTAAAGAAAATGTGTATTTGTAATGCAATCTTTTGAACTAAGCATTGAGTTTTATAGAATATAATAAATGTTATATACTTACTAGTTCAGCAACACTAAAGCCTCTGTTTAGACTGAATTATTATAGATGCTGTAACCTTTGTCTTTTACTCCCCATAAATCAATGTTTCTCAAATTCAGGGGCTTCCCCTGGGGGTGAATGATTGCAGGAGGGCACACATGACCGGGAGGGGGGGGACTAAGGTTGAATTAAACTAAACAGCAAACAAGAGTGCTTTCATGAACTCTTTTATGCATTCAGCAATGCTACCAAGATTTATGTTATCAAAATGTATTCAGACAGCAAAATCTAACTGATTTGAAAGTATGATATTTGTAGAATGAACAAATAGAAACAAGTGCTAAAATAACCTTACCTTGGAACACCTTTAGAAACTTAAACAGACAGTAGCACAAGAGATCACAGGTGAGTACAGTAAGTTGATGCGCCAGTAGAGACAGAAATGAATGTGAAAATGGAAGTGCAGTGCAGTCTGATTAGAAATGTGTTTGGCAGCAATGAGAAACTGTGCCTCAGAAAAAGAAATCACATAATACTTTTCAAAATTGAGAAATATGTCTAACGTTCACATCTGAAAGTGTGTGAAAGTAAACAGATTCACTTCTACAATCCAGCACTTTTGCACCTTTTTATGCTTTGGAGATTCAGACTTAAAGCCCATACCAGTGATATTGCATGTTTAGCCGATTTACTACAAATAATCAATACTTAACATCACTGATGTCTATTTTGCATACCATGTTGGAGTGTTTGCAATTTTTGAATGTATTTTTCCTACCCTCCGTTGTTGTCCCTTCATTTCCGTATGGTATGAAAATCAAGTTCTCTGGAAAGTTCTTTGTTTAGTGTGTATGTAACTGTTGAGACTTTTCAAATCAGTCTGGACTTAAACTGTTACAACAATGAAATAATGATGGTCACTGGATTACACAGTTAAAGTAAGCTTGGGGTTTATGTGTGTTTGTGGAAGTTTTGGGAGGATGGTGCAGTGCATTATTTAGCTCAAATTTCTAGTTTCTTTTTCATGACAAGCTTGTACAGGATCTGGTAGCCATCATCCCAGGCGTAGAGCAGCCGCTCCTGTGGGTTGTACTTCAGACTGGAGTGGGCTCCGTAACGCTTTGGAAAGTATATCAGTGGTGCGTCTTCGTTGGTCACCATGTCATTGACATCAAAGACACACTGGACACGAGAGCGACCAGGCTGCTGGGTGTTGTACACCACATACAAAGTGCCACAGATGATGAATGCCGCCTCTGCGTTCTCTCTCGGACAGTTTGTGTCCCACATTTGCTCAATGTCTAGTGACTTGGCGTCCATTTTAGCCAGAGAGATGTGCCTCTCATTCTGCAGTGTGGCATAAATGGCCCACAGGCCTTCCTCGTCCACAGCCAGGTCCATCACTGTCTCCGGGGTCAGGCCGTACACTGCAACATGGTCCTGCACTGGGAACACTGCGCTGTCTGTCACAGAGTTGTTCTTCATGTCATATTTAACTACCATCATCTCTTCAACCTTATTTATATAGTATGCGTGATTGTTGTAGACAACGTGTCCTGTTCCCCTCCAAGCAGATGGCAGCTTCAGGTTCTTGGACAGAGACATGCCCAGCGAGCGGGTGAAGTCTTGCACAGAGGGAAACTCATGGATGGTGTCTTCATCTGTCCCATTAAAAATGTAGACCTTACCAGAGCCCCTGCTGGTGTCTTTGGTCCACATGCCCTTTGGCCCTCCAACTCGCTTCAAGATCTTCATGGCTTTTATGCTTGAGATCATGTCACTGCAGTCTGAAAATGAGAGTGACAGGCTTTACATGATGGTGGACACCTCTCTGACATGCTAACAATGTTTACATGTTGATATCATGTAAATATATCAGAACTGTTTTTAAAGGAACAGTATGACATTTTAGGAAATGCATTTACAGTGGTGTTTTGCATGTTTGTCACACATGTTTCAGATCATCAAACAAATTTAAATATTAGTCAAAGATGACACAAGTAAACACAAAATGCAGTTTTTAAATGAAGGTTGTTATTATTAAGGGAAAACAAAACCGAAACCTACATGGCCCTGTGTGAAATAGTGATTGCCCCCTAAAACTAATAACTGGTTGAGCCACCCTTAGCAGCAACAACTGCAATCAAGCGTTTGCGATAACTTGCAATGAGTCTTTTACAGCGCTGTGGAGGACTTTTGGCCCACTCATCTTTTCAGCCACATTGGAGGGTTTTCGAGCATGAACTGCCTTTTTAAGGTCATGCCACAGCATCTCAATAGGATTCAGGGCAGGACTTTGACTAGGCCACTCCAAAGTCTTCATTTTGTTCTTCTTCAGCCATTCAGAAGTGGACTTGCTGGTGTGTTTTGGATCATTGTCCTGCTGCAGAACCCAAGTTCGCTTCAGCTTGAGGTCACGAACAGATGGCTGGACTTTCTCCCTCAGGAGTTTTTGGTAGACAGCAGAATTCATGGTTCCATTTATCACAGTAAGTCTTCCAGGTCCTGAAGCAGCAAAACAACCCCAGACCATCACACTACCACCACACCATATTTTACTGCTGGTATGATGTTCTTTTTCTGAAATGTGGTGTTACTTTTACTCCAGATGTAATGGGACACATACCTTCCGAAAAGTTAAATTTTTGTCCACAGAGTATTTTCTCAAAGGTCTTGGGGATCATCAAGAATTTTGGGAAAATACTAAAAGCCTGATAAAGCTTATTTCTTGATCCTTGATCAAAAACACATCAATGAGTCACACTATTGCACATACACTCGCCTGCTGCCCTAAATACTCACTAGAGCACCAAATGTGTATCAATCTGCCAGTGAAAATAGTCCCCACCAAATGCACTATTTACTACAGTGCCCAGCTGTTTTGGAACATTACTTAACATTTTTTAAAAGTCAAAATATGTATTTATTTGCGAGTGTTTTTTAAGGATTCATGTCTTCAGTAGAAACGAACAGGCTTGGAGCTAAGAGCCACAGACATTGTTGTTTTTGTCTTTTCATGGGATTTGGTGCCAATAAGAAAAATATTGAATAATGCCATCCTTATCCTTTGTGTAAACAAATCTCAAGTATGAGAGGCCTGACTTAAGGGTGTGTTGCCTCACAAAGGTCATGGATTTTTGATAACCGATAAATAATAAACCATTCTCAGAATCAAGTTAGTCAATCTGAATATAAACATGCAGAAAAAGTGGAAAAAGGCTTTTCTTAAGTCATTGACTTACCATTGGAGTGTTGGGGTATCACAGATGGAAATTCAAGACCAATTAATGCACTTTAAATGGTTGATAAGTGATCTACTATTACTATATGACTGTTCTGTAATTTTGTCATTGCAAATGGAGTACTTTGTAGTACTTTTTAGTTGTTAGAATAAGTAAGCACTAAGTAAGTTCATCCTCCGTAAAATACAGTATTCTTTCTGATAAACAGGTAATCTTATTGTCCATGTGCAGTTTAAGCACATCCTATCTCACCTGATAGTTTTGAATACTTGGCCTTCTGCTTCTCCTTCACCAGCGTCACCTGCTGCTCTATCAGCTTGTCGTCCACATCAACACACGGCTGAGCTCCGTTCTGAGTCTCCAGGTAGTCCAGCTCACGCTCAACCCGGTCCACCCGGGTCCCCACGCTGTCCAGATTCATTCTCAGTGCTTCTTTCTCCTTATCCATGTTCTCCAGCTGGGAAACCATCTGTTGCTTCAGCTCCCGCAGCTCTGAGGCGTAGCGGGTGGTCTGTTCATGCCAGAGAGAGATCCGGTCCTGTTTTAAAAGAAGGGGACAAAGATTAGTTACGTCTGAATTTTTACACAAGCTGAAGTGGTCGCACTTGTTTCCACCATACCTATTTGTACTTCAGGAATGTGAGCAATATACGGATATCTGTTTTACAGGAGCTATAAATGTATTTCAAGAAAGCTCTGAAAAGGCCATAATTTTATGTTCTTTTCAGGCTCAGTAAATAGACTGTGACAGAAGGGAATACATAATAAGTAGTAGGTAACTCATCCTTCAAACAACCAGGTTCAGCCCACACGTGGCAAGTATCCATCCTGCTCAAATTTCTTTTAGCAAAACACTAAATCCCACCAGCTCACTCTGTACCAGACCCTGACCTCTGACCTCGCTGTGGAGGAGAAAAATGAAGTCTGACACTGCGTTACAGAGCAACACAGAAACTGAGGGATGTGGATGGATAATATTTTGAGGGAGTTTTGTTTAATAAACTCTGTTAGAATGAAGAGTAGAACATGTTTTACATTTAATCTTTTCATACAAACAAAACCACAATATTAAAATAGAATAACTGAATGGCAAGATCCCCATGGTGAGCTATTTATCCATCACAAAAATAGGTTTCCACACAGGCAGGAAATTCTCTGAAAGGTGTTTAATCTGGGGCATGCTGTTGGTGAAATGATTACTTTTACTTGACAGTCATGATGATAAGTGTAGTGTAATGTTGGGATGCCAATATAGTACAACTCTTCTAAACAAACCAGCTTTCATAGAATTTTAGAATTTTTCATATTGTAACTTTTACAAACTGCAGTTTTTGTATGCATTGTGTCATTTTTGACATCATATATGCACATCTGGACTAATCAAACTTTTAAACTACATTTTTATCTCAGTCTCTAAACCCAGACAAGAAGCTCATAATCCCTATACATTTCAGAGAGCTGTATTTTCCAGCATTTTCCCCAGGATTTACCCACATCTGCATTCCATTGCCTTTGCCCTGTCCCTGGAAGTTTCCTTTCAGAGGGACTCTGGAGCGCAGGGCTCGGCAGGGAGGTAAAGTGAGTCTTACCTCAATAGCAAGCAGCCTCCGCTCCAAGTAGTCAATCAGTGCTTGGTGCTGAGCGGTGGCAAAGCAGGCCAAAGTAACCAAGACAACAAGTCCTCTCATTTTGTGTCAGCTCAGTCTCTTTAGTTCCTGTAAAATTTTGACTGCAGTTCAGTGAGAGAGTGTGGAGGAGCCAGCAGATTCCCAGAGGTGGGCTGGAATGTTTTACTAAGCTGTCTGGGAGGAGCCAAAAACATCTGGTAGATGGACGCATACAATCTCTAAGAGACACAAGATAGTGTTTTTTATTTCTACTTCAGCTTTTACCTGATTGACAAACTGAACCCCCCCAAAAAATACATAGTCTGATGCTTTAATCTATGTATGGCTTTGAGGGGGTAGGAATTTTTTTACTCTAAACACAGGATGTTAATGTGGCGCAGGACCACAAGTTACGTAGGAGGAGGAAGCGTAATGTGAGTGGGAGTCAGGAGTCAGCGAGGCACTGTATTCCTACATTAAGGGGAAGACCATGGACTGTGGATTTTAATCAACTTTAAAAAATAACCCATGTTTTGAATTCTCTAACAAAGTAATGATGAAAAGATCTGTGGAGCACAATATGAACTATTCCAACAGATGAATTTCTTAGATGTTGTCCTGAGCTCTAATCGAAACTGGTATCTTTATTTTAGACTATGAAAGTAGATATTTTATGTGCCTCATTTGACAGGACATGAAAATTGATGCAGACGGATCCTGAGGTTCAACAGTGTTTATTGGTATTTTTGGATTTGATTAGATAAATGTACTAATCCCCAGAAGGGAAACTAATTTGGTTGCCACGAGTCAGACACAAGTCACAAAGTCAGACAGGTCACAAGCTAACAGCTATTCCAAGAGGATATTAATGTTGCTCAGGAGACCGCCTAGCCTGTAAATTAAATATCAGTGTATTTGATACAATCGATCATTTAATAACAAAAAGTCTGACCGTAAGTCACACCCCTGAAAACGGGCCGAATGCAACAGGCAATGAATATGAAATGAAACCTCAAAAATTAACAATTGTAAAAACGGTACATATGAAATGAAAGCTTACAAATTATGTCCAAAACCATAACCCTTATCTCAAGAAACAGGAAAGCATCATATGTCATTCAAAGGTTTCACAGCTGTGGGCACACAAGACCTTCTAATTGTTCTGTGGAGCATCCTAACATCCTTAACCGCTCACTCAACACCCTTTTTAGACTACTAAAAACACTAAACAGGGGATGACCTCTCCTTCTGGTTCCTTCTGGATCTCTGATAAATCTGGATTCAAATCAATTATAGAATCAGCCTTTTTGATAAACCAGTTAATCCTGTTCCTGTCTTTAGCAATAATGCTGTTACACCAAAATACAACAGCTTGAATAACCTTGAGGATCCATCTGATGTAACAAGCTATGAGCATCCACATAAATCTAAAATGTAACGGACATAGGGTGATGGACTGGAAAAAATTAATAATCAAAATAATATATGAAACATACTGTACGTAAGAAGTTTCTTGCAGATTTTCATTCATTAGTTAAGTATTTTTGAAGCATGTTGAAGCAGCGTCTGCTCTGTTTTGCAGCTGTTGTAATAGTGGGCTCATGTATAGCATAACAAAAACAGTAGTTAGTTTGGCTAGTGGTGAATTACTGGGGGAATAGGAAATAGTGTTAATGCTGTCTCTGGTCTCACTTGTAATTATAAGACCACCTTGCTATACAAAGGTCAGTAATGACATCACTGCACACCTCTTTTTCAACAGGGTTTGTTTTACTGTGTTTTTCTACTTAGCTCTAAAACTGTTCACGCTATAATTAATAGCATAATGCTCTTCCTGTCCTTTTGAGTTTTACAGGTTTGTGAGTCATTTATTTTTGGCTGTTTCAAACTAAATGACATCATTTCCAGTCGAGACACATTTGTGGAGGACAGACTTGAAATAAGAAGTTTTTATATAAGTTTGCTGTGACTAGTGCAGTTGGTCTTTCATTCATGTCTCTCTTCTATGAATTTATGTAAATTGCAACCTGTGCATCTGAAGTGGTAAATCGATTTTGCAAATCAAAACAGTATTATTTTCATTCTGTACAAACTACAATGGAATTGCTTTGCATTTTCATATTTCCAGCACTAGTGCAGTATGTCTGCCTACACACAGTCCATCGGCACTGTCACCACTGACAGCAAGGCGGATTTCATCCTTGTAATATCATTAACTGATGCAATCCAACCAGGAACTTTGAAAGATGGCATCTGCTCTGTACTGCTTAGTTATGCCCTGAACTCTCATCTGGGGCGGAGGTGGGGCCTGAGTGTGCGTGATGGATGGTCAAAACCGGCTGGCTGGCTATGCATTTTTTATTTTCTTTCACATTGACTATTTTGAAAATTATACATTTTAAATTTAAATGAACAGTACCTAATGTAAAAATAGGTAGATATGCATATGCATAACATGCACATGCATATTACAGTCGACAATATATTCAATGATAATATTTTTTTAATATTCTAGATTCTTGGCAGATTCATGCCTTTATTTTGCCCTTCATTACACATTTAATTGTTACTGCAGCAATTTAGGATTGCAACCAAAAATCCTACATTTTCCCATAATACACTTTAGACTTTGGAAAAGCTCCCTCCAGAGCCACAGACTTACAGTATAGTACTCCTCATGACCAATAAACTGAACTTTTGCACCTTTAAACCATTAACCATGACTAGAACTACAGCAAAGCCCTGTTGTGATGTGTAGAAGAAAACAAAAAAACATTGCTACTTAGAGGATTTAAGGTTTGCCAACCATGTACATTTACATTTTTACATCATTTTACAGAATTATCAGTACATCAAAAGTTGCTGATACCAAATTAACTTGGCTGCGTATAGCCCGGTTTTAGACCAAATTTTAAAACATAAGCGTTGCTGTTTAATGCTGCTACAACTTCAAGGTCTATTTAATTGACATTTGGCAAAGTTTGGCAAACCACTCAGTGGTAATGAAGATGTATTCACCTCATCAATCATGACACATGGTTTCCCCTACATGATAGTACATTAGTAACAACAGGAGAATGTATTTGATGTACTTGTGTTGGGGAAGGATGGATTAAATTGGTGGATGAATCTATCAGATTTCATGCAGCTCCCTCCCTGGAGGCACAAAAGACTTTATGCCAGTTTTTTTTTTTCACAGTAAGACCTGTAAACAGACTCTGATATGGAAAATCTGTGGCGTTCCCCTTTAAAACAAATTTATGTCATTTTGTAATTATTCGTCTTTTTACCAAAAATTCTTAATGTGATCACTGCAGACACTTGGAAGCAGTGTCCAGACCCTCTCAGGAGGAGACTCGCCCAGGATGGGTCCACACCTTCGCACTCACTGTTGTTTTGTCTCCTACATGTCCCCAAACAAACCCATCTCACTGAGGTGTGCCATGAGTGCCAGAGTACAGCACAACAAGCCCTGACCTCTTCTGCTTTAGTGTGTATGTGTATGTATGAATGTGCCAAAGTTTACATATCATATTTATATAACATGCACAGTGGACATATAAGGTTCACTCACTGTTTTTATAGTCTCATAGTCTTATTTTTAATAATTTTACTCTTGTGAAGAACTTTGTGACCTTGCATGTGAAATGTGCTATACTAAATAAACTTTAATTACTTACTTACTTACTTATTTACTATATACTAATACTAAAAATAATGCTATTACTACTGCTACTGCAACCACAAAGGCTAATAGTACTTCTATTAATAATATAAATAAATAATAATTGTTATCTTTATGGTTATCAGTAACAATAATAATTAAAGTGTTATAATATACCATTATTGTGAAAGCTCATTAACACTGTTATGTGTTATTATTTGTAGACAGTCTATCTACACATAGCTGTACATCTCCATATCCATATATGGTGCGAATGTGGTGGTACAGTTCCTAGTGGCCTGGAAAATTAATGGACATGATGGTGATGATCAGTGTTACTGTGTGTGTTACTGTGTGTGTTACTGTGTGTGTGTGTGTGTGTGTGTGTGTCTATTTGAATATGAGTCAATCCTTTTTTTCAGCACATTTGCCTGCAGGATTTGATGTCTTCCTCAGTGATTGGGCAGAACACTGTGAAAGGTCCTGAAACATGCAAACACAGGCAAATCTTTTGGGGACAGTGAGGGGAAGAGGATCAAGGCCCTTTTGTTATCAGACAGAAAATCAGCTGTTGGAGGATCACAGAGGCTTACAGGAAAGTCTTCAAACCAGAATACCAGGTATGTTCTGTTTGATAACATATAAACCATGAGATTTGGTCACTGTAGGTCTCTATTTCACTTGGCTCTAAATCTTATTTTGTGCAGTTTATCAAGAGAAAAGAGACTAAAGATGAAAACTTTTTAAAACAATGTCAACATTTGTGTTGTTGTAGATCTGTACGGAAGGAAATTATATTTCAGGTTCCAAGAAATTAATGATGATGAAATGTTTTCATTAGTGATTTCACAATGATTTCCTCCTCCAGAAAAAGAAAACCGAGCAACAAAAGTGTACAAGTGCCACTGAATCTGAGTGCATCCAAGCAACATGGAGTACACGTTCAGAGCAGTAACTCACAGCCCCGGGATTATAATCTGGAGAATTGAGGTAATTTGATTTTACAGTTGTTGCCGCAATAGTGACTGAAGTTCTCCCAAATCAGCTGTTCAGTTTCATGGTAAATAGAACAAAGAACAAAAAGTCTGCTACTCCAGGAGGAAATGACTAAAACAGCGTGATGATGATGTAAAAACCAAAACTGAGATTGAGGAATACTGGTTATTAGATCTGAAATGTAGATATTTTTTTGGTGGCGATAAAAGTAAAACGGACACCTTCTTCTCTCTGTGCAACAGAAAATGGAGCTGGTACAAGTCCCTGAGAAATCTCATGGAAACTTTTATGAGGGTGACTGCTACGTACTTCTGTCTGTAAGTGTGAGAAGGTGACTAATGAATCATTGTGGTTTTGGATGCCAGGGCTGCTTGTTTGTTTAGCAAAGTCTGGAGACTTTGCTCTTTGGATATGTGATGTGTTTTGTATAATGAAGCAATGACAAAAATGCTTTTAGTATATCAGATAACATCCTCGTCTACACACCGCACCACACACACTGTTTTCTCCTCTCCTGTGTTTCTCCAGACTCAGAAGGTGAGCAGCTCTCTGTGTTACGATATCCACTACTGGATCGGCTCGCAGTCCACTCAGGATGAACAGGGTGCGGCTGCTGTTTACACCATCCAGCTCGATGAATTTTTGGGTTCCACTCCGGTCCAGCATCGCGAGGTTCAGAACCACGAGTCTGATGCCTTTAGGGGCTACTTCAAACAAGGAATAATGTGAGTGAAAATATCAGTGCAGTAAACCATCATTTATAGACAGTAAAAGCAACCATACAAATCATCATCCTGTCTTATTTAGCTTTAAGAAAGGTGGAGTTGCATCAGGCATGAGGCACATTGAAACCAACACCTATGATGTTAAGAGACTTCTTCATGTCAAAGGGAAGAAAAGAGTGACTGCAAAGGAGGTGAGCCACGTTTCACAGTGGTTATGTAACATTATAGGACAGAGGATGTCATGTAGAAAGAGTGCTTTGTGTTTTAATTTGTTTCAGGTGGAGATGAGCTGGAAGAGCTTCAACCTTGGAGATGTGTTTTTGCTGGACATTGGCAAGACCATCGTTCAGTGGAACGGACCCCAGAGCAACAAACAGGAAAAGCTTAAAGTAAGATTTTTGTGACCTTGTGGGTGCTTGTGTATATTGTTGGGAGCAGAATTCATATGGAAACACATAAAGATACAATGGGTAGAAAACTAGAATAACCATAAGCTTAATTTGCTCCAACTTCTTTTTCAATAACACAGGATATGCGGTAGGATGACAGAAAATCAGCTTACCAGTGAATGCATTTGCAACTTTATTTCCCAGTGTACAATAATAACATAGCAATAACTTTCCCTTGTTTACTCTTTCAACTTTCTGATTTAAAGATGTTTTATGATCATGTGAATTGAAAAGTGACACTTGCTTTGGGTTCTTGAACACCGGTATACCTTTTGCAGCGTTTTAGCTGGATGTACATGATATGTACGTTTGAGGTGCAGATCCTGAAACAGGTCTGACAGTAAGTTGGGTGCTTTCTGTGCTGCCCTCACCAGATCTAAATATCATCATTACACCTTTATGGAGAGTTGTGGGAGTGCACAGTTGAAGCTCATTTCCTTCTTCCTGCAAAAAGGCTGGAGGCTCTGAGTGATTCATTATCCCACCACACACAGTTCAAAGCTATATAATAGCAATGCAGTGAGGGCTAAAACTTTAAGGTCATTGATATTTATATTCTAGATGTGCACATCAATTTGTCTACCCTACATTTAACTTAATTCAGACATATTTAGCCATTAGTTTGTTAGTATTATGTCCTATCATAATAATGGGATTTCTAACAAGCCACAATGAAAAGTAGATAAAACTAGTATTTTGTAACTTGTAACATGTATAGAAAGAAACACCCATTAAATCAAATTTAAATGGGTTCTCCACTGATTTAGTATTGCACTTCTACAAAGTTGGGAGGCAAGAGCAAGATTAAAAAAGAACAGAGGCCGAGATATGCTGACTTTTAGTCTCTAAAAGTCAAAATCCAAAAACACTGGATCCTAAATTTCCCATAATGCAATTTAATAGACTATCCCTGCTTGGTAAACGCCCATGTCTTTCAAAGTCCATATCCCAATTTGTAACACAAACTTTCTGTTACAAATTTGAAGTCCGAAGCCCAAACCAAGATGTGTTATGTTCTCAGACTTAAAAAATCTCCCTCCAGAGCTGCATGAGAAATTACACAGCTGTTTTCATAGGTTCACTAGTACTGCTTATGACAAGTAAACTGAACTTCATGTGTAAAATCGGTTAAGTTCACCTTTAATATCTGCTTCTTTGCTCAGCTCTGACTAGATGCTTATGTGCTAATGAAAACAATTGAATGAATAAAAGCTGCACATGCTAAAATAAGTGACAAGTGTATTAGAGTACACTAAATGGCAATGAGATTGTCACAATATTGATGACATCTTAAACTGACTGACTTTTAAAATTTTGTATTACATTTCTTCAGTATCTGGTAGTAGTTTTTAGTTTGAAGTCTGAGCTTTCTGGATTGTGCAGTTTTTCTGTGTTGTATTTCCGATTCTCAGGGCATGTTGTTGGCCAAAGACATCCGAGACAGAGAGAGAGGAGGTCGGGCAGAGATCAGAGTGATCGAGGGTGAAGCAGAGAGCAACTCTCTTCAGAACATGGAGATCTTGAACAGTGTTCTTGGAGAAAGAACCTCCAAGCTGACGGACGGACCTCCAGATGAAACTGCTGACCAGGAACAGAAGTCAAAACTCACACTTTACCAGTGAGCTGCTCCCTGACCGTGACATCCAGTGTTTGATGTAGTCAGAGTATGAGATTCATCCATGTCTAGTTAAAGTGTTGTTAGTTTCGTCTTATTTGCTTGTGCCTTCATTTCAGTGTATCAGATGCTGATGGTCAGATGAAGGTCACAGAAGTTGCTACCAGACCACTGGTTCAGGATCTCCTCAACCATGAGGTGACCATGATATAAAGGATGCATACACTATATATTATGGCCAGATCAAGATGGGTGCCGATGCCACTATAGAATTTTGCATGGTTGTCCGTCTCGTCTTACATTTCCCCATTACTGTACCGCTAAAGGCTTTAAACTTTTAGCACTACTGGACTCGAACGGCTCAAGGAGTTGAAGAGAAAATAGTTGATTTACTGATGGTATGAAATTATTTAGTCATATAATTATCTATTTAGGACTGCTACTTCCTGGATCAGGGAGGGACGAAGATCTTTGTGTGGAAGGGGAAGAAAGCAAACAAAGCTGAAAGACAGGCTGCTATGAGCAGAGCTTTGGTAAGCAACTCTATGTCAGACCCTCACATGTATCCTTAGCTTGCATTTGATTGCTCTTGCCTCCCTGAAGGTCAGATTTATTGCAGAATTATTGTATTGTTTTACTGCATTAGTTTTAGCTAGGTGTACCTAATAAACTGGCAACAGAGTGTATTTCCTATGGGGGGTTTTTCTGACTGGCTGTTTTAGGAGTTCATCAAAGTGAAAAACTACCCGCTCACTACAAATGTGGAGATGGTGAATGATGGGGCAGAGTCAGCTCTCTTCAAGCAGCTGTTCCAGAGGTGGACTGTAAAGGACCAGACTCAAGGTCTGGGCAAAGTGCATACAAGAGGGAAAGTGGGTATGTGTGTTCTTAAATTCAGAAAAACACAACAAGCAAGAGACTAAAAGTACCTATTGCTTCTTAAAAAAAAAAAACTCAATTGGTTGTCGTGTTTTGTGACCATATTTTGCTTCAGCTCACGTCACACAGGAAAAGTTTGATGCCTCTCTGATGCACGTGATGCCAAACGTTGCTGCACAGGAGCGAATGGTGGACAATGGCACAGGTCAAGTGGAGGTATCTTTGACAAGTCAGCTTCAGCTGTACATTGAGATCAATGCTAACAGCTAACACAGTGTGCTAATATACTAATGTCAGCATGCTAACATGTTTAACATAAGAATGTTACACTAACATGTTAAATGTGATTATGTTACCTTGTTAGCTGCAACATGCTAAATAGTGCATGCTAATGTTAGCATGATAACATGCTATATGTCAAACATATAGTATTTAAATGTCTGTCAACATGCTAACTGTAGATATGTTGTGTTCTACCATTAACATTCAGCTCAAAGTGCAACTAAGCATAGGTACAGTTAAGAAAGACGAACAGAGCTGGATAACCAACCACACAAAGTGGGCAGCCCCGGGGTGAAAATTGCTTTGTGGTTATTTGATTCATTACAACTTTGTTTGGTGATATGCAGTCAAAATGTCTTTTTCAAACTAGACATTTTAACATAGCAAGAAAAGCACGTGTTGCTAATAACATTAACGATGGCTCTGCTCTGTTCAATCAAGCCATTAGCCAGTAAGCCATGACAATGTGACAGTGCAGCCAGCATGCACAATACCAGGACCCTGAAACTGAAGAAGCTAAATGGAATACAGCCATCATATTTAATTATTTACACCTGCTTACAGAGCCCCACAGTTCCTGGGTTAATCTGGCCCTGCTGTAGTACAGCATAGTTTAGTGAAAATCTGAAATATCTGAGATGTACTAAAATGGCCACTATACACAAAATCAATACTTTGCTTGGTATTTCCTACCAGTAGTACAGATCAGCAGAGTTTGCTCGCTATTCTTCATCCCTCCAACATGTTTTTTAATGTGTAATGAGCATTACAGCCTCCCGAGGCCGCTAGCGTACCTACAGACTTTAAATGCAATTCTGAAACACGCAGGAGATAAAAAATGGTGCTGGTGCTCTGCTCTGGTGGTTTGTTGTGAAACATTCAGCACTTCAGGCAGTTTGCTGCCATTTGTGATTCAGTGTTAATTTACCTGTTTGATGTGCCCAGGTGTGGAGAATTGAGAATCTGGAGCTTGTGCCTGTGGACCCTAAATGGTACGGATACTTCTACGGAGGAGACTGCTACCTGATCCTTTACACTTACTTTGTTAACAACAAGAAGTGTTACCTGCTCTATATATGGCAGGTGAGGATTTGTTGTAACACCCAGTGTCTTACATAATAATATAATACAAAGTTGCTTACAAAAAAGTCTATCCTTCGCTGTCCCTGCCTGGATGCTTGTGATTATCACTGTATTTATTATATGATGAAATTAAACTAATTTACCACTTATTATTTCAGGGGCGTAATGCGACACAAGATGAACTGGCAGCCTCAGCATTTCAGGCTGTGGCCTTGGATCAGAAGTATGGTGATGAGCCAGTTCAAGTGAGATTAACAATGGGCAAAGAACCAAGACACTTTATGGCGATTTTCAAGGGTAAAATGGTCATCTTTGAGGTACGGCTGTTGACTGCATTTATAATTTCTTTGGAAACATTCTGCTTTTTTATTTTTTCACAGGCTTATCAACAAGAGGAGTGTTCATTTTTGGCAGGTTTATACAGTGCAGAATATTTCTCTTTTTTCTGTTAGGGGGGCACATCTAGAAAAGGGTCTTCTGACGTAGAGCCACCGATAAGGTTGTTCCAGGTCCACGGTTCTGACCCATCCAACACAAAAGCCATTGAGGTTCCAGCCCTGGCCACCTCGCTGAACTCCAATGATGTGTTTTTACTAAAGAGCCAATCAGAAATGTATCTGTGGTGTGGAAAGGTAAAGAAGATGGTGTTTAAATCAGATAGAGAAACTGATAATTCACTTAACTGCAGCAGCAGGGTGGCAATATAATACAGTATGATACTTCATAGCATTTTTTGTGGCACTTGTATTTATGTATTTTTGTATGTATGTTCACACCTGTGTATCTGCGGTTACCTAAAGGTACAAAAATATATAAATATATTAAATGGCCAAAAGTATGTGGAAGCCCACATCCAGATACTTTTGTATGTTTTGTCTGTTTTTCATGGTATGGACTAAGCCCTTTAAGTGAAATCTTAATGCTACAGAGTAGCAGTAAGGGTTGTGGCAACATTTTGGAGAGGTCCCTTTCCTGTTTCAACATGATAATGCCCTTGTGCACAAAGCCAGGTCCATAAAGAAATGGTTTTCTCAGTTTGGTGTTGGAGAACTGACCTGCACAGCGCCCTGGAAAGTCTTCCCAGAAGAATGGAGACTGACATAGCAGCATATTAATACCCATTGTCTTAAATTAGATGTTCTACAGTCACAGATGGGGTGTAATGTTTGGGTGTCTGCATACTTTTGGCCATGTAATGTACTATATCAAAGTACTAAGACAGTAAGGGCTTGGTTCAAGCCTGTCTGGCTCACACTTGGGTGAATCTCTGCCAGCTGCTGAACAAAATAGTCCTTTCAATAATCACTTATTACTAATAATAGTCACAAAACCGGTTCACTCTTTGTTATTGTACATTCTTTTTGATCTGGATCACCTTTGATCAAATTAGATCATAATGTCAAACTTTCCAACTTTCCCAGGGATCAAGTGGAGATGAGAGAGCCATGGCAAAGGAGGTCAGCTCTGTGATTGGCCAGAACTCCAAGAAAGGCTCTGACGAGATTGTGGCGGAGGGTCAGGAGCCCATTAAATTCTGGGAGTTGCTTGGAGGGAAAGCTCCCTATGCTTGTGACAAAAGGTAACTTTATGTTGTATACAACTATATTTGCAAACGAGGTTCATGAGCGAAGGTAACGCGCTTGTTTTCCACTATTTTGCACGTCATATGTTGTTGACCACAGATTACAACAGACGGTTTCAGACCACCAGCCGCGCCTGTTTGAATGCTCCAATAAGACGGGCCGTTTCATTGTGACCGAGGTGACTCAGTTCACGCAGGATGACCTCAATGAGGATGATGTCATGCTACTGGACACATGGGACCAGGTATGAGGTGACACGGTTTGTAATGAATAATCACAAACTTGAATATATGTATTTACAGCGTATATTTGTCACCATGGCCAAACAAAACCTTATTTAGTGTTAATGGTAGAAACAATGGTACATTTCAAAGCTGAATGTGATCACACACCCAGAATGTCTTCTTTAGTGGCATGTTATTTAGGGAAATCTTAAATCAGTTAAATCTCACTTTCTTATTGTTGGGCTCAGGTGTTTCTCTGGATCGGTAAAGGGACCAATGAGGAAGAGCGCAAAGAAGCAGTGGTCATGAGCCAAGAGTACCTGCGCACCCACCCGGGCGCCAGAGACCCAGACACCCCCATTGTCTTGATTAAGCAAGGATTTGAGCCGCCCACCTTCACTGGATGGTTCACAGCCTGGAACCCCTCCAAATGGAGTGTGAGTGTTTTGGTTTTGAAATAGAGCATCGACATGTACATTAACGGGTGAAAAAACATACGCTGACAAACATTTCTTTCTTTTAGGGAGCAAAGAGCTATGAGGAGTTGAAGAAGGAGTTGGGAGATGTAGCAACACCTGTTTATGTTACAAATGTATGTATTGTCGTATTCATTGTTCAAACTTTTTAGCCAACAGAAATGGTCACTTGTCTGATACAATGGTTACCTCTTCTTCTTCAGGCACATGTTACAATTGGGATAAAGTTTCCATGTTAGCACTTAAGGTAAAGAGGTCGTGTTACTGTTAGATTTCACACAGCTATACAGAGGGGCATTCAGCAATGGTTACTTTTAGGCTGCAAGTGTCCAGTCTTACTTTATTCTTTACCAGCATTACCAGGTTAGCAAATCCTTCTTTAGAGTAGCTACTGAATGGCATGCAATGATTTTAAAACTAAAAATTTTAACCATGAAGCTTTTTTTCAAGCATTTTTGCCTTTATTTTCATAGTGAACATGTAGAGGTGACAGAACATGAGGGGAGAGACAGGAAGGATGACATGGACCCGTACAGGGGACATTACAATCACATAGTCAACATCCAAGACTAGGACGGCCGGAATTTTTTACCTATTTATTTTTGGCTAGCCGACCTTGAATATGTGTATGAGTTCTGACAAAAACACAGGGACTTGCATTAATAAAGTACTCTACCTGTCTATCTATCATCCTCTTACCAAAAATGTTAAATGTGTTTTAAGAGCCTATTCAAAGCCACAGCAGTAAGTGATATATTAATGAAGAATCATAACCTGAACCTTAATGTGACTTTCTAGAAGCAGAACTGTGCTGAAAGTGAGAAAAGCTTTCAGTATTTTCCACCTGACAAGCTGATCAACAAGCGCGCCAGCGAGCTGCCTGAAGGTGTTGACTCAACCCAGAAAGAGGTGTGTGTGTGTGTGTGTGTGTGTGTGTGTTTGTTGAGGGGAGCAGGTGCATGAAGTGTGTGCTAACATGGTGTGATGAAGGTATGAAGTTCCCAGTAATACACCTTCAGCAAGCCACAATGTTTGTGCACTTTGCCCCTGGAACAGTTAAATCTTCGAATGCATCTTCTGAACATTCTTCTGACAGCTTAGTTAGAAGTTATTTGATAAAGCAAAACAACTGCAATGCAGCCATTTGTTTTCGCATACAAGATTTTGTTTTTTGTTACTTTATAGAGCAAAACATACCCCTGCATTAACAGAAAGTGATATAAACATTATGGAAAAATAGCACATACTTTTATCTAAAGATTGATAATACAAAACTGAAGTAAGTAAGTAATTGCCTCCAAATGCCACATTAAAATACCCAGGGTAAAAATTATTAAAAAGCTCAATTTAAACCGAAGAGAATAAATAATTAATTATTCCTTTATTTTTGGAAACTTCTTTCTCCATATATGTTGAATTGTAAGCTGTCTGTAGACAAATTTCACATTGTTGCATGTTTAGCTGACCTGCTGTCTCTATTTTCCCTATAATGAGTATAAAATGGCATAGTTCTTTCTAAGAAACTTCCTGGGAAATTGTTAGGAAATTGCAAACCCATAAAACAAATCTTTACCGTTAATTTTCTCTCAAATCTTCAAGTTAGTATCATTATTTACCCAGTTTGATTCAGGAGCGACTCATCAATTAGCAATTAGTCCCTGATTTGTTCTCTGTTTGACCACACTTTTGTGCACCGTGTTGTAAGGTGTAACCATGATGCTTTGCTGCCACATAGTATCCGTGATAGATTTTTACCTTGCAGAGCACACGTGTGCTCCACCAACTCAAGCAAAAGAAATCTGCTTTGTTAGTCATTTGTTGTCTCTTGTTTTCAGAAACACCTCTCTGACTCTGACTTCAACGACGTATTTGGGATCACCAAAGACGACTTTGCGAGCCTGCCGCAGTGGAAACGACTGAACATGAAGAAAGAAAAGGGGATGTTTTGATCATATTTTTTCTGCATTTGAAATAAGCTATTACTGTTAAAAGACAACAAGAGGCCTCTCTTTGTGTCAGCTCCCCCTCCCCTACAAATACTAGCATTTAACTTTACCTCAATTTCCTTGTTATTCCATTTCATGACAGAACTAATTTTTAATAATGTGTCTTTTCATCCTCTGGTTTTATTGTGATTCATAAATTTGTTTCATATCACTGTAATACATGTCTTGAATACATGATTATTTTTTAACCTGTGCTGATGTTGTAATTGACACCGTTTAATTAAGTGCTCTTGTGATAATATTATTTGAACTCGCAGTATGAAAAAAAAAAGTGTGTTGCTTATTCTACGTCTGTGTTTTCGTGGCATGGCTTACATCACCTGAAATACCATCTAACCATACGGAGACATCACATTATCCTAATTTCAGTCCTGATGAAAGTGAATACAAAAGGCTTCATATAATACAAGACCAATTAGACACAAAACATTATATAAAAACTATTTAGAAAGAACACCAGAACCAGAGCATTAAAAACCGAACTAAAGTAAATAGGTAAAATACATGTACTTTATCAAACTCAGCTCAGTAACAAACATTTATGTAACTTTTATTAACTCTGAGCTCACTCATGAACACCAAACCAAATGTAAAGGAGCTCTGATTTCCCCTTTAGATAGAGGTCTACTTTGCCATCTGTTGGACAAGTAATGTAACAGCATGTCAGGCCAAAATACTTCAGGGAACAAAATTAAAAACTTTGAGCCAGCGAAGTTTCACAGGAACAGATTACCTATCATCTTGCAAAGGGGGAAAGTTACATTTATTTTCCAGAATATGTCCATTCCTTTAGTTACATGACAGTTTCTTTAAACACACTCTGAAGGCACCACCAAAAGAGTCCTGATTTTTAGCATCACAACTATCCAAATCTCTGCTTTCAAGCACTCTAATCTATTCATTATAACTTCATAAAAACTAGACGTCAGCTAAGCTGATCATTACAGTTTCTTCACCAACATCTTTAAAACAAAAGTTGATGAGAAGTCTTGTTCTTCCCTTCAAGCTGCTTATGATGGTGATTACTTTATCATGTTGTGAATATTTCAAATATAAGTCAAAACATATGACAAATCAGCATCAACATTATTGACTCCTTTTATTTTGATATGTGTGGAATGTAATTTCAGTTACAAGTATAAATTTATGTCATTCACTGTTACATCTGAACATTTAATACAAAGCTCAGGACAAGTCAAAAATATCTAGACCCATAAAACACATCAAATTACAGTAACATCATATTTTTTGCATTGTCTGAAAATGAAACACAAAAACAATTTGATTACTTGATAAATTGTCAAATACTCACTGCTGTGAGCTCCAAATGCTAAACAGAGCCAGAGATATTGTCAAATGAAGGAAGTTTAAAAACAACGTTTGATCAGTTAAACATTTGAAGTCAGAGTAATGTAACTTTACTGGTTCATTACAACAAACCAAATCCTTTGACCTGACAGGAAATTAATAGGAAAATAAAATGAATTGTTGATGACAACAACATAAACAGCCAATGATATCTGAACAGCGTTGGTTGCAAATGACCTGATTGTTCAAGAACGGACCACAGTGCCACCACACAGCCCTACAATAGCAGCACTACAGTTACAGCACTACAGTAACAGCACTAACCTACTATCAGCTCATTTAGTGGAGGGAAAAAGCATCTCCTCTGAGCTGCTGTTTCTCCGATGCTTTGTGCATCATGGCAGCCAGCACAATATATAATCAAGTATTAGCATGTGAACCAGTATTATGATGAAATAGGCCTGTGTGATAAAAGTAATACAAAAAGACAAAAGAGTCAATACAAACATTAATATCTTGCCTGAAACCCACAAAATGATATGCAGCTAAATGCAGCGAACTGCAAACATTCCATTTTCAAATTTCTATAAATGTATTAAAATTGTTCTGCTTTTTCCCATATGACAGAATCAGTTGTCAAAATTGCGATTTTCATTTAAAAGTGTCACATGATGTATTCCATCAAAACTGAACTTATTTGTTAATTTTGGTAAAGATCCACCTTAAAACCCAGGGAATGTGATGTGATACATTATTTGTAAACAAAATTAAAATTGTAAATCCCTTCAAAACACCAAATAAGTCAATTTAATGCAGTAAATAACTTCAATTAAACTATTATTTAATATATGTGTGAAAGTAGTGCGTGCAAAAGTACTAATAAATGGCACAGATCAATTCATGTGCAGTTTGGAAATCAATATACATTCTTAGGTGCTCATGCAAATTATTGATCTCAGATGAGGTGAAAGGGTCTATTCTTAAAAAAAAACAACAAAAAAAAAAACAATTTTAAATTGCAATTAAATGCAAAAAAAAACAACAAAAAAAAAAACAATTTTAAATTGCAATTAAATGCAAAGTGTACATCAATCAGAGACATCCAAAGAGACAAATTTCAGCAAGTTCCACAATCCACAAATGTGCAAACATACAGTATTACCTCGCAGGCAGAGAGAGTACAGCCTGCAGCAGGTAAGCTGATTATTTCTCGCTGATGTGTTTGGTTATAAAAGGGAATGTTGTTTCTAATGTAATCTGACAACTTTAAAAAGTGCAAATGCAGCTAATTCAATTTCCCTAAATTCAAAATAAAAACAGGACAAAGGCCGTATATGAAAGATAAAAAAATAAACGTTCTAGTTAAGATCAGCAAGGCAGTAAATAAGATGGCATTTTCCCTTTCTTAAAAAATCTGTATCTTATAACCCCACCTTGCTGCCTTTGATTACCTGTACCTGATCTTAGCTTCCCAAATGCAGTTACCAGCTGTGTGTGTCTGAAATGTTCAGACTGACTCTTGTGTAGTTATGATTGGAGCCAAAACAGCAACAGTCCCGTTCCAAATTCTTACAGAGCTCACTGCGTTTTGTAAACAGGTAAATCCTGACTTGTGTCCAGGCAGCTGTTAGTATACAAAGAGGTTACCAAAGAGGTAAACGGTCAAAGCAGCATGGAGTATATTCCATGTTTATCCATGTATATATATATATATATATATATATATATATATATATATATATATATATATATATATATATATATATATATATATATATATATATATAAATATAAAAAAAGAAGACAGATATTAAGAAGAAAATATTGGCAAATAATATAAAGTAGTCATTAGAGGAATTCCAGCTAGTAAACCAGCTCAATCCTGAGTTCCTTTGCTGTGAATTTAAGACTGAAACTTACAGCTCTACTACAGTGTATTACAACTAGGGCTGTAACTAACCATTATTTTCATTATCAATTAAGCTACCGATTATTTTCTCGATTAATTAGTTATAAGAAGTTAAAAAAATAGTGAAAAATGACCATCATAATTTCCCAGAACCCAAAGTAACATCCCAATCCCAAAGATACTGTCAGATATGACAGAGAAAAACAGCAAAACCTCACATTTGAGAAGCTGAAACAAGCAAATGTTTGGCATTTTTACTTGAAAAATGACGGAAATGATAAATTGATTGTCAGAATAGTTGCAGATGATTAATTTTCTTTCAATCGACTAATCAACTACTTTTTGGAGTTCTGAATGTTATTGCTGGCCTCAGCGGTTTCTACGAACATAAATATCAGATATGAGTTAAACTGCAAACCAAAGAGCTCTTGAATTACACCAAATGATCAATAATTACCTTTGACCTTTTGCCCAGTAGTAGGTAAAACATATTAGTTACGACATGACACAGAGTTCGGGGGGTTTGGGGTCTTGGGTCTCGGTGTCATTGACCAGGCAGTTGTTAATCTTCTCTTTATTCTCTGAATCATCAGGCAGCTCCAAAGTGTTTGCTTCACCCGGAAACATCCTGTCCTGCTCTGGAGTCTCAGCAGACGCATCCTCATAGGCACTTATGCTGTCTGAGTCGTGCCTGTCCGGAGAAGGATCTCGTCCGTCAACAATCTCAACACCGTTTTCGTAAGGCCTCCGCAGGACCCCGTCTTCAAAGAACGGGTTGTCCAGTGCAAGAGAGGGTGTGTGGCTCAGTGGCTTACTGATCATCTTCCGCAGCTTCATCAGGATGCCTCCTTCATCTACTGCCTCTTCATTCTGTCCGTCTTCCTCTGACGCTCTGCTTTCGCTGCTGGGAGCTTTTTCTTCTCTGTGCGCGGCTTTCATCGATTCCTTGGCATCGTTTTTCATTTGGTGTCCTTGTCTTCTTACCTCATCCACACTTCCATGTGTGTTCGCTGGAGCAGGTGGTTCGTTATTCCTTTCCTGCAAAGAGAAATGTAATTGTCCATAAGAGCAAGTGTCCTTTCAGATCAAACAAAACATACAGTAGTTGCATTTGAAGTTATTTTGTTTGAATTTGCCTGTCAGTTCAATGCCATCCTTACCAATATGGAAGCAAAGCAACTGAATACACAATTGTGAACTACTGACATTAACATAAACTACTGAATACTTAATGTTGAATATTAAACATCAGAGTTTATCATATTGAAATATTGTTTGATTTCCCCTCATTGAAACTATTTGAAGGTCAGTTTAAGTTTTTGAAATTTCAACAACATTTTTTTTTTCTGGGGTTAACAAAGGTTAGTCAAAAATGAATTTTGGAATGTCACCAATCCAATTTGATTAGATTTTTTGACTTAATTTTTTTTATTTAAAATTTCAAATGACCAGTTGAATTTTGAGCAACCTGAATGCAGTTTTTTTTTTAATATTGGATATTTGATTTCTAAATATGAATTTGTGAGCTCTAAAAAAAGAAAATAGAACTATTTGAAATTATCTTCGGGAAATTTCAAAGAGGAATTCAAACCATATAAATTCAGGTAGATGGTAATATTTCAATGCTATACATTGAGTGGAATTAAAATTTTAATATTAAGTATTCAATAGCCGTTAAATTTCATAATTAGGCATTGAAGTGCTTATAAACTTAAAATTCTTATGGCCTTTCTTGGCTTCCATATATACCAGTGATGACTTGGCTCTGTCTAGCTCAACATCTCATTTGACTGTAAATATAATTTGTTAATGCTCAAATTTAATACTGTATGTCTTTTTCCAGTGACAAGCAACACACCATGAGGAACTGAGTGTACCATTACAGTAGATGATGTGCTGCCATAGCCAGTGACATACTGTTACTTATTAGAATAAATCGGCAAAGAAAGGTTAGAAAAACAAAAACGTGCACCATCTCCATTATTCACATTTAATAAGAAGTGATCACAGTCCTGACGCAGCAAGACTTTACATCTTCATACATCAATTCAAAAACCTTGTGCCTCTAATTTTATGTGGTGTTCTCCTTTTAATTGTCACATTACCTCTTTTAATCTCTCCACTTCTTGCATCAGAGAGCAGACCATGCTCTTCAGTTTCCTCTTGGCCTCCCTCTCTTGTTCCAGCTCCTACAAATGCAGAGAGAAATAGCGGCACAATGAGATGACCAGCAGCTTGTTAGTGTCATACTTTGTTACAACGAGGAACAAAAACAAACTTCTCATTAGAAAGGATGAAGACTAAAAGAAGTCTTTATGTGGCCTCGACGTACCAAACTAAGCTGTCCAGCTTCCCTCTGGGCCTCAGCCAGCAGCTCCTCTACACCCTCCAGAGTGTCCTGCAGAACGTCCACCTGGAACAACAGAGCCTCTCGCTCGACCTCCAGCCCACGCAGCTCCTGCACCACCTCGTCATAGCTGGCCTGCAACTCCAGCTACACCACAAACACAGTTACAAATCAGTGTGGGCAAGTGGGTGGGCAAGTGTTTAGCAAGCTCTCAGAGGCATCAGTGGGAGGCCTTATCTGGAACTGTGACAATCCCTCCATATGTAAAGGAATATGCATCACTGCAGTGATCTATTAGACCTGACAGGCCTGTGAACAAGACTTCAAATAGTAATAATCGTCATAATCATAATTACAGTAAGACAGACTCACCATTTCTGGGAGTCCCATCAAGAGGTCCTGCTCAGACTGCTGAAAGGAAAGAAATCTTTAAAAAATTGTTCAATTGAAAATTTAATTAAGTTTAATTAAGATAAACATGTTCTAAAAGGCCGTATAGGATCCTTTGCCTTTGGTTCTCTCATTAACACAAAACAACTATAACAGGAACACTTGTACAACGCATTACCTGCAAATTACAGCATTAAAATTACCATAGAGTTAACTCACAAATTAAATCATAAGCTTTATAAAGTACCATCTGTTGCAGGACTTCAATTAATGTTTTGGTAGTTTGTTTATGTTACTGAGATGCTCCTTTACTTTTATTGATGACATCATGCATAACAGCTCTTACTTGCTTACTGGGACACTTGAACAGAACAGAGCCATCGATAATGTTATTAGTGTCACCTCTGCTTTTCCTACGATGACAAGTTAAAACGTCTGCTGTGAAAAAGGCCTATTAGTCCTTGGAGAAAGTTTGTTGACGTAGACCGAAAGATAACAGATCTTTTTAAGGAATTATTAGGAATTTTAACTAAATTGCAACTGCAAACGTTTTTTAATCATACTTTATTTTGATAGCAGCTGTTACCAAAAATGGTGCCTACATAGTATTTAGATAGGGTCAAATGTTTGATAGCTGTGGTAGCAGAAACTGTAATGTATGGGTTTGTTTGAAGAGCACCAACACGTCACCTGGTCGACCTTGTGTTTTTATTTTATTTTCATGTAGTTTCTCTTCTAGCGTCACAGAATCTGACGAGTCACAGACTTTGGTACACCGAAATCGCAGCTATCAAAATGTGTGACCTTATCTAAATACTGTACTATGGAGGCACCAGCTCTCAAAACACATTATGTGATTAAGTATGATAAAAACATTTGCAGTGGCAATAAAGCTGACATTCCTAATCGGGTCATGAATATGATGGGTCACAGAATTTGGTGCGGCACCGGCTTATGAAGATTTATTTGCATCAGACTCATTGCCTTTCCACAGTAGTGTTAAATTTAGAAAACAGAAAAGTGCCAGTGACAGAGAGACAGAGATACACAAAGACAAGAAATCAATTTTCAAGCTTTTGACCCAACCATCCTGACAGGGACACACTTTGTCCCAACAAGTTGAGTGATTGCAAGTGTGGATTTTCTGTAAATAAACGTTTAATTCATCATCTTCATGACATGAGACACCAAATAGATATGAAGCTGTATATTAGGACCTAGGTCAAGTGTATGTCTCATAAGTGTTAAGTAGAAGAACCAATACAACAATCTAAAAAATACTCTGTAACAAGTAAAATTTCTTCATTAAAATTGTAGTAAAAGTACAAAAGTATTATCACCAAAATGTACTTTAAGTATCAGAAGTAAAATTACTCATTCTGCAGGAAAATGTCCCCATGTCACTGAGAAATTATTATATATGACATAATCTCAAAACTGTACGTAAACACAGTACTGGAGTAAATGTACTTTCCACTAGTCTTCTGTATTAGCATTAGATTGCAATGATAATGACACACGAGAGACATACACTGGAGACATACACTGGAGACATCCAGGACCAGGGACAGGTTTGATTAGCTAGAGATCATTACAATGTACAGGTGTTTCTGTTCACTCTTGGCTCCTGTTGTTCATGTCACCTGGCTCCTACCTGACTGTCACTCCTCTTCTTCGGGGCGCCTGCTCGGCTGTCGCTCCGTGTCAGACGCCTGGATGAGCTGTCGGTCTGATAAGGAGACAAAACCACACCTCAGGTGGAGCCTAACATCACCTACAGTCAGAGCAGCGACACAAGACGCTAGCTGATAATGGGAAAGTGAACTGAAGCTCCAGGTCTGACAAAAAGAGTCTGACTGTTCGTTTGGGCCGCTGTTCAGTCTTAAAACAGTTATCACAAGGTCTGAGCTTCACACTGACTACATTTCCTAACGTTAGATGTTTAGAGAGGGGTAACACTACCATAACGTTAGCTTTAGCATTAGCTCTAAACAAACTGTCACTAATGACGCCGTGATTTCTCCGCTCACCTCTTTTATAATGCTGCGGAGAGACTCATCCTCGCTCATTCCCCGAGATAACGTCCGCTTCTTTGGCGAACCACTGCTGTCCAGGGCGACTGAATGCATTTTTTATGTTTTATAATAAGTTTTCGTTTATGTAACAGACACCTCCGAGCTCTCTCGGTGAAGTGGTGTTTGGTGTTTGTGTCCTACGCAGCAGCAGTCAGTGAACTGCCGACGCCCAGGCCGTGATCTACGGAAAGCCACGGGGACCAAACTGTCTTTAACACCGCCCTCACTCCGCCCACACTCACAGAGAAGTCAAAGACCAGGCTGAGATGAGTCATTTTTTAGACTGTGGAGGGTTAAGAATAAATTAGTTCTTGTTTGTTTTGAAGTTCAGATAAGCACCACGGCGCATGTCAACCCTACGTGCTGAAACTCGTCGATGACAACAAGGCCTGCCAAGTAATTCCAGGTGAGCTTGATGGTGTATGTGTATTTTGTGGACACATCAAGTAAATGAGGAACGTTTAGGGAAAGTGGGTACAAGAAAAGATGCTTACTGCACATAATTACAAAATACAATTACATTAAAATCTTCGTCCTTGCCAACCCCATGCAAAAACAGTTACATCATTCACAGCGGTTTTGAAAGCACCTATAATTCAACATATACAACGCAAAAATACTTTGAACGTCCTTAAACATGATATTACCAGAATTGGTCCACAATGCACATTATTTTTACCCCATCCTTTTTTATTTCAGTGGGGTCTCATGGAGTTCAACATGATTGTGTAGTCAGATCAGATAACACGATTGAGCACTAATCCTGTAATGTCAGCCTTAGCTTTACCTGTGATTCATGTATCTCCTTTAAGAATGTATCTATCAAAGTGCACTTTTCTTACCTTATTTTATTACTTTGTCAACTTAATTATGAGTGATATCATCCACTCCGACCACTGGCTCATAGGCCTTTTTCACAGCGCACATTTTGACTTGTCATAGAAGGAAAAGTACAGGTGTTACTAAAAACATTAACAATGACTCTGTTGTATCCAAGTGTCCCAGTAAGTCATGACAGCGAGGCAGTGAGGCAGCATGCACAATACCAGGACCCTGAAACCCTGAAGCAATTCAGCCATCATTAATTATTATTTACACCTGTTATTTAACTACTGTTAACTACTGCATGTCAAAATGTCTTCAGTGGAAAATGCCTGAGGTGGCTCATGGTGAATATGAAGGTGCATACAGCTTTACAGCTCTCTCCTGCTTCCATAGCATCATCATCACACCTGAAACCAGTGAACTGCTGAAGCACTCTGAGTTTCTTGATAATCATGGCGGATAAATGTCTAAAAGCTCAGCGTCAGAAGGTTGGATTGAGGGTCAAAAAGTCCAGCAGCTCCTGAGGCCTTCATCTCCGACTCAAAAATGGGGGCTTTCCTCTCTGGGAAGAAGGTCTTGGTGCCGCAGACTCAAGAGTTGTTTATGCGCTGACGAGACCGCGTTGAGTATTTGGTCCACAGGTAGAGTTGGAGCTTACAGCAGCAGCAAATTGAGATGGTCGAGACAGAGCCCAGTTCTGTTCCCCAGATATTTAGTCTCTTGAGCTCTTAATCAGACTTCAAAGTATTACATTTATACAGATCCCCACTAGGAGAATTAGCTGAATGAGTGTGTGCATCAAATGCAGAGAGAAACACTGATCATCGTGATATAGTTTTTAGATTTAGGGTTCATATATCTATAAGCACATCTAAATAACAAAACAGTTTTTGCATCTGTTCATCAGACATACAGTATTTGATGCTAAGCATTTACAATGCAAATTAGCATTTCTTTTCATCGAAGGTCATAAACACAATACGCAACAACATGAGCATCTATTTTATGGTGTGGACCAGGCGCTCTGTGACTGCACTAGATGACACCAGTGAAAGGAAAAAGCCCAAAGCTTGTCTGTATTACCACCCGCTGGATTCAACAGCTCTCTAACAAGCGTCCATTCAATGTGTAGCACAAAGCAACAGCTCAACATTTTGGGACATAAACGTATTCACTTTCTTGCTAAGGGTTAGATGAGAAGATCAATACCACTCTTATATCGGTACGCGGCACATAACCCCCATAAAACCTTTATGTGTTTTTGCTAAAATATAAAAAGCGAACGAGTGTCTTGCTTTATCCCTTGTGGACTAGTCTATGGTTTTGATCTATTTAATTTAGATAAGTCTTGTCACTCAAACTGTATTTGATTATTGAAGACGTTTCAGGATAGCAGCTGTGAAAAACGTGAAGGGATCAGGAGAACAGTGTTTCCCATATATTAATGTCTGCGTAGCCCCACCCAAGTACATTAACAGACAACAGTGGGAGCAACAGCAGGATTCATTTCCAGTGCACTAATGCATGATCCACGCTAACTTAGTTTTTTGTCATATCAGTATTTGAACAATACATATTTAATACTGCCATATACCCAGTCTATATGAGCTAATGACTAGAGGGCTCTGTTTTACAATGAAGTACCACAATCTGACCACAATAAGGAGTGACAGAGGCAGCACACATGAAAACTACTAACTGAAACAAGGTATGTTCAGCTGCAACTCTGTTTTCCTCCAGCAGATGACACTAGTGGGTCAGTGGTGCCTCACTGAGAGCAGGCAACTAAAATATCACAGCTTTTATTGAGCACATATACAGTCATGAATACAGTATCTGTCTATGGTTTGTAGTTGGGCAACATTTTGATCAGATCCTGTGACACTTTGACTTATAGATCAAATGTGACACACAGAAAGCTAAAAATTCTAAAATCCACAGTAATTCATGAAGACCATTTAAAAACATGTGACATTTTCATAAGGCTTATACCAACTGCACTGATTAGTACAAATGAATGTAGGCCTATATACTTAATAATAGAGTATGCAGACCTGCTGCTACTACATGACTTCAGTCAATGTATTAATATAGGCTATTAACTTAACACTATTTTTTATTATTACCATAGGACGCAGCTTTTTAAAACCACATTTGTGCATTTTACAGCCCTTGATTTTGAATGAATAGGCCAGTTATTACTTCACTCGTTCACACAGATACTTTGACGCTCAGTTTGGAGAGTCTCGTATCGGACAAGCTCGTGCAACCTCTAAATAATCTGCATCTAGACCGCTGGTAGGTCTATATGACGATTCCTCATCAGTGGCTTTCTTGTTAAAATGCACCATAGATATTGAGATGTGTGTGATTTAGGAGATGATGTGGAGGATTCGAGAGGAATCCATGAAGCTTTTTTTCAGTTTACACCATAATAAACCATTTATAACAACAGGCGCAGCGAGCCATAGTTTATGTCATCATCATAATAACCAAATTGGGCAATGTGAGACATTGTTTGTGCACTGTAAAACATTTATACTCTCATAACAGTGCGCGCACCCTCCCTTCGCTCTGTCCCTCTTGACTTGGTGACAGACCTAAAAGCCTTTTGTTGCAATCTTAGCCAATGGAGACGGATTACGACACCGGGCAGCTGAGATATATAAAGAGCCCCTTTTTGACCGCACTTGCACATTTTTCAGTGACACTTCTGAATTCACACACCTCCATGGACTAAATTGTACAGAAGACCCCAAAACAACCATTATACTACATTTTGAGCAGGCTATGCATTCATCAGACAGATAATTTGTTAACTTTTAATCAAACCAGCACGCACCGAGACACACTGGAACGTACTTTTTTTTTTTTAATTTATTGCAAAATCTCCAGCTGCAAAAAAGCAACTTCGGGGTGATCGTATTGGATTAGATGCATGCCACTGATTCCCTGCCTTTTGTAGGATAAGGCACACAATAGACGCACATCCGAGAGAGGGGATATAACGGGATAAAGCGAGTGAAAAGACAAGAAAAAATAAAGAAAAAAGTTGCATTGCCTGGTGTCCACGCATCGTCATGCCGAGGTACAGCTTCTTACTGTGCTTGATGGTGCTCATCTCCCTGGGACAGTCGGGGAGCGATGAGCCCAATCTGCTGCTGCCTTCTGCCAGCGAGACGCCCACGGATGCCGGGCTGTCCCTGCTGGACGAGGACGCCGGTTCCCACGAATGCTCCGCCTGTGTTTGGAGGGAGCAGAGCAAAGTGCTGAGACTGGAGACCATCAAGTCCCAGATCCTGAGCAAGCTGCGCCTGAAGCAGGCGCCCAACATCAGCCGGGAAGTGGTCAATCAGCTGCTGCCCAAGGCTCCTCCGCTCCAGCAGCTCCTGGACCATCACGACTTCCAGGGAGACGCGTCGTCCCAGGATGAGTTTATGGAGGAGGATGAGTACCACGCCACCACGGAGTCCGTGATCACCATGGCCTCTGAGCGTGAGTAATAGTTTACAACCCAACAATATTGTCTCCAAATGCGTCAGGCGCGTAATTGCGGAGCAGATAGGTTCAAGTGACTCAGGCCTGCTGCGTGGACAGTGGAGCCGCTGGAGCTCATTCAAGTCAGTGACCTAACCTACTTTTTGAGATTCAGATCGGGGGTCCACTCTGTGTGTCTGAAGCGGACTGATAAAATTAGACAAATGACTCTGGTCAGTTGTTGGTCACGGCTGTCAAAATAGACCGGGGATTACGCATCAACCTGATAAATCAATAATCAGCAGCATAAAGAGCCTCGTCACTCTGAGACAGACAGCTCCAATATGGCCCGATGAACTTTTGTTTTCATGATGGTGATGATGATGATGGTGACGATGGAAGGCTACGTCCTGATGGAGCAGTGTCTAATATTTAGTCCACCTGCTGTCATGTTCAAACTCTTTCAGATTTTTCTTTGTGTTTGACAGAGAGTAAACGCAAGATAGACCCGTTTGAATGTCAAGTGCATTATTAATGATAATGCAGCATTTGGCTGGCAGTTGCATCACTTTAGCCTTTATGCCTATTTTTTCCCTTTTTTTTGCATAAAGGCCCTGAAATCTGGAGTTATGATCACGTCGTGAGGCCCCTCTGATTATTGCCCCCGAACAATTTGCTCGCCCACGTATAGTTTCCCATAAATCCACAGATAAACCGCAGGCTTTGTAGACATTTTATAAAATTACTGTTGAACCCTGGCAGCTGTGCTCTATCGTTCTTTTATAGGAGGCTCTACCGGTTTCCCTGCTGTTCATCGCAGTGAGAAAAAGTGTGTCCAAAAAGCTGCTATTGTTCCCCTCATGCAGCGGCCCCCCTCGGCCGCACTTGCCTTTTAAATGCGAAGTTTATGGGCGCAGCTCGTTTTTTTTTCACCACGAGTACACAAAGACAGAGAATCACTTAGGGTCGAGGGGAGTGTGTGACCTTTTCCTGGCGAATCGCGGGGTTCAACAACATTTACACACGTAATATATTCTGCACAAGGCGGATAAAACACACTCCAAATAATCAGGTTTTTTTTACTCCAGGAGTGAACAAAGATATGCCTTTGTGCAGGAGACTTTGGCCTATTATGTGTTGTCTGACGTTATTAATTCCTTGTTATAATATCTATCTATCTATCTATCTATCTATCTATCTATCTATCTATCTATCTATCTATCTATCTATCTAGTTGGGATTTGTATGTTAAAGGAGCCTCTGTTTCTTTTCTCTCATCAGTTAGTTTTTGAATAAGCTAGTTGAGATGTATATTTTAATATCTAGTATCTAGTTTAATAACACTTCTTCACCTGTCCTGACAGCCCCACCTGTCTCTGTGATTATAGCGAATCAACCTTCACTTGCCATGTTGTTGTAACTGCAGGCTCAAATGTCATCTGAATTTTACCTCCATCTTTCCTACTCCACCACTCTTTATCTAAGCTTGTAACCATTTGTTAATTTTTTTAAATTACCACTTGCAAAAAGTCTCTCTGAACCTTGAGTATGTTTCAAGAATTGTTTCCTCTGAGAGTTGTTTTTGCTCTGGACTGATGTGAGTGATGCAGTTCAGTTCATCCTGAAGGAGAACGGTGCACAGCTGATGTATCTTACAGGTGAATTAAGGAGGCATCAAAAAGCATTTGCTTTGTCATTTTTCAACCGTTCGCTTTATGTGGCAGTTATTTTAAGGACATTTCCACAAAATAATGTTAGTGCTTCAAGTTTGATCTGTCTGTCTATCTGTCGCCCTCTGTTTCTATTTATATTACTGGCTCACAAACACACATATAGGATGAATGCGACACTGTAGATAGATAAACAATGATGATTTTCTATAATAACTATAGCTGTTATCTCTCTGATGTGCAGATCAATGCTATATTGGATTCTTCACCTGTAAATACAGACAAGATGAAACTCTGCATGTTTAACACACTCATCTGTACATTACAAGGGAAATGAACAACATCCTCCAACTATATTTTGGACTCTTTGCTTCCCATCCTCTGCATGGCCACAATCACACACACACACATACACACACTCACACTCATGCTCACACACACACATACACCACGCAAACTGATTTGATACCTTCTCAAGCCAGAAAAGGGCATTATGCATGACGCTGGATAATTGCGTATTTCTACCGGCCTCATGCCAGTCAGAGGAGCTAATGACTGACATTACCGCTGTATCTGTCATGTTACAGCACTTCCGTTCTGTTTGCCTCATCTCTTTACGTCAGCTGCAGTTTTTATCATCTGCTCCTTCTTTCTCCCCCTCCCCCCTCCACCTTCCTCCCTGTTAGCCCCCTCTCTCCTTCCTCTTCTTTTCTCCGGTACTCATGGAAGAGTTGAGAGAATGAGTGCATCTCTTTTGCCTGTGGCGCCTTAGTGATCCCGCAGGATTAAAAGTGCCTTTTCTGTCTCTGTGATAGAAGGAAGACTTCAAACACTATTCCCTGCGCACTTCGAACCCAGTCACCCTTTGCCGGTCGTGCACACTGCCTTTGATGGGCCATGTGGGTTCACACAGTACATACTGAACTGGACCTGTGCCAGAGTTGCTTCTTAGTATTCACTCAAGGTACGTGGGTGCCGCAGTGGGGGTTGAGAGGGTCCATGCTTCCTGGTCTCTAATTACTATGAAATTTCATGGAAAAGTACAGCTATTTATATCATAGCGTGGCACTAAAACATCTTCCTCCATACAGTGTGTTGTGTAGGTAACCGCTCCGCTCGCTGTTCGTGCATAAAAAATGACTCAATTTGGAGTTTACCAGGGTCATTTTCTAGTGCAGCATTGTGAACAAGTGTTGATTTATATTAACAAATCTATTTGCATTAACAGCTGAACTGTTTGAGTTGGTATATTGATTGATTTATGTGTGTAATTGGGCGTGAGCGTGCATGCAATGTATTTTGGAGCTCAGTTTGTTTTGCCTGAGGTGGGGTGAGGATTTGACCCCACTATTCTCCCATTTGTCACCTGTCCAAGACATTTAGACCAGACCTTCCTCTGCCATCACCGACCTCCTCCTCCTTTCTTGCTCTCTGTCTCTCTGTGGATGTTTTGATGCTGATTAACCGCACACTATTCAACCGTTTAATTAAATACTATATAGCAATATTAAATACTATAAACCGAATTATTCTGCTAGAGCACATCAGGGAAAAGTGTTAAAGAGCAGTGGCACCTCTGTGGACTAAGAACACTCATGGTTATATCATCTATTGTTGCACAAGAACTTAGCTTAGATTGTTTGTGAAATTGTACCATTTTGCCCTTGAGTAAACTTCTTTTGAGACATTTGAGTAATTTTGAGATTGTCCAGTAACAGAGGATCCAGCAGAGAGCAGCACTCGCTTACCCTCCCTCCGAGCTTTTATTACATTAAAATTTTATTCCAGGGAACATATGTTGTAGTGCGTCCGAAACATAAGAAATCAATGGCTATCTACAAGGAAAAACGTTACCTTTTAAAGGAGAGAAAACTAGTTTAGACATAAAGAAGATCACATTTGAAACATTTGTAATGACCACTCAAATGTTCTTGAACCTTCTCACGTTGTTAAACAATTTTATACCCAAACTTTGTCCTGTCCATCATGGCTGTGTGCAGGCTAACATTAAGAAGTGCTGTACTGGTATTGTTATGTAATCCTGTTAAGATGCGGCACATTCACTTCAAGCACAGGCCTACACATCTCTTGAGCACATAAAAATGAACATCCACACATGTATACAAATCTATACAAATTTCCACATGTGCACACTTGTGTAGACACACGAGGATGCTCACACACTCACACAGTCACACACACACTCCAGAGAAAAGTTCTCCTATTGACAAAAAGGGTCACAGAGTTCACAGCTATGTGATATATTGGAAGAGGAGACTATTAACCTCATCAGGTCTCTTTCTTTGGCAGCAAAGACGAACCGGTAGTAACTTGAACACTTATCCCCCACCACACACACACAATCACACACACACACACTCATCCACTAACCACTCCCACAAAAAAACAAGTCTTTTATAGTGTTGACCCTATAAAAGGGTCATTTCCTGAAGGTGCAGGAACCATAAAAATTAAGAGGGAGAGCGCTAAAAGGACAGAGCAGCAGAAGCCGGACCGTCTTCAACTCACTGGCCAGTGTTTGCTGGAAGTTGATGACTATGTGAGGTTTTTATAGATTTATTTATTCCATGGAGGTCTCAGTTTGACGATGACACCTGTTCTCCCTGTGTAGTTGCTGGCATCAGTTGAGGGAAAGATAAACTTTGGTGTTGAATTGGGGGGCACAACCGGTTTGTTTAAAAAGAAGTAAAAAGTTAAGAAGGAAACGTCTGTAGGACTGTAGAAATTGCACAACATACTGTCAACTTTATGGCTAATAAAATTTCAAAGGGACCAAAGTCTATTAATACAGGGACAAAATTTCCCCAGGACCTCAGGAATCTCACTCCTTCCACCCTCCTTCCCCTATTCCCACGCTCCGTGTACCAGTCCCTGCAGCCGGTCTTTTTTCTTGGCACTTGGGAATATGATGCTTTGGAATTGAATGCATGCTTTACCAAAAATACAACACTGACAAGTTGGAAGAATGAATGTAAGACTGCATTAATGTCAGTTTGGAGGCATGGCTCTGCAGGAATATTTTTTGTCTCCTTTATTAAAAAAAGACAATTTCACTGCTTGTGAGCACTGGTGAGCTCCTCGTTGCTTCTTTAAAGGATTTCAAAGAGTGTGATCGAGTGAGGTGCACTGTGCTGGTGGTGGTGGGGGGGTGGTCCACAGGGAGCAACAAGCAGCCCAGTCCTATCCTAAAGGGACAGAAATCATGGAAGGGTTTTATAGGTACAATTAAAAAGACCTGAAACAGATGTTACGTTTCACTAATAAAGGAAATAATTACTTCACACCAGTAATTAAGCCCTGTGTAGGGACATAGAGGAGGAGGAGGAGGGGAGGGAAAAGATAAAATTGAGATCATTGAGGGGATTATTGTTGATGGATGCGTTCAGGCTCTGTGTGGTCGTGTGTGTGCACGGAGCTGCTGAGAAGCAGTTTATGGAAGAGTCCATTAAATCTAAGAGGCATTTAAGCAAAGGAAATGCTGCATGGGCATAATGCTTGATCCCATGAGACAGCCACTGTGTCGGAAAGAAGCACAATTAACAGTGGATTACCTCAAGATTATCTACATGAAAATTTAATTAGCCTTCTTCTCCTGATACAAAGGAGAGCAGCTTCCTGCTGTATTTATCACCTGTGGTTGTATTTCCCACATCACCCCAGGAAGTTCATTATGGAAGTTATGAAAATGCACAGTCGAAGTGATTTCTTTAGGGAGAAGAGCCAAGTTTGATTTGTAGATAATGTACAACACATATGGATAAAGATAAGCTCATAAAGGAAAGGATGGGTATTTTTATGTTGCTTAGAAATTCTCGTGGAAACGTTATAGGAGAAAATGCTTCCTAGAGGGAGGGTTGGCACGATTTGGTCACATGAACTTTGTCTTCAGAGAAAAGACTGACAGATTTGGGTGGCTTCAGGTTTTTTTTCTGTGGCTGAGTATGCTCAAATCATTTTTTGAGCATTTAAGGTGATGAAACTAATAAGTGGGCGACGACGTGTGCATGAAGGATAGTGTGTGTATGTGTTCATGTAAGGGAAGAGATTTAAGGACAGAATTTTAAAAAAGCAAGTCTGACGTGCTGGTCACTCAGTTTGAGAGTAGTTTAGGTTGAGCGACAATAAAATACATTAATACAGATCAGTCCCCCCATGCCATATTTATAATTTCTTTTGCTGGATTAGATTAATTGTTTTGCAAGGGAGCAGCCTGGAAGTTCAGAAAAGTTTATTTAAACACATTAAACACAGGTCATACACAAGGCAGAGAAAAAGACTTTGAAAACACCAATTGAATTAGAAAAAATGAAAACAGACAAACAGAGAAGAATGCAGGATGAAAGTCTAGTGTGGATAATGGTTTTAAGATGGTGAACATCACCAAGTTTGTTTCAGGTATATGGAGCATAGTAACTAAAGGGTGCTTCTCCATGTTAAGTTTGGAACGGTTATCAGACTGCTACCAGAGAGGCTTATGATGTTTCATTTTATAAAAGACGGAGTGGAGAGAATAACCAAAGTTTTTTTTTGTATCTGTATTAGGCTTGCCGCGGTAGTCGGTGTTACCGGTGTTATACGGTGTTCGGGCATACACCGATTACATTACTTGCCCACTGCCCCGACCTTCATTTTGCTTTTTTTAAATAGAAATAAAACCCATTTAGTTCATTTATCAGCGCCCACGTTCATCAAATAAAAAAACTCTAATTTGTAAAATACTAAGCTGTTATCAATACTTAGTCGGACGATGGACGCTACAAATATAAACTGAAAGTGTCTGCTCTGTACAGCAGCAGCAGCAGAGTCGCAGCACGGAGTAGCAGGATTCAGATTTCACTTATCACATGACGAGAGTAAGGAGAGTGGACCGACAAGATGATGGCAGAGGATTTGGTGTCAAAGCGAAAAGCAAAAGCGCCTATTTGGCAATATTTCAGATTTAAACCCAGTGCTAATTGGGAACCGCATAACATTAATGAGGCAATCTGTAAACTTTGCTGGATGAAGGTGGTAGCATCTGGAGGCAACACTTCTAATCTACACACATAGTAGGCATTCGGGGAAGATCTAAAGATCTAACGTTAAAGATCAAAGTAAGCATCATCGACGAATATCTTTTCTTGAAAAATGTCCAGTGTAATCCATAACACCGGTGTTGCTCCACGTGGCTCAGTGACACCATGTTCTTCCTCCAGTTGAAGAAAATCAAGTTCACCCTCAAAGGGTCAGCAGACGCAAGAGGTGGCAACTGTTTTTCACATATTTTCAGAACTTGTCTGTAACCCCACCAGATTAGGATTTATAAGATTTACGCTGCCTAATATCTATTGTGACCACATGCCCAAACTTGTGGAATTGCCCAAACTGACCAGTTTTACAATGTCTTCATGATCAGTTGTTTTTTTTGTTGTTTTTTTTTGGGGGGGGGGGCAGTTGTTTCATTGGGTTGTTGTGTTCTCTTTAGCGTCATTCTTCAAATCCCTTGGTGTTGTGTACCTTTCCACTATTGATTGTGGTACCCTCTTTGCATTCCCAGTAGCGGTACCTCCATGCTGGTCGTGAATTCTAGCATGCACAATTTGTTGGGAAGCCAGTGAGGGATCACGTCCTTGTCGATGCACTAATGACAAGGTCCAAGCTACTGGTCCTCTGCAACAGACTGAGGCAGCATGCAGAAGAAATAAAATGTTATTACAGACAAATAATCTCAGACATAAAATATGCAATATTAATCATTTTACATATTTTTGGGGGGAAGAATATATTTTAGGACTCAATAGTAAATTAAACACATGGTTAAGATTTTGTTTGCAGTATAGCAAATTTTCCTAAAACAACAAAAAAGTGACACTACCTATCTATGTCATATCATATGGATTAAGATATTAGTGCAGAGAATGTATCTAATGCAATTGTTACAGCAGGCTCATTGTTGCAGATGCACTGTAATATAAATTATATGCAGCTGTTCTCAGATGGTGCATGGAGAGTTGGACCTGGTTCCTGTTCTAGTTTCATTGATCTGCATTAGTGTCAATCTCTGTTTATAATCAGTGTTTTTCTTCATAAAATCCTACATTAACAATTAAATTACTATTCAGCATTCTTGCTGTGTTTATCCTGTATATAAATGAACAACTCTTTAAAAAGTAACTGTGGATAAAGATAAGTGTTTTGCACTGATCATGTCAGTGAAAAAATATCAGTGACCATGTCTCACTGAGAGAAACATGATCTCAGAGGTCAAACTTTAATTAAATGTGTCAGCCAGTGTTTATACAGTATGTGTTGTTGTAAGTCACTTGTAGCCTGTGATAGTGTGGAACAGGCTTATATATAGGCAGGTAGGTTTGTAGAAATTTGCTACATCAAACAAGACAATAAACAAAATCAACCAACAGTTTGTCATTCTGCTCAAACAAGACAGCAGTCATGTAGTTTAAATTATAATCCTTCTGCTGCAGGTTTTTGCATAACTGCTGAGGTGAACAAACCAAGTGAACAACCAGTAATTTGTCTGATGGTGATGTTAGCTGACACTGACTAACTGAACTTTGCTTTAGTTTCTGTTACAGAGCAAACTCATACGTTGTGGTTTTGCATTGTACAAATGTTGCTGCAGAGTTTGTAATGTTGGGTAAGCTGTGCTTGTTCCATTGAGCAATAGTCAATAAGTAAGTAGTAAAAGAAAAAAAGGCCAACCAGGTTTCTGTCATGCACAGTTTTACAGTTTGCGGATTTCCTTAACATTTGTCTTCAGTACAGCGACTTGATGACTAGTGGTGGAGTGCAAGTTGATAATGGGTGTAAATTTTGTACTTAGGTTATTTAACTTTTAATCAACAGATGTATCATGTTAACCAGTGAAATAACTCAGAAAAAGCAGTTAATTTAAGAAATATATATAGCACATTATCACAATATTCAGTTACATATGGTCAGCCTGCAAATCAAGAGATGATGTATGTTACATCTGTATGAGCTTTAAGTTTTTATCTTCTAAATACCAATGGCTGAAATTCTAACCTTATAATTACTCAATCGCCTCTCAAGTGTTTATTCTCTTCCTTCCGTTTTCCATCAATCACCTCTGTGCTACATCCCTGCTGAAGCCCTTGCCTTGGGCTTAATTTCACAAGAGGGTCACTGCCAAATTGAATGCCATACACACTTGGGTAAACTTACACACATTTCAGATAGAGTCCAAGAAAACTAATTTCCAACAACTTAATTTTTTGTTTACTGTATGTTATGACTGTGCAACTGATGCCTGTCAACTTGGTGACGATTCGGCTGATTGACAGAATTTCAGTTTTTTTTTTAGAGGGTAGATGCAATGAAAAGTGAGGGAAACACACATTGACACTACCCAGGTATATTTTGGGAAACTTGCCTGAAACTTTCAGTAGAAGAAAATATAAATGTGAATAATGTTAGCAAAGAAGCCAAAGAAACATGAAATCTATATTAATAACCACAATATAAACAACATTGAAGAGAAATTCCACTTCAGAGCTTAATAATAACAAAATGAGAATTGCTACTTCTGATTGGCATGAGTTAACAAAACTCTGCTCAGCTTCCAAATAGCAAAAATAAATGCTTATTTTAGTTTTGGCACTTTAGTTTAAACAGTAAAATTTACACTGACTGTCTCTGTACTTTTACAAGCTTGTCATGGTTGGAGCATAATGATCAGTGGCAAAACGCAATGGGCACAGAAATGTATCCATTCATAATCGTGTTTAGATATCTGCTTATACCAAATATGTAAAAAGTTTTGGATTGAACTTTTGAAAACAGAACAGAACATTGTCTTCTGACGTTAACGTCTTGCATGCATGTGTGGATGCACACAAACACAAGCGGCGAGACCCCAGCATGCTTCCTGAAGTCCAGCTGTCCACCTTATTGCAGTTCACTGCACGCTCGCTCTTTTCACGCTCTGTCCCCGTCCTGCTGGAGATGTCCCGCAGACGTTCCCCTTATAATACAAACATATATAAAACCAACACTAAAAACAATGAGCTTTGAGTCTGTTTGCTGAAGACGGTCAGTTTGGAGCTTGTGTATGTTGTGTGTTTATGTGTGGTTGCATGTTTCCATGTGTGTCTGTGCGTGTGTTCACTGAGCTAGAACAGGGAGCATTAGGAGATGTCTTTTGTTGCTCCTGAGGGGCTACTGTGCTCAGTCCTAATAGGAGTCTTGTGCCTGCCGTTGTCCCAGGGGAGGGCTTCTGAATGAGGGGGTCTAACTTCACACACACACCCCGCCTCCTCCTCCATCCCCAGCTCGAGCCCGGCCTCCCCCACCACCCTCTCCCGTCCCTTGGGACTGGCCGAGAGACAAAGAGGGAGTGGGGCTGGGGTGGGATGGGATGTTTGAGGGGGTGCACTGTGGCCCCTGTCCTTTTAGAAGGGTCGTGAACGTGTCACGATGATTAATATGCTGAGGTGCGTGGGGATACCCTAGAGTCACATTTATTCAACATGAAGGCTCCCAAACACACACTCACCACAAAATGGCACATTTGCATTTCCCATTAAGAAAAGAATATATATATATATATATATATATATATATATATATATAGATATGCATCTACCATTTTCACCATACTGTCAACATTTAAGCAGCCCTCACTGGTAACACATGTTAACTATTCATTGTATAACTACACCTTAACTTCCCCTCTCCATCTGTTTTCAACAGTTTAACTGCCTCATGCTCCTGTACCCCTCAGTAACATTACTGCATTTGGTTATTAAAAGCATTTAACTTTGAAACCGACTGCGGTCGTATTAAAATGGACAGCTGGCATGGTGAATAAACCCTTATATTCTATATGTCTCCCCTAACATACACGTATAGGAGGCTCTGGGCTAACTATGGGACACAGGTACCCAGGGAGTCCACCAGATGTTTGATAGGCTCACCTGCAGGCCTGCTGCTGTGGCAGTAAAATTCATGCGCTGCATATGCAGCAATTATACCACAGGGAAATAAGGTGCTGTAATAATGAAGTAGGCTAGAAACATGAGGAGGAAAAGCAAACAAGCTGTTTCCTTTGGAAAAACACAGCCTCTGTCCACACTTACTTACTTGGGTTTTACTTGGTTTTTACTTTTTAAGTAAAAAAAAGAAGAGTTTTATTACTGTATAGGACCTAGTTTCTTTCATCTTCAGTTTGGCGAAGGAGAGAGGTGTTATTGCTCCAGTAGGTGGTGCTGAATGCAAAATCAGAATTCATATCCTTACTGCAGGATTGAAATGTCTGTTATTTTAAAGGCCCATCTAGTGACAGGCATTGGAAATTAGCAGTAGCTACACATGTTGTGATACATTGCATTGGATAATTGTTATGCAATTCTCTATGTAAACTGTATCTGTCCCTATCAAATAAACATTAAATGAAATGAAAATGAAATCAGAGTGTTAAAACACTGAACTATAACTGAGCAAATTGTTCAGGAAATTAAGCCATAAAAACAGTCCTGCATTTGCAGTAAAATTGGGATTGTTCCAACAATAATGTGTTATGGCAGCAGGAGCAAAGTTAGTTCAGGTAGAAGGATTAAATGTCCCATTGGATTTCGGATCTTTACAAGCTAGCTTTGCTCATTTTGCACAAGTGGAACGCTCTGCCAAGACGTGGGGTGTAATTAAGCTGCAGGCATTCATCCTCCATGGTTTGCCTCTTGCTTGTGCACTTACAGGGTCTATAAAGGCACAAATTGATTTCACCTATCAATGCAGGCATTGTTTAACATGACGTAGCTCATATGTTGTGCATGTGTGTTTAATAACTGGGGTCCTAACTAGATCACGGGGTATGGGCTCTGCTTCTCAGATTACTCCTTCTCAAGAAAGTCCTCTGCTCGAGAAACTGAACCATTTCAGCTCTGCAGTGTTTAGTGGTTTGTTTCTTTTTTCTTTTTTTTTCAGGAACTCAACAAAAGTGATAAAAAAGCTGTTTGCAAAGGAAGAGCTGGTGTGTGTCGGTCCCCATCTGAAGCGATTAAAAAGAAAAAGTAGTAATCACAAGTAAACCCCAAGCAAACTGCCGAATCATTCATTCCCAGTTTTGTGCTGATGAGCAAACACAACACCACCCACGTTAATTGCTGTGACCCCAGCAACCCACCAAAGGAACATTGACATATTGTTTGTCCAGCGTGAGACAGTGTATAATTTACACTCACTAATGACTGTCTCTGGAAATACAGGCTGAAGGACCACGTCTGTCCCTGGCTTGGCCCTTATTCAATGTTCGCCCCAGACTCTTCTAATGGATAGTCCATCTGTACTTCAGTGAATTCATATCCCTCAATGCATGCCCATAATTCAATTACAAGACTTGTTTAGTGTTAAAAAAAAACAGAAAAACAGCCTGCTGCAGTGTTCTCTATTGGTCAGTTGAGGTTTCATAAACAATTCACTATTGGCTGGAGAATCTCCACCCTAATCAAAACAAAAACAAACTGTGGCTGATTCAGCGCTGTTGTGTTTCGAAGATTTTAAATGATTCTCTGGTTTTAAGAAAAAGGCATGTTGTGAAAAAAGACATATTACCATTGCCATAGGGTCGACCTTGACCTTCAAACTCAATCTGGCTATTAGGGCAGCCCCTCCCCAGCACCCCTGAGATGTAAAGAGGCAGACGGTTTTGACCCCTGATCCCATTTCTTAACTAGGCTGAGGTGCCAAATAACCTTTTGACCCAGGAAGCATTTTCAGGTTGCCTGAGCAACCTCAGATTTGGCAGGTCCATGTAGTTTTTTTGTATCTGCTTTTTTTTTTTTTTTTTTTTAATAGAGCAACAACAACACTCCTCTGCAAGGTAAATGACAGAAAACGACGGTTTATTTACTAAAATCTAGAATATGTCAAAAAAGCACAGAGAAAATGGGCAGATTATATATTCTATTGTACTCAGTTGGCACATTATTATGCCAGATAGATGCAGAATAAATTTCCCATAATAATTGAACGCTTTACATGGAAATTAATGTATGAATGCAACGGATGGATGTCATTATATCAGATGGAGGTCTATGTAAATGAACCATGTGCAGATTTGACATGTGGTGCAAATCACAGAAAACACCAAAGCCGAGGATCATGACAGGAATAAATCTGCCTATTTTAGGAGATGCCTTGTGTTCTTTGACATAACCCTTAATCCACACCCCAAATATATTTTCAACAAGGGTGAGCCACTAAAAAAAACTTGAGATGTTTTAATTTTGCTAGTCGTAATGTAGGTATAGACCATTTCATTATGATTGACCCGGGGGAATCTAAGGTTACCATCTGGCCACTGGCCACTATTACTGATCCTTGTTTTAATATGCAAATGTCTCTGTTTGTCCAATTTTGATGTAATCAAAATGTAACCTGACTGAATGGACCAAACAACAGGACCATGTGCACATGTGATAACCGACAGCCGATGCAGATGTGGCTAAAATGAGCAGTCAGACAGAGAATGGCAGTTTAAAAAAAAAAAAAAAAAAGGAAAAGCAGTTCTCAGAGTCAGTTTACTGTTTTACAATGTCATGTTGTGAAAGAAATACTGATTACCTTCTCTGGGTTAGGATTGTACTTTTTACTGTAAACTACATGGACTCAAACTCAAGGTATATGTTAAGTTTTTTTAAATCCTAGTTAATATTCATCACAGATCATAAAACTTGGAATTGCCTCTAGAAAACCAACAATATCCCATATGTTGACAACAGCAGTGTGTTACTGAGCTACAGACTGTGCACAACCAGTTGTGTAACATTGGAGTTGCAGATCTGTGGTTGTCTCTGGCTTTATGATCAGCATGCAAAACACATGCACATCTTTGTTGTCAAGGTGCTGAGGCCAAAAAACTGCAACTGTGATTTCTGCCTGTCAAGGAATCACAGCACTGTTAACTGCTCCCTTTTAAAATTTCTACTTTATTACATCAGGAAAAGTACAACGTTCCGAGCCCAAAGTGTCTCTATGTCAGGTGCAGATGAATTAAACAGACTCCAGTTGTGTCATTGAAAAAACTGTTTTAGTCGCCTAACATTTCTCTGTGACTGCATTCATCTTTAAATCTTCATCACTGTGGTGAAGGCCATGTAGCTTAAAATGTTTGGTGATGGATTAAAGCACATAGTAAACACAGATGAGTGTTAAATCAGCGTGTGTTCTAACTTACAATAACTGTACCTGCCTCGACCACTGTCTCTCGTTTCATGCAGAATATAGTATTTATTAGTATTATAGAGGGGGGGAAAGTTTGCGCTTCAATAATAAAACTTTCCTATTTGCTGTGTGAATTTCTGAAAGCTGAACACTCTGAGCTAATGGTAGTTACTCAGAAAACTGCTGGGAGATGTTGTTGATTCTGTGTGGGAGTAAATTCTCTTTTATCTTTAAAAGTCCTCGCTTGGCTGTATTAGAGAGGATCCCTTTCAGTTATGTGGCCGAATATGATCGTAGTTATTAACAATACTTGAATCAGAGTGTCATGGTTTGTTCATGGTTTGGTGGATGACTGAGCGTGGATGCAGCTGTCTCTGTTTTATATTTGTGCTGGTCAGCTTCAGTATATATTTCTGAACCCCTCAGTCAGGCCCAGGGTTGTTGAAATGTTTATTCCATGTTTTGAGACTAGTGAACCAACATTTAGTTGATGAAAGATTATGCATTTGCTGTTCCAAATAATAATGTTTTGGACTGGGCTTAGTAAAAAAAAAAATCCCTATGATGCACAGGAAGTGATGTGTTTGGAGCCAATGAGGCAGGAACAGACAGAGAAGAGAGAAGAGCACCACCTGCAGAATCCCACATTTCATTAACAGAAACATTGCAGCAGTAATGTTTATCACCAAAGATGGAGCCAAAATAAAAATGCAAATGAAATGTGAATAAAATTCATTTTGGCACACACATTGAAGCAAAATACATGTTGTGGTCAAGGAATTAAAGGATATTTTTGAATAATTTTTTAGGGCATTTTGTGTGTAGTGGTAGTGGACTGTAGTGGAAAGTAGGAAGATGACATGAGATGAAATGAGGGGAGAGAGAGATGGGAATGCAACAAAGGTCCGTGAACCGGGGACGTTGCGATTCATGGCTGATTCATGTCTTGGGTCAAACACTGTTTGATGCAGTGTTCATGGCTATTTGAATGATGATGATCTTGATGATAAATGTATACAGTATACTGCACATACAGTACATATAGAAATATAACTGTCCTCTTTTCCACAGCGGAGCCCCTGGTGCAGGTGAACGGGAAGCCAAGCTGCTGCTTCTTCAAGTTCAGCCCCAAACTGATGTTCACCAAGGTGCTGAAGGCCCAGCTGTGGGTGTACCTGCGACCGCTACAGCAGACCTCCACCGTCTACCTGCAGATCCTCCGATTGAAGCCCGTCACGGAGCAGGGCAGCCGCCACATCCGCATCCGCTCCCTGAAGATAGAGCTCAACTCCAGGGTCGGCCACTGGCAAAGTATTGACTTTAAACACGTGTTGCAGAACTGGTTCAAACAGCCCCACACCAACTGGGGAATCGACATCAACGCATTTGATGAGAGCGGCAATGACCTGGCAGTTACCTCGCTGCGACCCGGGGAGGAGGGGCTGGTAAGGACCCTCAGACCTGTCCCTGGGGCAGAGGGGGAATCACTACCATTGTAGCTCAGATTTACGCAAATGCAAATTCATATTTCAATCAAAGGCCAAAATCATGTTAGTGAAAAAACTTGATTCAAAGAGAAATGTGGATCTGTATTAATAATGAACTAAAATTGACTTGAACAAATAGAAGGATAGCGCTGATGTCATCTCCCTGTCTCTCATTTCCCTTTCTCTCTAATCCCTACTGTCGACTCCTACTAGCAGTCGCTATCTAGTGAGGATGCAACACAAGCTACTATACTGATGTATAAAACTTTAGCTCTTTTTAAGCAAGTTAACAGATTTGATGTTGCCCCACAATATTTGTCTTACATCCTTTGTGCTTTATATTTGTTTCAGAGCAGATTCCGAAAGCCATTTGTAAAGCATGCTGCTGTGTTTTACATTTCTGAAAATTGTTCAAATTGTTCAATACCTTTTGGGCAGCCGCTGTTAATTTCCCCAAAGTACCAAAATCAACTTGCAGAGACTTCAGACTTGCTTGGTAGTTCAGCATGCACCATACTAACATCAAAAGCCATGTTTTGGCGTGGTCAGTTACTCTTCTGTAAAAGCACAAATGGTTTCAGACAAACATGCAGCCGACACAATGTTTTCGTAAAGCTGCATTCATTCTAACAGCGTAAATCACAAAGTCACACTGTAAAGAGTACAGCTTCCCTCTGATTTATGTCACAGGTTAACCCTCTGAAACATGTATTTGTTATGTTAGTTAAAGACACTGATTGTAAATCTCCACACAGAAAGGGGTGATTTGAAGCCTCCAGGCATGAAACAGCAGTGGGCTGTGGTTTCTGAAGGCTTTTTACATGTAGCAACACAGGAAGAACTTTATTCTGTGTCATTTAAAATTGTGGATAATTCTGTATTTAAATCATATCCATATTACTAAATGGTGGATTTTAAAAACGAACAACATACAACTTAAAATGGGGAGTTTATAAACCAGTCATGTATTGAAGCATCGCATATATTTTTGACCCTAAATACTGTCACCACAGCACTCTATTTGAACATGTCAGTCACTCTATGTTTAGATCAGTCCAGAGAAAACACAGCTGCTTTCTTTGGATCAGCCTTCACCAAAGTCATCGCCACATCCCATCTTTAAGTCTGCTGCTAACTAATACCTGTGCACATTATCTGCATCTTGTGCACCGGTCACATATTCTTCATAGTTGCCTTTTATAAAGCCTAAATTTAATGAGCATCTTCTGTGCACAGGCACTTATTTTTCATTTTTGTGGCTTGCAGAGCTTTTTTTCTTTCCACATAGTGGTGACAACTGAAATTATACCTGCACGGACGGTTATATTAGAAAATGAAAAAGATCATACTCATTTGCAGAATGCGAATGGATCCTAACCCAATGTTCTTCTGAATAGTTTGGGCGTTCCTTTAAAGATTTCCACCTCAGGCTGTGGATCATTTAGCCTCATGTCAAAAGGATGCTCCTGGGCCTCAAACTTTGAGAATAGGGTTTTAAAAATGTACTGGGTTTATGTCTGATGTAATGGATGGGCTTGCACGGATGAGTTAAAACTTCAGTCTTAAAGCAAAACCATCCGTGAACCATTAATCTAGTTAGAAATCCCTGAGTTACTGCGACTGACAGTTACATGCAACATCTATGTTGAATTATGTAGGCCACTCATCCCAGTTAAGCAACACCAAATATTTACCAAGTGGTCATTTGGGTCAGAGCTTCACAACACATATCAGAGGTCAGCTCTGGTGTCTTGGCCAATAAATCGCTGCCCTCTGAGCACACAGCAGTGTGCAATATTATTCTTGAACAAAAAAAGGAAAAGATCAAAAACACAGGCAAGCGTACCAAAATAAAACAAAAACACAACAAGCAAAGAAAGAGTCAAACATTGCTTCTCCCTGATCCTCTGGGTCTTTTTTCTACAACAAAAGCCCTAAAGGTCAAGCTGACATGGTCTCACCCCAACGGCCTTTCAGCTTATTTCCTCTTTTGAATGCGTCACAAAAAACTGTGCTCGAGCCCAGCTGGAATCACTGTGGGGAGAGGAAGGCTTTGTAAAACAAACATGATGGAGTAAAATATTTGATCTGCTTGCTTTGCTCAAAGGTCAAGGTTATGGTAGCCTGCAAATGACCTCCTGGGTCATGGATCAAACCAAGCATACAGAGTCGGCCATCAACGTTAGAAAAGGCTTGTTTCTATCAATGCTCTTTGAATCGGTGCTCAAATGGCACATTGGGTTCCTCCTTTAAAAATGACAAATGAATTCATATGTTTTTGTATATCAGATGAGTAGGTTTTAAATTTTAAGCAGTTTTGAGTATTTTTCTTTGTCACTTTGGCTGCTTTCAGGTGATCCAAGTGTAAACGTTTTAGTTTGGAGACAAAACTGGTAGCCATTAGCAACTGTTAGTAATGCTAAGCTAAATCAGAGATTACCTCTTTTTTAAGCAACATTATATGCTCTCTAAACTGAGATGGTTTTGGTCATCAGATTCCTTCCAGTGTAAAAAAATAACTACACCTGGCTGAGGAAATTGAAAAACTCGGGGCACAGAGGCCTGGGGGCTAAGACGCTTACCTTACCATGTAAACCCCAATGTACAAACTGATAGAAATCCTTGAATTTGCTTCAGTGGAAATTACTATAAGAATGGCTAATCTCTATGTATACTATAATGTATTTGCATTTACATTAGTGAGGAATTGTTTGTGGAAGGGTTAAAACTTATTATTAAAAATTTTGTGATACTTTTAGAAGCTTAGATGCTCCAACATGATAGACCTTTTTCAAAGCAGACATTTTGACTTGTCATTGCAGGAAAAGCACTGATGAAACAAATTTCGTTAAACTGATTCCATTAAGTGTCCCAGTAAGCCATGACAGTGAGCACAATACCAGGACCCTGGAACTGGCTCGCCTAAATGGAATGCAGTTGTTTTTAATGTATTAAATTACACCGCTTTTCCTGCTATGACATGCCAAAATGTCTATTGTGTTGTCATGGTTACTAATCAGATCAGATTCTCGCTTAGCAAACCATTCAGCTGTGCAGCTGACTAGATGGCTTTTACTGTAATCATTCAGTTTTTTAAAATTTAAGTGTATGTGACAGCAGAGTTGTAAAATGACATGAAATCAACAGGTTAAGCTTATTGGTTTATTTTACTCTGGTCTCAGGAGTAGTACAACGGTTTTTTATATAATCTAGAATTGATTAACATCTGGTGAGTCAGGTGAATGCAGATAACTACCTGGCTTGATAGAAAACCATCAGGATGTGGAACGGATGTACCAGGACTGAAAACTACTGCACTTGTGTTACTAATAGGCCTTTTTCACAGCACACATTTTGACATGTCATAGTAGGAAAAACGCAGGTGTTACTCATGACATTAACAATGGCTCTGTTCTATTCAAGTGTCCCAGTAAGCCATGACAGTGAGCCAGCATGCACAACACCAGGACCCTGAAACTGAAGCAGCTAAATGGAATTCAGCCATCATTAATTTTATTATGCTTTTCCTACTGTGACATGTCAAAAAGTGAAAAAGGCCTATTGGGCTGCTGCTGTAGCGGTTTACAGTGGATCACCAGTTAGTGTTTTAGTGTTGCAGAAATCATTCATTTTATACCTGGGCTACTTTTGAATTACTGCTGTAATTGGCCAGGAATTATTCCTACACATGTTGAGAGAAAGGTCACAACCCACCACAGCAACTTGACATTTAGGGTTTTTTCATATTGTTTACTGACACCTCTGTTGACATCAACACTTAAGTTTTCATCTTTAGGATATCCTTCTGCTAGCTCTTTTAGTTGGTGTGATTTACTTTATTAGCAGAAGTAACAGTGAAAATAAGTGATAGCGCTGCTTGAAGAAAATCATTAGAAATGGTTTTTCAACTTTGTTCTTTTGCTTTGAAAAAGCATAAAAAATATCATGTCAGGGTATCAGTATGGCTCCAAATAAGACAAGGCATAGTAAATTGTGTAAAAACATACACAATGGCCTTGTTTTTTTCAATACAATGTCTTAGACCTTATTTTTAGTCTTAGTAGTTAGTCTGTTTACCAACAGACTAACTACATTATATACACAGATTTACATACATTTTTATTTAATAAAGTCTCTTTTGTAATGTTATCTCTTGGATAGTTTCTATCCTGAAATTACAGCAATTTAATACTATTTACTAATACAAGTAGTGTTTATCTGTACTCTTTTTTTATTGATTTAATTGATTCTTAACGCTGAGCTACTGAGGTATTAGAGGAAGTCCAGTTTGTAGTCCAGTTTCTTTGAGTTTGTAGATAATGTGTTTGTGTCTTTATTTGAAGAAAAACAAATTCCATATGCAGTCCTCCTCATTTTCATAAATGCTTTGGTCCATAAGACCTTTGTGAAGCTCTTTGTCGCCTGACAAAGGTTTTATGTACCAACAGACCTTTTTTCACAGCAGACATTTTGACTTGCAATAGCAGGAAAAGCACAGGTGGAGCTAATAACATTAACGATGGCTCGGTTTTATCCAAATGTCCCAATAAGCTATGCCAGTGAGCCACCATGCACAATAGCAGAGCCTTAGAACTGGTAACACTAAATGGGATGCAGCCATTATTAATGTTATTAATGTTACCACATGTGAAGAAACCAAATAGCCCCCCTCACTCTGGATCACTTGTATTCATTTTATTAACGAGGTTTCAGTCATCAGACCTTCATAAAGCACAATGTATATGCTACGATATGTCAATACGTCTTCTGGGAAAAAAGGGTATTCCGTCTATTTCCGTTTGTGCCAGAATTAAACATAAATGTGACATGATGAAATACATTTTTGCAAGAAACAGAATCTTAAATGTATACACAAATTGTAGATATATATATATATATTTATATATACAGATTATGATGGCCTAAACAGTCCAATCCCAGTGGAACGTTGTAAACAGTCTTACACCCAGAGTGAAAGAAATTCAAGGAATAGTTCAGCATTTTTAGAAAAATACGAGTATTTGCTTTTTTGCAGAGAGTTAGATGATAAGATCGATACAACTCTCATGTCTCTCATGTGCATTAATTATGTAGCTAAAGCTGGGAGGCGATTAGCTTAGCATTAGCATAAAGACTGGAAGATGGGAAAACAGCTAGCAGAGCCAAACAGCTAGCTCTGTTAAAAAATATGCCTAACAGCACCTTTAAAGCTCACTGGTTAACACGTTGTATCTTGTTTGTTTAATCCATACACAAACAGAATCGTAGGGAGACTTACATGCTGTAACAATATCTTGGCAAATAACTGCTGGGAGCTGTAACTTCCCAGAGTCTTGTTGTTGCTGTGACGTCACTGTGGACACGGTGGACAGATAAATTGTTGTTCGTCAAGAAATAGTTACAGTACCTAACTCCCCCTTAAACCACAACTTGTCATTTTACACTTCAGTTTGTGTACGGATTAAAACCAATAAGTCACAACATGTAATTAGTGAGTTTAAGAGGTGTTGGTGGACATTTTTTTAAACTTTGGAAAGAGCCAGGCTAGCTGGTTCCACCTGCTTGCAGTCTCTATGCTAAGCTAAACTAATAACCCCCTGGCTCTAGCTCCATAGTCAACATACCGACATGAGAGTGGTATAAATATTTTCATCTAACTCTCGGCAAAAAAGAAAATAAGCATATTTCCCAAAATGTTGATGTCCTTAGACACATTACGTGGTGATGTCATATACTGTAGATGTTTTTGGTGGACAGAACTGTTAAAACATCAAGAAAAACTTTTTGTCATAATTTCCTTAACTGATATGTCAGCCATGTTGCTTCTGTTGTTCTCTTATAACCACCTCTTTCTCTCTGTCCTGCCCCTCCTCCCCCTGATTCCAGCAGCCGTTCCTGGAAGTGAAGGTTCTTGAGACGACCAAACGTTCTCGGAGAAACCTCGGACTGGACTGCGACGAACACTCCACGGAGTCTCGCTGCTGTCGCTACCCTCTGACTGTGGATTTCGAGGCGTTCGGATGGGACTGGATCATTGCCCCCAAACGCTACAAAGCCAACTATTGCTCCGGCCAGTGCGAGTACATGTTCATGCAGAAATACCCGCACACCCACCTGGTACAGCACGCCAACCCCCGAGGCTCTGCAGGGCCCTGCTGTACCCCGACCAAGATGTCCCCCATTAACATGCTCTACTTCAATGACAAGCAGCAGATCATTCACGGCAAAATCCCAGGGATGGTGGTAGATAGATGTGGCTGCTCTTAGGCTGCAGGGGAGACGCACACTTGTGTACAGCCATCACCGCATCAAACCACCCAAAACCCTTACGGAGCTCTCCCCTGGCACCAGAACCCACTCCTCGGCACCAGATTTCACTTTTGCTCAGCCACAAAATCATCCCACTGGGTTTCCATTCTTCCAGTAATTACATTGATTCAAACTGTAAAAAAAAAGTTATAAATTAAACATGAATCAAAAAAGGACTGAGTGATGGAAATACAGTACATTATGAATGATTTAAAGAGGTTGTCCTTGTGGAGCAGCTTCAGAAAACGGTAAATGAGACAAAACTATGTTATAGAGTACGTGTTAGTTTTGTGGGATTTTGTTTTTTAAATGGCATCTTTGTGAAATGTCCAGGTTTGTGGATTGAGATGACAGGAGACATAAGCATTTACTATATTTTTAAAGCAATTTCAGTCCTAAGGTGAGTTTAGAAATACTTAATTTCACAAATACTATTACTTACGGGTGAGATTTAAACCACAAAAATGTTTGCAAGGGGGCATGAGAATTATTTTGCAATCCATCACTTTAACAAAAAGAACAGAATCCATGCTAATGTGAGGAGGGTTTACTGTTAGAAATACTCTTAGTATATATCCAAAATCTTGTTTACAGATGTTTAGAGATGTGCTCTAGAGATGTAAAGTGTTGAGGAGATCCAAAACCAAACCTATACCCTCTATTAATGTATAACACCCCAGTGTGACATTCTCGAGTATCTACGAAACCTTTCACAGTTACTTTGATCTTTTTTTATTTGTAGTCTTGTAAAACTCGAAAAGGAAAAGGGAGAGGAGAGGTTATACTATTTTAACTCTATCTTTCAAAGCGGATAAATAAAGCCAGTATAGCTATTTCTGCCATTCTGCAAAAGTAGATAATACAGATTTAGGTTTCACTTGCACACTAAAGTCTAAAACAGTACTGTAATGTAGACGCACTCTGAAGTCATTCGGCACCACCTGGGAGAGGAGGAGGAGCAGGGTCCTGCAGGATGACAAAAACCCGACAGATTTCCTTTCTTCTATGTAAAAAAGGAAAATACACTTTAATACCTTCAACTTTTGCATTAAATGTTTAAAACAGAGAAGTAAATGCACTGTTTCATAACTTGAAGAGGCCTGGGACTGAGCATGTAATAACCAACAGAAAACAAAATCCATACCCTGAAATAAAACACTCAACGGTGTAAGTACGCTCAAGTGTTCACCTTGCTGTAACCTGAATGCATTATTGAGCTGAAAATAGCACAAAACATGATTACTACAAGTTTACACACCCATACTTACAACAGCGTTCACATCTGTGTTAAAAAACACGTGAATTAAGAAAGAGCTTCATTACCCATGTCGAGCCAGTTCATTCCCTCAAGTTTCAGAAAAGATAAAAAATAAAAATGCAAATTCCTTTAACTGCAGTACTGTGCTCAGAAATAATAGATTTTATAAATCACAACAAACCACACACCGTGTGCAACAAAATCAAGAGAATGTAACTCAACCACTGACTTTAGCTTAGAGAACATATTTGATTGCGTTTTGAAATGCCCCCATCCACCTTTCACCTCAACTGTATCGTCATTATCATAATGGAGAAAATATTGTTAGTGCTTGAACACAGAGTAGATTAGTACGCTTGAAGTCTGTCTTTGTCTCCTGGATGTCAAAGCAAAGATATCCTTTTGTTGTAAACGAAAGCACTATGCTGTTGGATAAAGGAAGAGCCTTCTGACATTATATATAAATGATATATGTATATATTAAAAAAAGGGGTACAAAAACCTTTTTTGGGGCACTCTACCTTACCAACAATAAATTTTGCACTATGGGACGTTCATGGCGTGAGGAGGTAAAGTGTTGTTTGTGTTTTACCAAGCACAAGAGAGCTTGTACAGTATAGGATAAAAAAAAAACTATTCAAGCTTCTGGTGATAAACCATAAACTAGAGAGGTTATCACTTCTTTTTGATACCATCACGCTTTCCTGACTTTTGTCTGAAGCGGGGGCCTGTCCATACACTCACACACTTCTTCTATCCAATCTGGAACCTGGACGTACTGTACCAGCGGCCTGAAAGGCCTCCTTGCCCACTTTGGGTGATAAGTCATGTGTATAATAAGTGTCTGGATCAATGAACATAGAATGCTTTAACTGGAAATGGCCCACCCACCAACTTTAATCTGTTACCATGTTAGAGAGACTACGTCCTTTTGACTTAAACAATGTGTCGACTGTCGTGCATAGACATGTTTTTGCCTTTGTGTGTATTTTAAGTGAAAGCACCCATGTAAGAATGGGAGGAGTATCCAGGGATTGTTAGCCAAAGTAGAGGATGACATGTTGTGTGCTGTAACTTTTGTGATCGCAGGAATATGCTAGAACATTTCAAAGGGAGGAAAAAAGCTGGTTTAGGGGCAGTGGTTGGAAATAATTCAACTGGCCAATTGTCTATTTATTAATATTAATTACAATGCATTTCAAAATCTGTCTACCTCACTTTAGCCTTCTAAAAACCTTGCTTTTTTAAATTTGTCATCCATTAATCTGTGCAAACATATAACCCATAAGAACCCACCCCCACCCCAAAAAAAAATGTAGATGAAAACCACAGGGTCCCCTTGCTCTCAGGTTCAGATTGAGTTATTGACAGAGTGACTGATGGTAGCGGCTCTGGTAATGTGTGGTCAAAAGAAATAATTAGCTGTGCCCACATCTATGGCTTGTTGAGAAGTTGCATTTTGAATTTTAGTGTTTGTATACTGGTATGTGTGAGAGTGTTTTCATATAAATATATGAGAGTAAGAAATCTCTATGTAAATACCTACCCAAATGTTGACATTTATGATGTTTTGGACAGGTTCACCGCTTCTAATGTTTTTCTCACTTTCCCCCTTCATTCCTCCGTTCTTTGTGTAGTTTAAAGAAAAAATCACCCCAACTTTGTAGTTTAATGGTTGTGCATATGAATAACTGTTCAATTGTTATTTTTGCCTTTTGTTGTTTATTTACTGTCATTTTTCTTTTGTACAATAAATCATTTATTTAGCTTATGAGATTTGTTGTTCATTTCTTACTGAGTCTAGTGCATCTGTTTAACTCATCCTGCTCCCTACTTGGACTGGGTTAAACCAGTTATTTATAAATCCATAAGTTTGTGTGTAAAGTCTTCATAAGTTCTTAGCAACCACTTCAAACTAGTGATTTCCTAAATCAGGTTGCACCAATAAAACCCAAAGTGGCAATAATCAATATTTTTATATTAACAATGGATCACATCACTACTTGTATGTGAAAGTGGCCGCTCGTATTGATGAAGTGAGAGAATTATCACCTGACTCTGCAGTTTCCCACAGCTCTATGAAGCTTTTTTACATATTTTAGCTCATTGTTCTGATTTTTCAGCAAAAAGCCTCTAATAAACCCACTGTACACTACCTGCCCGGCACCAAACAGCAGGCAAACAAAGTTAGCTTGTGAACATAGTGGAGCATTTAGCAGCTAAAGACATTTCACTCAGGAGTTAGTGGAAAGCAAAAATCAATCAAATCAGTTATTGAACATTTAAGGAATGTCTTAGCTAGTAAATACTTCAGCAATGTGAAAATTGGTTGCTGGGAAATCTGTGCAAATCTTTTCGAACTTTAGGTATGACTGTTTTGTGCATACATATAGAAATATGTGTTTCAGAGTTAGTAGTATGCTGTTTAGAATGAAACATACCCAAGTGTGCTAATCTAACTGGCAGCATGTGCTCTTATAGTCTAACGTTATTAGTATAAGGTATTGTTTTATTTTTGTGAAATATAATTCTTTTGATTAAGTGTTAGGTCAGATATATCAATCATCCATATCTTTTTTACTCTTCAATCTAAACAGGTCATATATTAGCAAGCTAACAGGTAGCTAAGCAACACTACGGTTGCATTGCAAGTTCAAACGTAGCTTTGTTATAATGTGAGTGAAAATTTTCGCATAATTAAATTTAAACAGGTTGCATCATTCAAACTTCTTACGTAATGTTATTTATGGTTGTTGCAAAATATTTGCTCCCACTAACTGCCAGGTGTATGCTGTGTAGCTAACTGAACCAACTGACAAACTAACGTTAGCTTGCTAATATATGACCTGAATGAAGAAAGAAATAATATATAATGTATATTTAAATTTAATTTTGTTTTCTCGCTGAGACGTTCCTTAATTTTTAATGGTGCAAACTGATTTAGTAAATCACTCATTTGAAGAACTTGGATTTTATGCACAAATTTAGTCATGGATTTACGAATAGCTGGTGCAACCCAGTCCAGTTACACCTGGCAGTTACTGGATGTAAATATTTTGTAACAACTTTTTTTCAAGAATTAGTTTGTGCGGTGCAATCCATTATAATTTAGTGATAGTAAACACTTACGTTATAACTAGGCCAAGTTTAAACTTATGAACAGCAGGTGCAACCAGCACTACAGCCAAAGTCAGGATTTTAGTGATCACACGAAAATTTTGACTACAAAAACTATATAAAGATCTCAAAATTCTTTTAATTACTATGATTGTTTTTATTTTTGTCAGTTAAGTGTGCAGTTATACTTTCTGTAAATTATATTCTATTAACATGAATGGTGTTTTAAACCAGAAAATGCAGAAACCTTTATTTATCATTTTGTTTTGTTGTCATAAAAGTAGTCAAATTTAAACATATTGAGTCACTTGAATCAGTTTATAAAATATGCACCCCCAGGTTGCTCTCACACCTTGAGAAGCACACACACGCACACACACTTACTTAAGCTACTGGTGGCATCCTGATTCTTAGAAAACAGTAACGGGCAGCAGAGGTGGCAGGAAGCAGATTCACCGCGAGGCTAATTGGTGAAAGAGAGCGTTCAGAGGACAAAGGTTTAGTGTTGGGGTTTGGGTTGCCATTATTTGGATGTCATATAAGATCCAGCCTGACCCAATTAATATGCCACCTGATAGGAGGGCCTCTCATCAACCTAATTTAGAGAATCAATAGGGGACAAATGAGAGTGAGAACGAAGCTCTTTACGGATGCAAACAAAGACCACCCAGTACAAGCTCGAGGAGACTGATGCCAGCAATGACATAAACCTTTTGACAAATCCTCACTTGACATAAACAAACATTCACACAGTCCCCTGCCCTACCAGTGCATCAATGTGCCATACACATCAACGGTCATACCCGCCCTACATAGACAAGGGAGGACATTGATGGATGTTTTTATTGTTTTGGCACATAAGGAGTAGTTGTACAAGTTGGACATGAAGTGTTGGAGGCTGAATGCTGCACCCAAAGCCTTAAGACTACTAACACGATGAACTCTGACCCAGCTTCATTAAATAAAGACTAAACTATGCCATGGAGGCACTTGTGGAAGAAAAAAAAAGTACAGTACAATGAGAATATTGAACATGTTACAAAGCCCTCAAGAAAGGCAGGCGGGGGCTGGGAGGATTTGGGAGGAGCTTTATGGCAATTATAGCCATAAAGTTAAGAAAGAAGGTGAATTGGGGGCAGCTCTCAATAGCTTAAATTGCTGGACACAGTCATCAGTAACACCTTTTTGTCTGGCTCACTGACTGGTCGGTGTTTAGAGAGGGGAACTGTTCAGGGAAGATCACACGCACTCTTATGGGATGAAAGAATCTCACATGACAATAAAATAAACTGTGGGGACACAAGATTTGAGTCACGATGAGTTAACGCAACTGGACAAAGCTTATGAAATGTTTAAATCATCAACAAGGAGTAATAGTGGACTTAAGTGTGTGGTTCATAAATATTGCTCACTGAATTTGTGTTGCGCTCTATTGTGCTTCAAAATAACGAGAAATAATATGTTAATTTTCAGATGTTTTTGTGTGAACAAAATCTAATTAGCTAACTCCACCTTCTCAAAGTGGATATAAAATCAGATTTTGCAGGAATAATTACAACATAAACATTACATTTCAAGAGTTATTTTAGAAAACAGGATCTCACTTGTTTCAACATGAATGTCTCACAGTAGTTTATTATATAATTGTTTTATACAGTATTTCATACAATCACTGACCAACAAATATGTTGTTTTAAGTGCAACATAAGCTCTACTTCACATAGCTGATGTCTTGGGTACTGTTTCTCTTGTGTTTTAGTTTATTTTAGATTTATTTACACTGTCATCTTCACATTTTGAATCAGTTGTTTTATTACGACTTGTGTCACAGAAAGCATTGAGGAAAAACATCCTTGTTACATCACTGTTGTTGTAGCAGTGGCAGTAGCATCTTTAGCACCAGAAGCAGGCTTTTGTTAATTGTAGTAGCACTAAATGCTATTATTAGTTTTATTGTGCTAAATTGTTATTGGTATTAACTTTAGTAGCATAACTTCAGCATAGTGTGTAGAAAATGGGCTACATCGCTTCCACTACATCTGCTAAAAATTATTAAAAACATTTACTGTGAACTCTGGAAGAAATTGGACTTTTTATTTTGAGACAACAGAAATCTCTCAAATCTGCATGTTGGTCCATCTTTATTTTGCTTTACCTCTTGCTTAACATGCAGTCATTAAATCAATTTAGGTCCAGTTCACTGCAGTGGTAGCGTCTCTGCTCTCATGTCCTGTGAATGACAGCTGTCACTCTTTTGTGTTCACAGTGCACCATCTGGTTCGAAGCTGACAATTGCTGCCTCTGCCACAGATGGTGGTGAAGTGCAGTCCGGTGGGCCTGGCTGACACTCCTGCCTGCCTTGCCGGGGCATGTTGCTGTGCCGTCCCACAGATCTGAGAGGATACCTGGTGACAGGATGACCGCCCCTACCCTGGAGGATTTCCTTTCTAACAGTCCCAAGGAGGAAGCAACGAAGGGCTTAATTATACTCACATCTGTACATCCTTTTGGTGTTTCACAATTTCTATCCAGTGGGGCCTTTTCATTCTGATTAATGCAACAATATTAAACATTAAACAACCTGTGTCTTAGCCATGATAGATGGACAACGGTGCTGCGTAAACAGATTCATTTCAAAATAACTGTGAGACAAGTCTATTCAAAGATTGACAGAAATTGAATCTGTCTAAATTGAATATAAAACATAATTCATAGGTTCAGCACAAGTGAATATTCCACATGACATTAAGGAGTTTTAAGAGGAGAATAATAACAACAATAATAATAATACATTTTATTTATAAAGCATTTTTCAAAAACAAGTTTACAAAGTGCTTCACAAACAAGCACTCCATATTGGTTTAGTAGTTTTCTCACAATCTTTTGTATCTTTCGGTTTCTTTCTTTGTATTTAAAAGTGATATACAATTATCTTATTTATATCCATCTGTAGATGTAGCAGATGTAGATATTCTTAAGACAATGCGTTACAATGCATGCAATGCAAAACCCACAAACGTTTCAGAGGAAGATATATCAACGAGCAAAACATGAAGCAACAAATCTTTCCTGCAGTAGTGTAAAATGTGAGAAATGAATTCTCTCTCTGATTCCCACAGGTACAACATCCTAATGATGACCAAAAACATGAAACACCAGCTTCTCCTCTGCCAATACACAGCAATCTGCACATTCCGTCCACTTATTTTGAATGCTCCTCACAGCAGTGTGTGATTACTTGAAAGTCAGTCGGACATCTCTCTTTTGGCAACAACAGAAATCAGCCCAAGAGCGAAAAACAAAACCTTTTGTCCCACGCTGTCATCCTGCAGTCCTGGTAATAATCCTAAATCTGCCTTGTTTTTGGAACAACATCTGCAAATGTAGCAGAACTATAACTGCATATTAAAACACAGGAATATCACATGCAGTGCTATTAATATTAAAGATGTTATTAGGTTAACCATGGTGGGGAAAACAAACAAATGCAAAGACATGAAACAAAACAAAAGCATCAGGATGCTATATTTCTTCAATGTGAAGCATTGACGAAACTGCCGGTTCTTCTCTTGAGTTGTTCCAGATAAAATTCATTGGGATGATTTAATAAAAAACGGGAAGGTTATACGAGGACACAGCTGCACTCCCTCTCTAATGCGGTAGGGCTCAACACACTGAAATATTCCAGGTCACTGATCAAACCTCCAAAAACACAACCCCTGATCATGTCGGTCTTAACCCCCCCTTTACACACATTCGTATTCGATGTGCAAGAAAATGACAAAACGAATAGAAACAATTTTCTGTGTGTTTTGTGATTAATACACTTGTACTTCATGTCCCACATACACCTTGAGAAACTGAGGCATGACGATCTCACATCACACTGCACACAGTGTGTATGTTATTATACTTTTTTATGTATTTGACTTGTATGCATGTATATGAATGAATTGCTCTTTGTTGCTTGCTTGTCAAGTTTCAGGAGGCTTTTTATTTTGCATAATTTGAGACTGAATTGCTTGTAATGTTTACAATTTCTAGTTTGAGATGAATTCCCAAAGGCCTTCACAAATATCAAAGTTTCATTTTTTCATGTAGCATTGATGTATTTATGTTCATGTAAATATTTTCTTTAATATTCTCTTTTAAGGTCGATCTTGTTTTCATTTAAATACATGTAAAGCACTTTGAAATTGCCTGAAGTATATGAATTGTGCTATATAAATAAATGTTGCCTTTCCTTTTAATCCCAGCAGTCAGCAGACCTCTAAAAGTTCACACACATATTATGAGGATGAAGTGAGGATAAGTGAAAAGATAAAAAACAGAAAAGAAGACATGAAAGATTGAGTAGTGACGCTCCACTGCTCACAGATAAAGTTAATATTTTGTTCTGTTTCATAAGCCTCGCAGATTGTGATCCCAGCATTGCAGATTTGGGGTTTAATGAAAACAGCAATAACGAGTTGCCAAAATATAGAAAACTTGGGGCAGAGATGCCTTCGGTTACAGTGCTGGCCAATAAAAAAGGGGTTGTGGATTTCTTTGAGGCCTGAGCAGTCAGTGAAAGGCACTGTGGGGTCTCCATAGTTCACATGGCAAACTCTCAAACACCCACGGGGCTGCCCTCCCTCCCTCCCCTGTCATGCCTTAACTGAGGCTAGTGTTGACACAGTGCTGGCCAATCTAATTTTGATTGTCAGGAGCAAGGAATGGTGATCCTCCCCCCGCCCCCCTGAGATCATCAAGTTCATTTCTCTGGCTGCATAGGGATTTTTTTCCTTTTGGCCCCCCCTCCATCTCCCCATCTCCCCACCACTAGAACAATATTCAGCCGTTCCTGGGCCTCTCAGAGTGAGCTCACTGGAGTTAATCTCTCAGGCCTCTCTCCTCTCTATTGCTGCCTCTCTCTCACTCGCACTCTCTCGCTCTCTTTCTATTCAAAAAGCCATTCGAGAACAGCTTGAATTAGTGACAGTTATTATTCAGACTAATGAGTAAACTCTCAAAGGCAACAACAGTGGACTGTGACATCGGCTATAACAGCATTCATAAATCATTTATTCTTGGCTAGAGGGATTTATTAATAAGTGTGTGACAAATATTATTTCTGCAATTTATACAATTTTAATTGTCGAGCACAAGAGTGGTGACAAAAAACAGCTGATAGCTGTTGTGGCAGTATTTAGAGGGAAATCTGTGAAATATCACAAAGCCTTTTATTGTTTTCCCAGATCTGTACCATCAGAAAAGACAGATGGCCCTCTGCACCTTTGTTTGTGGGTGTGTGTGTGTGTGCGTGTGTGTAGGGGGGGCTGTATGTGCACATGTGCCTGTACATCTCAGAGAGCGAGGGAGTGAAGAAGGTAGGGTTTATTGGCAAAATTAATTTATATTCAAATGCTATTTCTTTGGCAGAATTCTAAGCGTCAATAACACAATCCCAATTTAAAAAATCACTGTCTGTCCTCATTGAATGACAGCTGAACATATCTGTGACTTAAGACTCATTTATTATTCATGCATTTTCTGATCATTTAGTTAAATGCTTTCCATCATTTTAGATTCAAGCATGCATGATGAGTTCATGCAAAAAAGGGTTACTTAATGTCTTTTGTGTGGTGCAGAAAGAGGGGGAAACTGCACTGTGACAAACATGACATTTGGTGGATGCCTCTGAGAGTCAGCGTAATCACATTAAGACAGACATTAATTTTCCCAATGAAATCCCAGCCAATGAGACGCGGTGACAGTCCAGCAGTGTGTGGCTTTGTGGTCTAATTAAAACTGAGATGTATTAACAGAGAAGAAATTAGGGGACGGAAAATCAGTTGACATGAATAGATCAGTCAAGCTACCTGAATAAAAAGCCTGCATCAAAGGATAATGGAGATGATCAATCATAATGCTTTGTAACCATTTGCTGACATTATTTAAATGCTGACATTTAAATAGTGAAAGAGTAATCAGTGAAAGTGCCTGCACAATGTTAAATGCAGTACAACAAGTTGGCCAGATGGGGGCACTACAACTAAAGGTCAAAGTTTAAATTAGTCTAGTCAAACACTCTTCATTTTTGCTCAAACCTGCCATCAGTTTCGAAAGATTTAACTTTTTTTTAATCAACAGAAAACTAACAGATGTGATCTGTGGACTGATGCTTCAGAGGAAACAGCAAAAAAACATTAATCTCAGCCCAATCTAATATCTATACTAATTGTAGTTACAAATTTACTTTGAAATATCAACAGTGATTGCTGTTGGGATCCATTTGTGTACAGGAAAAGCCGATGATACACTAATTGGTGAAGCTCAGTGGTATTGATTAGTGTTGATCTACAACGTATTACCCCTGTGTGAAGAAAACAAATTTAATTCAAATCCATTATTTGGGGAAAGATGAGCTGCTTTTTTAGCTTTTCATCATTCACAGTTCATTCTGTCAACAACTTTACTTTAACTTTGTTTGTCAACTGTTAACTTTAACAAACATGATGATACAGCGATCCTTGAAAACCTTAAATCATCGATACATCGACAAGCAAATCTGATTTTGTCGTTTGTGTCTGATTTCTAAGTAGAAACCTTTATAAAGAAAAAACGGTCAGCGTGTAACTATAGCACTGTTATTAACCACCAACCAACAGCCAGAAGCAGCTTGACAGAGTGCGTATAGGGGAAGGCTGTGAGTACAAAGGAGAATCAATTTTTAGTATAACAATGAACTCATAACACTCAGTTTGACATAATTAATCAGCAATTTAGCAGGTTTATCTGACAGAAAAATCTTTTTTAAAGTTAATATCACCCACTTAAAAATAAAGCTTGACGCACATTTAAAATAATACACAGGAAGTATAAGCTTACAGATACTGTGCTTTTAAACTTTAAAACCCTCATTCCTAAAACCAGAAAATCAGAAACCGTTTGCACTTGAGCTGAGAGCACAACTGCAGCTTGTCAGAAGTAATATTGACATTGCAGAAAACAATTTCAAATCGAGAGATCATAGGTGAAAGGTCAAAATTATTCTGTCAGGGGTGTGGGGTTCACTAAGGGGGGAACTGACCGAACCAGAGCCCCCATCTTTTTAAAAAAAACAAGGAGGAAAAAAAAGAAAAACTAGGTTCAGATACACATTTATATCTCTCAGAAACAATTACACATGGCTCCTTTGTGGTTAAAGAAATGCATGTTTAAAAACCAGAGACGGGGGAAATTAAAGAGGGGGTAGGGTGGTGCGTTCAGCGTAGGTGCATGATTTGCAAGCTGTCAGATGACGGCCTTGCGGATGAAGAGCAGTAGGCCCCCATTCTCTGTCCAGTGCTGGGTGATCCCCACCCCCTCGCTCAAACGCCTCTCCATACCCCATGGGAGGAGGTCTGTTGCGCTGTGGCCACACTAAATCAACATCGTCCTAATGAGGTGTCACACTTGACCCCCAGCAGCCTCAGCCCCTCACATGGGTGTCAGCGTCACAATGAGCGGCCCTCCATCTCCAGCGCCTGGCTGACACGTTTTGATTCATGAGAGAGCCTGGGCCCTGTCAGGCCAAAATTACCCCTATCAAAATGCCACCATCGACACATTCATCAACCCTACCTTCTGAATCCGCCCTTTTTTCTTTCTCTTCAAAAAAAAAAAAAATCCCTCTCCAAAAATCAACAATACATCCTTGCTTGTGCTCTATATGCGCCCGCCCTCCGACTGCCTAAAAGCACTCATTTGCACACAATCATACCTCTGAACACCTCGCACACACAATGCATGTTCTCACTGATTACCTCTTATTGCAGCTAGAAGCGCGGCGCCTGTCAGTCATTGGTGTCCAGCCTTCTGCTCCTAATGGCTCTCTGAGTGATGAACTCAGTGTCCCCCAGGTGCTGGTGTGTCTGTCCTCTGACCTACTGACCCAAAACACTCCTAATGTGAACAGGTCTTCACAGTTCCTAACAAAACTGAGAATGAAATCTGTGTGACCTGTCCCACTGAGTCAAAACAGAGCGAGAGAGGCAGAGTGCTTACTCATAGCAGTAGGTGAGACGTTATCTTCACATACAGTCGAGGTGCGGTTAAGTCAGCTCGTTGTGCCCAAGATACTATGTGACCGGTTACAGTGTTACGATCTCTTCTCCAGCGCTCGTGAAAACAACATAAAACTGTTAAACATTGTGAACGCAGCTGAGACTTTCACCTTCCCGGGATCACCCCGGGACGAGATCATCTCCTGCCTAATCCGCTCGGCCCTGCAGCAGCAGATGCTCCTCTCGATTCAAATGAGGAGGATCAATGTCAAAAAAAAAAACAATCCTAGGCCCGCTTTGTAGCTCAATAATCAAACGCGTTGTCACACCCAATGTGTCAACTTACAGTATGGTACAACCTTGTTCTTCGCTTTACAAGGACAAGCTATAACATGGTGGCCCCGTGCTGAGAGGATCATTTACTGTCAGCTGACACTCAACTCTGCCCACCGAGGCAGCCATCTGCTCCAAAAACTTTCCCCTGGGAGACAAGGGCAGGCCAGTAAGACCAGTACACCCGTCAACTGACTGGTCTAGTCTTCAGCCCCTACAATTGTCCATGATTTCATCGTCATTATCGTCCCAAATGAGGACGTGAAACTGTCACTATGTATTACATCAACTATCAACTATCTCCATGCAGTTTAACCACAGTGTTATAATTAAGGCATGATTCCAGTTTAAATTAGCCATCGTCAATAAGATCATTGTGTCAGGCTGACAAACTCCCACTCTGTTCTGTTCATCTCTGCAACACAAAACAGTAAGCAAATGTATTTTCTCATCATAAGAGCGCCAGCAAAGACGAAGTCACAACAATATTTATTGTTGAATGTACAACATGTCTTTAATGAAGCTCGTTATGAATGGCTCATAAACTGGAGTTCATGCAAAGTGTTAATGAAAAGTAATAAAACTGTAAGGTGTTATGACCCAACACCAATAATGTTAATGTAACAAAGCAAAGGTCTCTTGTGCCTCATTAGTGTCCAGATTTAAGTAGGTAATTGTGATGACATGATAATTATTACACTATTGAATGTCACGGTGTTTGAAAAACAGGAAGTCTGCATTCAGGAATACATTGCATGCTATGAGAGTTTCAGTTTTAAGTCTGTTAGTCTGTAAGAATCTTCTATTGTTAAAATTAGCTAAGGTGAAATACCGGGATTGACATCAGTGACTGTGGTGTGGCTGACAGTGTAACATGGTGTAAGAAGCCTGCAACAAGTTCCTGTTCAATAGATGTGGCAGGATGCAAGACTTCATTTGAAAAAATCCCAAAGGACATTGTTGATGCTACATAATAGTACAAGCCATATAACAACATTTGCAACTTGAAAAACTTGAGATTTACATTTATTTTCTGTATTTTAATATATGCTGGACAGTGTCATATGTATTCATTTCATTCATCCACAACAGGTTCTCATTTTGTAATTATTTTCTTTCAGAGCTATCTGTGGAATTATGCAACAGTATATTGAGTATCTTCTGCTTGCAAGACTAGAAATCAAAGTAAAGTACAAACGACAGATCTCAAAATGCCTTTTGTTGTTCTGGGGCGGAGACATTATTGCTGATGACAAATCACACCTGACAAAGCAGCATATGCCTTCGCAGTACATATCACATCACACACATCATCAGCTTCTTCTATGTATAGTCTTCTGTTTCCTGGTCTTTCACACTCCTGCCACCAGCTGCCAGCAGTGCTTCAGCAATAATGATTTTCTTACTTAATTATTTAACCATCATAGTCTCCCTCAACCGAACCTGATCCAGCCGCAGGGTATCTGGCCAACAGGCTTCTCCTGTCCTCTCTCAAAGCTGCTCATTAAGTTCTCACGTTGAGTCAACACCAGATGGAACATGACTCCTCTCTGAGTAGTTAAGCCGTGTGTTTACTACATGCTCTATGATGGGAAGATGACCTGCACTGGAAAGACACATTTTAACTGGTTTGTCATAAGTCATGTAGCTTATATTTCCATTTGCAAATAATGCGTCAGACTTTCTATAAAGTCATTCAAACAGAAACATAGAAAAAATGTGATATGAGTAGGAAAACACATGGGATAAAAACCATCTTAAATTATATAGAAAACTAAAGGATACAATGTTTGTTCTGCTCCATTGTTGTTTCTGCACTCTGTGTGAGTCAAACCTTGTCTGTCTTGCTGAGCTACACTAATACCTGTTCCACCCCCATAATCTTTCAATGCCTTTACACCACAGTTTCGAGGGCTGATGTCCTGAAAACAATCTGATCAAAGTCACCTCAAGCATTTCAAGCATACTTTCAGTTTCGTCTCTGAGATGTGTTTTGCAATTTGTAAAGTGGCTTCAGTAGAGCAGAGCAAAATGTTGAGAGGTAAAAGACAATAGAAACATCACATAGAATAAGTGGGATTGTTCCGCTTGTGATAATATGTACCATAATTATTAAAAATTCATTTATGAAATTAAATATAACAAATACATGTAGTCACGATGCCACATTATAACCACCTGAGTCTGTCACTACTGTAGATACTGTTTTCTGAATAAGACAAAAAAAAGTTACTGTCCGCCATTTTATTTGAGTGTCAGTATTCTGAGTGTGTACATTGATCCACTATATGGTGCCCCTTTTAGTACAGTATATTCATACTGTAAACTTTTGCACATACCCATGTAAATATTTTGCACATTACACAAACTGTCATTTAAAAAAAGTTATATTGTACATATTCTTTATTATTTTCTTATACTATTTTTTTTATATTCTTTAACATCTTATTTTGACCTGAGCTTGAGCTTGAGTTTTGACCTGCAGTACTTGCTTTATCTTTCTTTTATTTGTACTATGTTCATTGTTTTGCACCAAAATCCCAAATTCCATGTATGTGTAAACCTACTTGGCAATAAAGCTGATTCTGATTCTACCGTTTTGTGGCATGTACACTACTTTCTGCTAATGCAATGCACCGTTATAGTCCTAGCTTTTGAGTTTTGTTAGAAAAATGTAGTTTTCTCTGAGTGATACCAATTCTCTTGTTTTGGCTGGTTTTTGGTCATGCACTCAAACTAACGGTGATATAAAGGAGGGCCAAACACCTGAAATGTGTGGCTACTTGACAGCTAGTATTTGTGGTTATGCATAGTGAACAGTTTTTTATCCTCAAATTGGCTTTTTTTTTAACTGCGCAAACTGACGAACTGTAAGGGTGACCAATTAATCTTCATTCTTTAACTCCCTGCATTCCTGTATATATATATATATATATATGTCTTATCATGATACGATAACGTATGAGCATTAAGGTGTTACTCAAATTTATCATGTGGTTTGTATGTAAATGAAGAAGGACTCAGACATGTGGAGCATGAGGAAAGAGGCTTAAAATTAACAAAAGGGAACAATTAAAAGCCTCTGACTTCTAAAAACGACACAGAATGGAAGGCTGTGCAATCCTTTGTGTTAAATGAACTTTTGATTTAGTTAAACAGCTAAAACACCCAAACAATGGAAGCCTTTTCGGAAACTTAGCACTCGACAAGTGAGGAGCAAATTGAACGTGTGTGTGTGTGAGTGTATATACGAGTGCGCACGTGTGTGCATGTGACCTATGTCTAACAATCACCCTGACGCATACCATCCTTTCTCTCCTCAAATAAAAACAGAGTAAAAGGAAAAGAGAAATCATCCACTGTTGAACTACTTTACGAGATCCTCCTCTCAACAGAAAAGGGACTAAGTATCCATGGGAATCTTAGCACGTTAGGGAGGCCTTTCTCCCTTCCTCTCATCCGCTCTCCCCCGCTGCACCCATGGACCAATGCAATTGTTTATTTTCTCCTATTGAGGCTGCTCCATTCACTGACTCTCACATTTACTCTGCTCAATTGGAGTGAGACAGCACTTATTCGAGGAGAGGAATGTAGCGTTCCACTGACAGAGCAGCAAGAATGCAAAAGAAATAATTAAAACTTTTTAAAGGAAAAGGTACAGCTGAGCATGAGGGAGAACGACGTCAAACCGAACAATGCTGACTGACAGGATTTTCTGCTGTGATGAGTATATCCACACATCACCTTGACACTACAAAGTAAAGGAGTGTTTGAATAACGCACAATGCTAGAAAGTGGAGCAGGGATCCTATAAGGAGGTCATTCATTCGCCGTGCTTTCTTAACTGAAACTCAGTGCAGAATAATGAAGCGTTCTCCGGCCTCTTGTAAGATGCGGCCTGTCCTCCAGCCTCACTCTTCCTGGGCCCCAGCACAATAGCTGCGAGCTGGACCACAGAGTTCATTTTTCCTGGGGTCTATTCTGTCTTGAGGAGGCAGTCGTAATGACAGTTTCCTTCTCTGTAACAATGGCCGTGGCTGCCATAGCCTTCTCTGTCCTGTCAATCTCTTATATCTTTTACCGGGGTGAATCTTCAAGCAATGAGCTGGGGTCAATGTTACACGAAACTAAATCTGATGTATGAATTTACAGCTGAGGCAGAGAGTTGAATCACTCCATCCAGACTGTCACCAGTGCAGTGTTTGTTAAGGATGAGCTTCTAATGCACAGTGTACCAATGTCAAGCAGTTTCAGTGTGCTTGGTTTCTGTGACAGTGATGGGTTTTTAGGATATGTGCCCAGCAGTTGATAAAGAAAAACAGCTGGCAGTGCTGCCCCAGCACACAACATATTGAAACTACAATATGTCTGCTGTGGATGAAACATGATTTTGCTTTCTTTGTCCTTTTCAGGTTTTAGCTGCTTGGCAATGAGTTGGCAGTCAAGTCAGTTTTATTTACATTTCCCAAAGTCATACATTTGCCTCAAAGAGCTTTATAATCTGTATATAATCTGTACAGCATATGACAGCCTCTATGTTTAGACCATCAGTTTGGATAAGAAAAAACTCCTTTAACTGGAAATATTTGTGGATGTCTCTTCCAGGACAGAAAGACATGTAGACTAATAGATGTTGTGTGTACAGAATACACAAAAATAACAACAGTAAAATGACACTACAGAGAAACAGAATGACAATATTAGGTAGATAAATGACCCCTGACTCATTGTGCACAACAGAAAGCAGTATTTTATTTAATTATTGGCTATTTTCTCTATAGAAAGATACACTACTGAGACAATGCTAAGACTGGCCTCTACAAAAAGTCAGTAATAAAATGGACGTGTAAACATAAGTCACCACTTCAAATCACCAAACTAACTGGTGAAAGTGAGTAAATAGAAGTACAGAACAGTTTACATCCAGTCTGTTTCAGTAGAGCTGCTCTGAGGCCAAAGGGAAGGAGACTGTTGTTGTTTGACCATGATCAGCTCTAATGGGGTCAATGACAAGTAAACGTTGCTGAGAGACATGTGACATGGACCCTGGCTGATATTTGCATTTAAATTTTTACTTAAGTTTTTTTTTAAGTGAAAGCAATTATTGCTGTGTGTAATTTTGTAATAAGTGTCCTTGCCACTGTGTGTATGTGATCTGCCGAGGGTCTGCAGATGAAAATTGGGTTTAAGATCACTCTGGTACAATACATCAAATGATAACATCTATGTTTAATATTGTCCCTTACAAATAAAACCAAATAAATAAACAACATCACTCTGTGAAATGTGCACTTTCATCAGTACAGCTTTGTCATGATGAATGAAACTTTAATGAAGTCCAAAGTGGTTATGTTAACTAACACAAGAATGAATCACGCAAATACTTCAACGTCAAAACTAAACAAACACTACTGCATGTGATACAAAGGGAAGGTGATATAAGGACTGTCAGTGAACAGACTGCACATAACAATATATGCAATATGTGTCGAATATATATAGGCACAAAGCTATTCAAAAGCTGTTTAATCTGGGTTTGAGAATGAATGGATAGGTAGAGGAAATATTAAAGAATTAACAGTTTGTAAATTGAGACTCTGCCTGCTCCTTCCTGGCTTTAACCAGAAGCATGTTTTCACCAACTCTCAGCAAAGGAAACACTCTCTTTTGCAGAAGATGAGCTGAGACATTCGCTCCAGAACCGCAGGCAGTCTGATTTTAGGCAGGAGGTCGCCACATATAAAACAGAAGTAAATCTCACCTGCCCCCTACTGGTCACACACATCTAATACACTATGATACAAGAAAAGAGGATAATTCTCACCAATATAAGATAGGAATCTGTCCTCTTCTGTATTTATAAGACAGATGTGACAATTCATCTGAGCAAATATCTACGGAGTTGCCACACACACACACACACTGTCTGTCTTGGGGAATATTTTAACATATAAAGTCTTTTGCAACAGGGAATTTATGAACAGCTACCATGTTAAACTAATTTGCAGTGGTGGAAAGTAACTAAGTACATTTACTCAAGAACCATACTTAAGTACAATTTAGTATTTCCATTTTCTGCTACTTTATACTTCTACTCCACTACAATCCAGAAGCGAATATTATACTCTTTACTCCACTACATTTATTTGATAACTTTAGTTACTAGTTACTTTGCAGGTTCAGATTAATAATACAATTACAATCAATAAATTATGGTGTTCTATTATCTGTTAAGATAAGGTTTTATTGATTGCTTGGTGAAATTCACAAGCTACTGTATATATAGTAAAAAATAAGCCTCACCTTTACCAGCTGCAACATTAAAGTAATGTACACATTAGTGCATTAATAATTATAATTCAGTAATATAATATATGACTCTGAAATGGGCTGTTCTGCACAATGATTACTTTTACTTTTTGTTCTTTAAGTATATTTTGATGCTGTGTACTTTTACTTATTTATTTAGAGTATTTCTACACTGTGGCATTGCTACTTTTAATGACATAAAATATCTGAGTACTTCTTCCACTACTGCTCATTTGTAAACTTACACGCTTTTATTAATTAGTGCAAAATATTGTACTGGCTCCCTGTTATCCATTATACACCCTGCTGTGCCCATAATGGTGCCATGATGCTTTGTAATTTCAGAGATTTAATTGACATGATTTCAAATCAATAAAGAAAATAGTCTCTTTGACTCACTAAAATTACACGTGAAAGCACAGTGAGAGGAAGGCTGTCTGTAATGAGAGGTGAGAGGAAGCGAGCTGAGATCTCTATTTTTTGCTGTGGTTTTCACAAGCAATATCAAGTAGCAGCATGTAGACTTAGTTACATTAACCACGCTGACAAACCAACAGCTGCACTGCCTCTCTGTGATCTCTCAGAATGGACGCCTACACTGATTATCAAGTTTATGATTACACTTACAGTGACAACTTCACCGACAATGAATCATCATATTTTAATATCACAGTGGATTGTCCCGGCTCACAACTCCATGGCTCCAACATCTTCCTGCCCGCACTCTATTACCTCATCTTTTTCACTGGCTTTTTGGGCAACCTGTTTGTGATCTCAGTCGTGGGCGGCAAAGGTAGGAGAGGTGGGCGTCTGGTGGACACTTTTGTTATCAACCTGGCCCTGGCCGACCTCATATTCGTCCTCACACTGCCTCTGTGGGCCATCTCTGCCAGCCAGAACGGCTACTGGGACTTTGGACCAAGTGGGGACCTGCTGTGCAAGCTGAGCAGCTACATCATTGCTGTGAACCGCTTCTCCAACATCTTCTTCCTCACCTGCATGAGTGTTGATCGCTACCTGGCTGTGGTGAAGCTGATGGATTCCAGGTACCTCAGGAGCAGTGGGTGCATCCGTACCACTTGTGCCTTAGTCTGGTTGAGCTCCCTGGTGCTCGGCATCCCGTCCCTGCTGTACCGCAGTGTGCAGCGGTCCGTTAATGGACTGTCCTGCGTGGAAAATAACAACTCACCTTTTTTTCTTGGCCTGAGCCTGACCATGGCGTTACTCACCTTTGTCTGCCCAGTGTTAATCATCGTGCTCTGCTATGGCACCATCATCGTGCATCTCAACAAGCACTGTGTTGCCGCTGCCAATCCTCGAGCTGAAGCCCGCCGCAGACACTCCCTCAAGATGGTCCTCTCCATTATAGTGGCCTTTGTGGTGTCCTGGCTACCTTTCAACATTTTTAAAGTCATCATAATTGTCTCGCAGCTCTCAAATGTTGATCTGAGTTGTGATACTCAGTCGTGGCAAAGTAACGGGCTCCTCATCTCGTGCTGCCTGGCTTTCCTCAACAGCTGCGTGAATCCAGCCATTTACTTTTGCCTGGACCATCACTTCAGACACCGGGCCGAGATCCTGTACAAGACCTGCATAGGAAACCCAAAGCTACTGCACAGCTACAACTCTTCAGCTTCATTCAACAACGCTGGCACTTCAGAGAGCTTTGGAACAACTGGTGGGAGAACTCAGCTTCAGATGTCTGAGTAGGAGGAGAAGACACAACTCTTTAATTTTGAAACTAATAAAGTTATTGTTCTGTTATCCGTTAGGATCTATGTGACAACTTGTAATGCTCATCTGGGTAATGAGAGAATTTCTCGCAAGGGATCTTTAAATATTGAGGAAAAGCAGATCCACGGCAAGACAAGATTTCTCAATGCAGTGCTGTACAGTTTGTTTTGTTTCAGTTAGTACAATAATGCGATTTTATTTTGTCATATTTCCTATTTTGCTGTTTATACTGCTCATAGTATACCATACAGTACAGTAATGTTCATTTAATCCACTGATATCTTTGTTTGTTTGTTTGAAAATCATTAACATTTTGTAGCATTAGTAGAGTACAAGTGTATCAATTTACAGGTGTAAATATAATTTTAAAATGTGTACTATAACTGATAAGTTGCTTTTTTATATATATATATATTGAAGAATTTAATTATGTTGTTATTATAAAATGTTTGGTGCATTAATAATGTTTTATGAAATGTATTTTGTTGTGATAAAGTTGTATATCTAAAAATAAAAGCTGAAAAAAAATCTTTTTTGTGTATTTGTAACTTAAAACTGAGGTGTTTTCTAGTTGTTTTATTGGTGGTTGCACTAAAATAAAACCTCCTTTTTTATGATGACAAGATATTATCTTCGGAAAAGAAATCTACCAAAAAGACTAGTTAATTCATCGAATTTAACATCATGATTTAATTGTGTTATGCTTCCATAGGACTGCTCACCCAACTTTTGGCACATTTTATTGATAACTGATTTAATTGTATTAATATAAAAGAGACATCACACATCAAGTTATTGCACTCACACACTAACTGGTAAGTTTCAATAGCCAATAAAGTGAATGCATTCATAGTATACTTAGTCTGCCATTTGCAGCTCCAAATCATGGCATGTGCATTATGTTAGGTCGTATTTGTGCAATTTCAAATAGTACAATACAGCAACTTCCAACATTTTATGCAGTTAGTACTTAGTGTTATACAGTAATTGTGAGTTTTAAGTTTGAATTGTGAGTTTATGCAAAAATGCTCAACATTAATGCAATGGTGTCCAATGTTGCTGTGATAATGCACCAAAATAATATCAGCATTGGCTTTTCAAAGGATATCTTTTTCTTAAAAATGTGATTATAAGGTAATGGCTATCTGTGTGTGTTGTGTTGAGGAGATACTGTATCTGGATACGTTGGTTCTCTCTCGTGGCACTCTTTATTGTTATGTGTGGATGGGACGAAGCACTGAAGTATACTATAGAAAAGTAACAACGTCAAAATATTTTGCAAGTTACGTGGTATTTCCAAACCTGTACTTCCCTGATGAAGGCAACGTAGCTTATTTCTTTTATCTTGTGAAAAACACATTGGCAGTTTCTGCTTAGTGTAACTTCTAAGATCTCATAATTGACTTGACTTCCAGCTCAGGTTTGATCTCATCTTCTAAATATACCCGTAACCGTTTCACTTTGTGCACTTTGTGTGTTGTTTGACTAATATTGTTCATCTTCTTGGCATCACGGAGTGCCAACAGATCACACATGCTGACTCTGCTGTAAAACTCCAAGGTGGTATGTGAAATATGAGCTAAGTGATTTCCCACTTTCACATGTAAGCTTTGCAACAGAAAACAAGAACCCAAAAAAGGAACATGAGAACGACAAACAAGTCGCACTTATTAATACAAGGAGACACTAAACTGGCAACTTAAAATCAAATGTGTTTGACTGCAACAGGATACAACAGCTAAGAGTAGAAGAAGGTAGAAATTCTCACATGCAATTGGAGAGTGCTTTAAAACGAAAAGGGGGCCAATGGCAGTAATTCTGGATGAGGTTTACCTGAAAAACCATTCAACAAAAGCTCCCAGGCCTCAACAAATAAGAAAACAACTAGCAACTCAGATCTGACATGTGTGATGTGTCCTGAGAGGAAGACTACATGCAAACTTTTCCCAAGTCTCTATACAAGAACTTGTTTACTGTCAAATAAGGTATAGTCGCTCAGGCATGGGACACCTCTTACTGCTAAACGTAGCTTCTGAGAAATCAAAGCTATTCACACAAGTGCTACAGGGAATTTAGGTATTTGAAAGTTCAAATGTTCATGTGTACCCACTCGTTTCTCAGTCCCATATGTGTCTTGAATCATTCAGGTGGTTTCAAAATTAAGAAAACCAGGTTGGGTGCCAGGCTGTTGGTGTAGGAGTCAGGAATTTCCCCTCTCCTGCTTGAAAAAGTCGTTTCGGAGACACACTGACCAGCTTTTCTCACAACACTGATTCGACACTATCCCAAATAACCCTGCTGTGTTTTGTTATCAAGTATAAAATAAACAGTAGTCGTGTAGATGATCAGTATTTTGTTGTTGTTACACTGACAGGCAATGCCTTGTTTTTTTAACGAATACACATGAATGCTTGAACAGTAAACACAGTTACAGAACAGGATCTATTGTAGCGTGGCAGTCAAATTAGTAGTCAAAACGCAGACCCGGTGCCGGCTCATAAATGCTGCACACTCATAACTGTGATGCATTTATTTCAACTTGTAATGTTCGACTTTTTTAGAAAACAGCCTCCTTCAGGGTGAAAAAAACGTTGATTTTTAGTTTTAATAAATGCATCAGAGTTATGCGTGTGTGCCTTTCCATTCTCTAGTTTTTAATTTTACCTATTAGATAACATTTAAAGTTTAAAGGAATCTGTTTCCAGCTTTATTTCATATTCATGACAAAAGTGTACTTTATTCTCACTGTTGAGGTTTTTTTGTCTTTATTGTACAGTTGAACATGTAAATGGATTGCACTTTTAACCTGAGAACAGAGAAGTTCACAAGCTTCACAGACAGATGGCAGGGGAAGTGCCAGACGCTGGCGGCTCTAAGGTTTAGTGAATTGCATAAGGTGATGACTCATGCAGACATGAGGAGCCGGGGTACAAACTACCAACCCTGCGATGACAGTAATGGACAAAATTTTACAAAGATAATGTAAATATATGCAGATTAATTTTGTTTTTATGCAGCAATTGTTTTTGTTTATTTTATTTATAGATGCAACATTGACAGGTTTTAATATCTGACCTGTCCTGTGGCAAATATTTTCTTCAGCGTTGATGCAATAGTATTTTTAAAGATCAAGTGGATTAAAACAAACAATTGAAAAGAAATTGTTGTTTCCAAATGTTGAAAGCACATAGAGCCAATTTAACATAGACAGGCTTTATGTTGGATCAACTTTATCAGTCCCTTATACAGTATTTTACTGAACAAGCGTACTTAAAATAAAAAGGAACTGTAAATCTAAACTTACTGGATTATTTTAAAAAAAATATATGTATATATATGTGATATATTTTTTGTTTGTTAAACTAAAATCTGGATTTATGAATTAACAGCAAAATAGTTATCTCAGTTGTTAAGAATAAAAATCCTTTAGTGAGTTACTTATGAAATACTTTAATGACCGTTATTCTGCCAGTCTGGTACACACAAACTGAAAGGTGTGACCTTGGCACTCAGTCTTACCAGACTTTTTCCAGTGGGTGGGCCAGTTTCTGTGAGACTACAAACTCTTAATGTTCTCACAGAACTGTTGCAGTTCTCTCTTCTGTGGTTGCCTCTCATTACAAAACTCAGATATTCAGAACTAAATCAGTCATGCTCGTGAACTTGTTTTCAACTTGTAAAATGTGTTTTCTAACTATTCGGGGGACAATTAAATCACTGTAAAATGTTATATATAAGGTTCAGCAGGAGGTGGGAGATACATTGATGTTATATTGATATAGTGACATCAGAGAATTTGTCGGTCTAGGATTTTGATCTCCATAATATTTGATGGTAAATTTGTTCCTGGTTTTCTGGTCTTTAAAGCCACATGGAAATTTTAAATCATAAGCAATAAAAATCCACTCATACTCAATATAACATACTGAGAGAATTGCTGCTTCAGGCATAATACTTGGACTGGTATGACCATAGCTAATGGTGGCTAATGTTAGTTTAGATATTGCTGCGTAGCTAACATTATGTAGCCGACTTAATGTCTCACTACTTGTGCTGCCCAAAGTTTAGATTACATCAAAAGTATGAAAAGAGGCACACACATAATACTATCACATTAGTGATATCTGAGGTTTTTCAATATTGCCCAGCTGGAAGTACAGCTGCACTGACAGAGTTAAGAGATGAAGTAGCACAATGGTGTTGCATATTTACATTTCACTGTGTAACCACCAACATGCTGCACGTTCACACAGAGACCATGCCAACGCTGCAGCTCTTAGATCAGGTTGTGGTTTCCTTGTTTATTACAAATTCAGCTCAAGTCTACATAAGATACAGTTAATCTGTACAAATTCAGCTCACTGAGAAAAGCTCATGTTTGAGGTTTAAAAGTCATATATTGAAAATAGATATTTCATTTCTGCCTGTGCTGATAGCAAACCTGACATCGGGTCCCTCTGATGACATTTGAACGGATGACTTCTTTAGAGATAGAAGAGGGTCATACTTTGGTTTGTACTGAAACTTCCCCATCTGGGCACAAATGTCATTCATAGGTGAACCGTGTTTTCAATAATGCACATAGTTTTTCTAAGGAACAAACAACTAACGGGGGAAAAACACTGAGACAGATGTGGTTAAAGATGCTCTTCAACACAAGGAAGTATTGATAAAAAACAGACCTTGTTGATCTTTAGATGAGGACTTGATCCTCTTTTAATCAGAAGAATATTTAAAATGAGATGTATATATGGAGGTCCAACAGTCACATTGTGAATAAACATTATGTAATTTTGATTTTAACAGTGTTACATATTATATGCAAGTTTATCGTAATTTCAGTATCACCAAATCAGGGCAGTCAATGTGTTTTACTTTTTTTTAAATTATAGGGCCAAACTTTAGAGCCACTTCTATTGAAGCCTATGGGAGACGCACACTAAAACTCAACATCTCTACGTTGTATGACCTTTGATGAAGAAATTCCTCTACTCACTTGCAACTTTTTTTCCCATTTGCCATGGAGAGCATTTTAATTTGAATCGCCATGAGCCCTGTTTAGTATGCCTATAATCATCTTTGAATACTGTTTGGAGACCAACAGCAAATAAACGAATGCGCACATTTGGAAAAATCAGTCAGTAAAGTATTATATGAAGTGTGTGCTTTCATTTGGTAAAGGAATTTCTTCATCAAACGTCATACAATGTAGATATGTTGAGTTTTAGTGTGCTTCTCCACGCATGTCCCATAGGCTTCAATAGAAGTGGCACCAAAGTTTGGCATTCATTCGCCATACTGGCTGTACTGCCATGTACACTATACTGTGCAAAAAGCAGAAATTAAATTTAGCCTGTGTGAAATGAATTAGAGGGGTGCACGGTGGCAGAGCGGCTACAGCTCCTGCCTCCCAATAAGGAGATCGTGGGTTCGTGGGTTCGATTCCCGGACCGGACCAACATCACACAATCTCTCTGGGTGGAGTCTGCATGTCCTCCCCGTGTTACCGTGGGTTCTCTCCGGGTTCTCCGGCTTCCTCCCACCGTCCAAAGGTTAATTGATAACTCTAAATTGCCCGTATTGAATGAATGTGTGAGTGAATGGTTGTCTGTCCTTGTCTGTGTCTGTGTTCGCCCTGCGACGAGTTGGCCACTGTCCAGGGTGTGCCCTGCCTAAGGCCCGAAGTCACTGGGATAGGCTCCAGTCACCCGCGACCCCCTAACGGGGACCAAGCGGTAGAAAATGGATGGATGGAAATGAATTAGCCTAGAAGGTTCCTCTTTTTTAAATTTAAATGAACTAAATTATTATTATTGTTTATATTATTATTATTGTGTATTTAATTCATTATGCCTACACTTGAATAACAATTGAATGTGTTTTAAGTGTTGAATCATAATTAAAAATGACACAGAAGGTAAATTATCAGAAAGTGTCCCACTTTACCAGTATTCACCCCGATCACTGGCGGTCACCACACAATGGCTGCTTTTCATTAGTGGTTCTACTTCCCCTCATCCACTTCCCCTCATCCACTTCCCCTCAGCCATCGGTACTACGTAACAGCATACGTCGCAGGAGGCCACTTGAAGAGCAGAGGGAGAGTGGGTGGGGGAGGAGCGGGGGATTTAAATGGAAACACACGTTGTACACTTTCAGCCCAAACATCACATCACAGATCGACCGCCAGTTGTAGGCTCAGCGCTATACTGCTTTTATAAATAATCAGAAATACCTGCAGACTCATTTCAATGAGGCGAAGGTGTCTTCTGTGTGTAATTGCAATATGTAGGCACTTTGTACTTCGCTGCATCAGTTTCTGATTTAGACATTTCTGTTTGTGATCTGTATCATGATCATAATAACTACTATTGCTAAGGGTTTATGATATCTTCCAAAACAGCAAATTGTCCATGTGTTTACAGATAATGTTGGGAATAAAGAAATCCCACAAGCTGAACAACAATACAAGTAAACATTAACTGTGATTAGTTAATGTGACGTTTTTCAGTAAAATATAAAGCTATCACTGAGACTTTCTTAATAAAACTATCTGTTAACTAGGGAGCAGGAGTTTTATGCACATTACTGCCACCGAACCATGGATGTATTTTCTTGCACCAAATGCATAACTGCAATGCATTGTGGGTGGTATACACCTCTGGAGTGACCATCTTTGTTGACTCGCTCCCTCGGCCCTCCGAGGGTCGATCTCACCAAGTTCACTGCAGTTTTTCAGATTTTGGTTTTGGTTGTGTAATGATGGTTTAATCTGTTACCAAACAAATCTTGTGTGGTTGATATAATAATAAAAGTTCTTTATATAGCACTTATCAAAACAAACAATTGGTGCTTTACAAGGTAGACATAAAAAGAACACACATTTCCACACATATATATGGATTTGTGCCAACAGTCACATTTTACAAGATATTTACCTTCAGAAACAGCCCATAATACCCGGGAAAATCGCGTGTCCACGTCGCGGTAAAAACAAGATGGCTTTCCTCTTCCGGGTCTCTCCCTAAGCCGGAACCCAAATTGAGACAGTGGCATCTGGTTGCGTAATAATTACACTCACATGTTCCCACCTGGTTACATAAAGATTATAAGAAAGCCTAATTACAACTTGATTATACGTTTGTCAGCCAGAGAAGTGGGATATGTTTAGTCCAATAATTCAACAGGTGTTGTGAAGTGGCAGAAAACCTACAGAAGAATAACACAAATGTTTGGAACTGAGTCTAAGTTCATCACTGACGGAAACTTATAGTCATAATTGGTGCCTTTCCTCCCTGTGTGTAGCCTATGTATGTAGCTGTGGGAATGTTTGGACTGTTGGTTCAGTTGTGATTTTTAAATGGCAGTGCCTCTGCATAGAAATGTGAATGTTCTCTGTCGGCTATACTTATTCAATAAATAAGACTTCCACGGGCTAAAATCTGCCCAATCTCTCTCTGATTCTCTCCTCAGTTATAACAGTGGCATTGTCAGACACATAACAGACACTGTGAAAAGTAGATGGCTTATTATTCTTTATTGTGCATCTTCATAAAAAAGTAGGGGGTCTCTTCTGCTTCAGCGTCATCAGCGATCAAGAACACACACGCGGTTTCTTCAGCTATAGGCCAGGTTATCGAGATGTGGTTTGCAAACTACAGGTAGCCCACAGATGGTTCTAACAGGATGTAAATATTTTTGAGACTTCCTGTATATTCTTTGAAGGCTGCTGGAGACTTTTTGTTACTGCCCCCAGCTGCTGCCGCCTGATGCAGTCCGCTTTCCAGGCGAGGCGCAGTTCATCTCAAACAAGCCCATGTAACACACTGCTGCCGTCTACTGGCTGAAATAAAACTAACATAATTCTAATTTGGGGCTACTTCAATACATGTTGTCCTCATTGGTTATAAAAGGTTCACTTTGGCCATGTCAGATACATAATTAAATGGTTTTGACCATCACGCGGGATTTACTGTCCGTAAACCGCCCACACAGCAGCGGAGAAGTGGAAGATCTATGCGGCGTTCACAAGCCCACCTTAAACTCGTGATTTCTATAACTGTAGTGGTAAATATAACTTGAAGCCCTTTCAAGTGCCACTAAATGACAATAATAGTAAACTGACCCATTGAAGGATTGTTTTATATGGTGACTATTGTTTTATTTTAGCAGTCAAGTGACACGTCGGCAGAATTCCGAACAGCCAAAGAAAATAGTAGGGAAATAAAACAACGACATGTGCCTTAAATAATACCTTCTTCGATTCATTAAATGGCCATATTGACAGTAACTGACCACTTTCACCATGGTGTTATTCACTTTGATAACATAACTTGATATGCATGTCTACTTATACGTCGCGTGTCGGAAACGCGGTTACCATGGTAAATGCTTGGTGTTGTTAGTTCGCTTGTGTTTTCGACAGCAAGTGAAGGCAGCACAGCATTGCTTTACTGGGCTCAAGACGTAGCCTCTCCAGCAAAAGTCATATTTTGGGAGTAACGCATTACTTTAATGTTTGTGCTGTAATTTATCCACTCGTCTAGACCACAGAGACGTACACTGAGGACGTTGTGTTGTTTTCTTCAGGTCTTTTGTCAGTGTAATCAGAAAGAAACTTCCAGCTCAAATGTGGGAGACTGCGAGCCAATGGAGAGCAGACTGTATGGATACAGATGAGGCACGATGCTAGCTAGCTAACAAGCTACTAAGGTAAGAGCAAAAAGCAATGGCATTAGACGCTTTGTTTAACAAACTTTGTATGCATGTGCGCAGTGGGTTGTTTATTAATGCTACTGAACTCATTATTCCTTTGAAAATAAGTATTTGGCAGCGGATAATTAAAGGTTTGTGAAAAGCTCCAAACTAAAGTGAGTTTCTAAACTTTGAGAAACTCTTCAAAGCCGAGGCCCAGCAGCTGTATGAAGCTGACGTAGTGGGTGGATGAAATGGATGAAATGGATGAATAAATACCACAAGATACCTTTATTTTTGTTTTTGTTTTGTTGTTTTTTTACCTCAGAGAGATTTTTATAACGTTACCTGCCACTTAGTTCAACTCTCAAGTTGGTCCAGACACAACCCAAAGACATTTAATTGACTTGTTTGACTTTCGTTGTACCATTTGACTTTATTGTGTAGTAGCCTACAGTACAGTTTTCAGATGTTCATTACAGGTGTATATTTATAATGTCGTTATTCTTAGGTAACGTCCAGTATACATTTCCCCAGTAGTTTTAACTTCGCAGGTGAACTGCTGAAAATGATTATTATAACACAACAAGATTTTTTTTGTTATTATATCATAGGACACTAAACTATGTGTTTTATTTATTTATTCTTTCTTTCTATAATAAACCTGGGTTTCATGCACAGTCCCTGACCTGTTGATGTATGTGTCAACTGTTTGCAAGTGAGAAACAAAGTTAAACTGTATAAAGATATCTGACTGCACTGACCAGCAGAGAAGTTATGAGTTAACAACATCCTCTTTCAGCAGAAACGCACAGCACTATAAAGATGACACATCTGAGAGGAACAATGAAATCAAATACTGCTCAGTATTGTTATATGATGGTAGTTTAACAGTATACCTACCTAATGAAGTTGACACATAATTTACAAAATGATTGTTAGGAGACATTGTAAACCTAATGCTATATTTTTTAACGTTAATAAAATTAGAAAGGTTTTCTCCAGCGCAGTAGTCCCATTAGTCAGTTTGTGATTTCTGTGCATTGAAATAGTTCTGCTGTCTACACATTCCTGAGCATTGACCAGGGGGCAAGAGGACAGAAGTGGCTTAACCCCTGAAACCTCACTGACCTGCTCATGCTGTGCAGCCAAACTTTCTTCAAACCCATATAACTTTATTTTAAATTCTAGTGAAGAGCCTAATGTTTCCAGAGATACCAAACATGTCCGGATACATTTTGGAGAAATTTGTATAAAATGATGCACAAAACATCCAGAATATATCAACTTGATACACATGACATGATACAGCCATAAAAAACATCAAAGGTTTGATGAGGGTATAGCCTCGATGAAGGGCTGATACAGAATATATGTGTATATATATATATAAAGTTTAGTACTATCAGACAGTGTGGTACAACCAGATTTTTCCTATTTTAATGCTATTTAAGGTAGGTTAGGTATAAATGTCTCTCTCAGTTTGAAGTGGTGTTGATGTGTTTAAGCTTGTTCACTCTCAGCCACAGTCTAGGGCTTGGCCACAATTTAGAAGAGACCTTGATTTGCATGGTGGTGAGCAAACTTCTAATTCAGTAATCCACATCACACACACCACTTCCACACGCATGTTCATTTGAGATACATGTAGTATTTTTTCACATCTTCATTATAGTCAATTAGAGCCTTTAGGCAACATAAAGCTTAAAGCTGAGAGAGGTGGGAGGGAACCCAGCTGCTCTAAGAGTTGCCTTGTTTGCCATTTAAAGCTTTAGGATTTGTAGTACATTAGTGTCACTTTATAGCACTTTTTTATGACACCATCTTGATTTAAGCATCTTTACAGCAAAATGATCTGTTAGCACCTGGTGGAAGAACCAAGCTGCAAAATATTGAGGGGGGAATGTGTGATCCCTTGGCAGCTGATGGCTCTACACACTGGCAGCAGTAGTCCAGCCATACACTTATAAAAGGACTCAAGAATATTTAAAGAATTTGTTTTACCAGCTGCTGTGTTGCCTACACAAAGCCCTCTCTCTGCCTCTCGGGGACCTCGGGTTTATATAAACTACCCATGACATCCACCAACTGGCTACCTAAACACTGGACGAGTGTCTGTGTAGTGGAAAGTTGTTTAACTAGTCTTCAGCTACAATACTGTTGGCATTAGTGTTGGTATAACCTCTTAACTGTAGTTTCCCACGATCAGAAGAGATTATTATTTGTTTGCAATGACTGCACTTCCCTTATATCTGATTTCAGGTAATCAAACTGCTTGGTATGTAGCCTGTTTACACAAGACACTGCTGCTCTTTTATTCTATTAACCATGCAGGCGCTGGTAGGGGATATCCCTCCCTTCAGCATGTCCTTATACCTACACTCAGTTGCCAGTTCATTAGGTGCACCTAGAAAACTAATGCAGTCTAATACAAAAGTCCTGCAATAAATCCGCCCTTCATGGAGGTTATAATGTTCAGTTTTTGTTGTTTTAGAGAGGTGTTGATTCAACTGTATGATTATTTTGGAGGAAGGAGTTTGTGGTGCTGTTGAACTGTATCGCATTATACAGAGTAGTATTTCTGTTATTTAGATATAAATGGGGTGGACAAAATATTATTAACACCTGTCAGTATAACACAATTGTATGTAGGGATGCACCGATATATCGGCCAAACATTTGTATCAGCCGATATTCGCCTTGTTGACTGCTATTGGCAAATAGGATGACATTCATCGATGGCAGTGGCCAATGTTTATCTGTTGCATGTATTTTGTGCTGGCTAAAGTTTGTGTTGGTTATTTGTTGTATAGCAGCAGACTAAAAAGGCTTTTGAAGCAGTTATTTTTCAAAAAAAGAATCTTTTTCATGTGAAAGTAGGTTATATTTCATAAATTTGTATGATTGAATTTATGCTCATTCAAAGATGTGTAATGAAGGGCTGAATGACTTTGAAACAGTTCAGTTATATTTTTATAATGAAGATTTCTTTTTTCACTGGCACAAAATGGGGATTAAATAACAACAAAAACAAAATAAACAACATTTACTGTAACTCACCAAATAAATACGGCATCAAATCAGATATAATATTTGACTGCGTTGTCGATTCCAAATGTGAAGGCATCTGTGAAATGTGCCTGGTTGTGCTCACACTGTTAAACCTAAATGTAGAAGTTACTGAACCAAATATCTGCTGCCTTTGTCACTGTGGCTGCTGCTTTCTCGGTGCCGTGTCACTTGAGATCTGATTCTTGAGTGTCTGGGAATTGCTGGACCTTTTTCCAGCGTGTCTGAGCACCAACATTCCTGGAAAGCCAAAATGAATATTGAGATTCAGAATGAATGTGAGCCATGCAGTTACAGAGCAGGTGCTGCCGCTGGGTCTCTGTAAATCATGCGGACTATCCCACAAACATGTGTTTCCCTCTTTTTAATGGAGGCAAAAATGGCAGGCCACAAAAGGGTCTTGGCACTGGTAGCCTGGAATTAGTAAGAGAGGTGGTGAAGTTTAGAAAGCGATTTGCAAATCTAGGCTAGTAAATTTGTAAGTTTATAATTGGTTATCTATTTTCACTGGCCCTTTGAACAACCAGAAGATGGCAGTAGAAATGCATTCACCAGTTATGTGATTTTATTTTAGTTTATTGTTGTCATCAAACAGTCACCAACAGTTAGTTATAAAGTCATAGACTCATCGATAACCAGTGATGAACGCATGATTTCTGGTTATATATATATCCTATAACATAAAGAAAAGCAGGAAATCTTCATATTTGAGAAGCTGGAACAAGCACATTTAATCGACTAATCAATTCAGCTCTAAAACTGACATTATAGCTTAAGTGTTGTTGCTCGTGTTTCTCCTGGGTCCTCGATCTTTGTCATACTGTGTCTTTTTTTAATAGTAATAGTGCTTTTGTAATGGGACACACGTTTCGGTCAGGTTGCCACCACCCATCTATTAGGACACTGATAAGAGGGTAAAGCAAAGTGTAATTTCTCAGTATCTTTGTCATTGTCGTTGACACAGTTTCAAGCTCAGACGAGAGCGCTGAGTTATATGATACTGACTCAAGTGTTCAGCCCTCTGTATGTGGCCACTCCTCTTCAGCAGGCAGTGCTTTCTTAGTGGGCAAGTCTCTCATTTCTGTCCAGACTCTACACAGCTTCGGTTTTGTGCATTTCCATTCAAGTCGGTAATTCTGAGGGAAAGTTTTCTCTCTTTGGATTTTGACAGTTTTTCTAAGTTTCTCATTAAGTAAGTATATTTTTCACGTGTTGTCCAATTTGCAATGTTTACTGTATGCCTTTTTTAGAAAAATCATCTAGCATCTAATCTCCTGGAATAATGTGGAATGGCTGTCATCTGTTAATACTATTTTTGAGTTAATATTTCATATTGAGACATTCTTTCTTTTAACATAAACTATGTCAGTGTGGTGTGATGGTTTTGGCTGTGGTACTTAACCCTTGACCTTAGGCTAGTGTTATGTAGTTCAGTACAGTTTCTTAGCACCTTCAGGGTAGGGACAACTCCTTCCCTGTTTTCTGTATGTGTATGTTTGATATCTCTAAACCCATTCTCAAAGAAATGTCTGTACTTAAGTGTTTGTATTTGTGTATGTAATAGTCTATTCAAAAATTTAACACTGTTGGAAAATATAACGTACAACAGAAATGTTTGACACACATAAAATATGTCAAAACATTTGATTAGAAAGATGTTACAGACTGCTTGGTATAACGACAGTATTCATATTGTATATTTTAAAGGCAAGATACTGCACATCTACAGTGCATCAAACTAGTTTTAGTTCCCGTCCTTTAAAGCGCAGTGCCATCCATGTGCGGTGGAAGGATGAGAGCCTGCTGGTTTTTCAGGGGATTTCAGTGATTAGCACACCGTGAACTTGTGAGTGGGAATCTGAAAACTCAAAACACTCCATGATGTAAAACTTGACACCCAAGCTTTTAAAGTACAGTGTGTCTTTGTGTGTATTGTTCAATAAAATGATCTACTTGATTAATTAAGTACCATATTCGATCGTCATATTTTTGGGTTTTAGTTCTGAAACGATATGTTGATTAATCAGTTAGTTGATCTACATGACTGAAATGAACACAACAGTGAAATCTGCAGCTATTTTGATCATTGAATAATCTTTTGTCAAACAAAAAAGGCAAATATATGATGAGTCCAGCCTTTCTGATGTGAAGATTTGCTGCTTTTTTCTGTGTTGCATCGTTGTAAATTTGGACTGTTGGTCAGCTAAAAAAAGTTATTTGAAATTGTCACCCTGGGATGTAGGAACATGTAATGGGTACTTTTCAATATTTTCAGACATTTAATAGACAATTGGTCAAGTAATCAAAAATATTTATTGATTAATAATGAAAATTATCATTAGTTTTATCCCTAGTGGGTTTATTTCCATACCTTTTTTTATTTTTGCTCTGTTATCAAATTGATCAGCGATGTGATCCTTAAACACCAACTGCTGCTGGTAGTTTTAGAGTGTGTAGATATACAGTAGAAGATCCTTGTGTTGACCCACCAGCTTACAAATCAGTGCCTACCAAATGTGGTTAAGTAGTTTTTGTAGTAACTAAAAGCTGTTTGCCAAAAGTACCAGTGGATACCAAAGATTATAGCTTGTGCTAACATTTCTGCAACACCTAGCGTATGTTTACATTTATTTTTCAAACTGTGCAGTTTGAATTCAGCACTGTAGGGTGTTGTTATTTAAGTGTGCTGTACATAAGCTGTTTCGCCTTAATTTTGCAAACACAGCAGCCAATTATATGTGATTTGGAGGTGTGAAGACTCTAGTCACAGTCATATGAGCTGTGTGGAGGATGTGTCATGTTCAGGATGATAATGGGATATGTTTTATTTTATGTTGCATGTTGCAGCTCATGACTTCACCTCATCTAGTTGTTCCTCAAAACAATGACTGCTGGGAGGCTTCCCACCTCAAGCTGAGGCGAACCTCCCCCCCTGTGTGTAGGAGTGCAACCACTGCCACATTCCTATATTATCTTAGTTAATAATCTAACCAACAAGTTTCACAGTTTTTCTTTGACAACAGCTGAATATGCCGAATGGGTCCTGAGCCTCTTATCTGAAGGAATGAGTTAGTGACTATAATATGACATCAGAGACTAACAGGCAGTCACAGGAAACACCCTAGACTTGGCATCATATATGTGTACTCATGCTGTGGGAGACTATGACTACACCTGACTGTAGGGTCAATAAGGCAAGTCACACCTGAATCACTTAAGCAACAGGTCACAAGATTAACTAATGGGCAGTCTTTGGAAAGCTTGTGTTAAGGCTGTTTGGCTTTAGATTTGATTTTGGATTTTGACTACTCATCTATTGCTTTTGTTTGTAGCCTAATGACTAGTTGCTTGTAATCCCATTTTATATTTAGGTGTGCTTTACGTTTCCCAACCCCTGAATGGACTCCAAGAGGCTGCAGGCTTAAACACTGTGCTGCTTTCTGGGCTAAATTGTCACTGCAGCTGGTTTGGTCATTTGAACACAAGACAACAAAACCTTCATGAAATGACAGAAAAACAGCGTGGAATGTTAAATATTTTTCACTCATTACAATGTTGTGGAAATTTTTGTTTTTCTTGATGGAATTTGTCTTTTGTGTCGGGAATGATACTACACCAAAAACTTTCCAAACAGAAATGTGTACATTTTTAAGACCTTGCCACAAATTATCCCGGGCTTTTGTGAAATTCAGGTTGATGTAAACTTGAGAAAGCTTCAAAATCGTGATGGATGCTAAAACTGAAATCATACTTTACAGGAAATGGTGAGCGTCCACATTATCTACTGAAGAACAGCAACAGGAAGTCGATCTACTGACATGGAGGGCAACGGTGAGATCAGTGACACTGACAGTGGCATCATCCTTCATTCAGGTAAAACATTTTGTGCATCACTTATAGCATTTTTGAAATCTGTAGTACACAACTGTCGAAGTCAAACATTCACAAACATTTTTGTGTTAAGTAAGGAATGCACATTCATGCAGTATTTTTCAGGCACTAACGTTTCTCCATGTTGTATACACTAATTCCACTGCAACATAATAATTACATTTGACGGTCAAGGCTACGTTTAAAAATGTTTTCTATTAATTTTGTCTCAGGGTATAACAACTTGCAGAAGTACACATGCGCGACATCAGAGAGTCAGTGTTGTTCACTGCAACAACATTTGGTGTTCGGCTGCATTAAATCTCAATTCTTAAAAATCTACATCAGCAACAATGGCCAACATCATGAGACCTGAAATCAGCAGAAAGCAAACAAACTGGACTGCAGATTGTCCTTTTGTTGGTTGCCCTGTGTCTGAGCGACACTGGGCAGCTTTAATTAATGTGAAAACAGAAAGAGGATTTAAGTTGGGTTTGCCTCGTTTCAGAAGTTTGAACACTTGATTATCAAAATGTTCTTTGACTATTCAGACTTGAAAGTAATATTGACAATTTTGTGAGACTTACATCCTTAATTTAAATTACACATTGATTTAAAAGGCAAAGCACCAAGCTCTTTTAGCCAGTAGACGCTTGCTGAAGGCCCAAATCATTGTTGAAACTAAGTACACATCTTAGTCCCACCCCTGGTAATCTTATCACAGCACCTGCTTTCAAATGACCTCAAACACAAGACAAAAATTCCAATTAAGTTTAGTCAAAACATAAATGTATGTACTCATATTTGTGACTAAAGAAAGTAAGTGACCACAGGACAGAAGTAAATAACCTTAAGTTTAACACTTGCGGTAACATGCCTACATCAACAGCCATGAATAATATGGCTTATTCAGGCCCAGTTGTCTGTCATGTGACAGAGCTGTTATTCCGTCTTCTAATTGATCAACAACATAAATCTTCTTTTATTGCAAGACCATCATTGAATCAGTCACGCTTCACGCAATATTTAGCAAAATGACATCCTTTCAGAGAATAACACAATCAGAGCAGATTACATGGAGTTAACACTACTGCTTATTCTTAAATTAACTCCCCACTTCAGCACACACCAGATTTCATTTGTTTTAGTGAAAACTCAGGCATGGTCTAAAGGGACTAAAATGCATGTGCTAGATTGGTCGCTGTTTCCTGCACAACATGGAGGACGCAATGCAAATGATCCAGATTAAAAGAGTTCTGTGCTGATTTAGCATTGCGCTCCTCTAACACTGTCGGACTCACGATGGACAGTTTAAGAAAAGGATCAAAATCGCCACAGCAGAACCAGAGATTTTTTTATTCCATGGATTCTTCTTCCTTGTCAAATCCTGGTGCCTACATTACCCACAATGCAACTCGACCGCAGACAGTTCTGTTAGAGATTTGTGTGCTTTGTGGTAGTTGTAAGTGTATCACCTGAGGCAGTTTATCAGACTTCACGCAGCTCCCTCTTGGTCAATAAAATGCTTTTATACAACTTTTTTCACATATGCAGGTGTTCTCCTTGAAACCTGTACAAACTTTGATGTGTAAAATTGGCTGTGTTCTTCTTTAAGTTTGGATTTTATTCAGGAGAAAATTTAGCCCTTTTGCCAGTTTAACATATTTTGAGAATATTAGAGCTGAAACAGCTAGTATATGAATCGATTGGTTGATTGACAGAAAATTACCTGGCAAAAATTTTGGTTAACCATTTATGTATTTTCTATAAGCAAAAATGCCCCAAATTTTCCAAGTCTTCAGACAAAGCAAGCAGTTTGAATAAGTCATCTTGGATTTTGAAAAATTGTGATTTTCAGTCTTTTCTGACGTTTTATTGACCAAATTACTAATGGATTTAACAGGTGCAACCTGAGTTAATATGTTGCTCTTTGCATTTTGTGATTTAATCTGTATTTTGAAGTTGCCACAGTCAACTTCCTTAAAGGCAGTCATAAAATTTGGCAGTCTACATTATTCCCTCAGTCCCATATGGTAACAATACCATAGAATTAACCGCAAACTTTGGCAGTCTTGTTTTTGCTACGCCCAGCAGTGTCTACTGATTAGTTCTGGCCTTTCTGACATTCCTTGCGCCTTAATTGAGCCACGTGATGTCTCGTCTATACAATGAAAAAGTGCCGATCTACAAAGAATGGGGGGTTGTCACTCTAGGAAGAGGAATTCTTTGCCCTATTGTAGTGCTGTCACACTTCTTTCCTGTCGCACTTCAGACGTTTGTCACTACCTGCAGGGATTCTGTTAATAATCTCTGAAGGTATGTGGTACTCAGTGCATTTTGCCTGAAGCCACTCCCACAGCCCTGAGACTAATCTTAATGTCATTAGTCACCAAGGCTACAGACAGCAACAGTCAAACACTCACATATTGTGTATAGTTACGAAGATCCTGCCACTCACTCTGCATGCCACTAATAAAAACGAAAGGTACGTTCTGTTGAATGTAACCATTGTGTTGTCCGTAGTGGCCTCGAGAGTTAATCTAAAGTGGTATAATGAAAGTGTATGTTCTGATTCAAATAATGTACGGGGCACCATAGTATGAGCATGCCAGAATACTTATAAGGCAACAGAAAACAAAGTAAGAAATTAAATTATAATTATTATTATTAATTTATAATTAATTAAATTATAATAAAATGGAGCAGGCAAAGGCACACAGGAGTTAGCAATTAGCAAAGCAAAGATCACCATCAACATGAAGGACATGGAATATCAGGGAATTTAATTTTTACAACTGACATTTTTAACTTCTACAAGATATTTTATTGATCAAACATGACATGGGACCTATAACTGATAAATTAATAAATGCAGTTGTAGCAACATTAGCTAAGATATTACTTACACAGATGTTAACTCATTTATAAATAGACTTCTCCTGCACGTTTGATTAGCTTTGTTTTCAATGTGATTGTCTTTTAAAAATATATATTTGTTCACACACATTATGCACATATCTTCACTGAGTTGCCAATTATTACTAAAACACCTTTCGGTATAATGCAATGCAATTCAACGGCACCCAAACTGACAGTCTCCAAAATGACCACAGAGTTGAATCAACATCTCTGTGACAAATGTCAACAAAAACATGATTAGCTCCATAAAAGACAGCATTTATTACAGGGCTTCTGTATTGGATTGCATAAGATTCAGCTAGGTGTACCCATTAAACTGGCAACTCTGTATATGCATATATGCTTTTGTGTCCAAAAATTTGGTCGATTTAATCAATCACTCAATTGACAGAAAATTCATCAATGACTTTTTGTTTCTATATTTAATAAATAAATGATTAGACAATTATCAAGTGAAACAAAATTATAAATATTTGCTGGTTCCACCTTTTGGTTGTTTGATTTGCTGCTTTTCTTCTTTCTCTATCATTAAATTAATTACCTTCGGGGTTTCCGGACTATAGATTAAGCTAAAAAAGCTATTCATTAGACATTTCTATTGGACTCTGGGAACTTGTGAAAGGCACTTCTCATATTTTTACATTTATAGACTAAATGATACTGAAAGTAATCATTCGTTGAAGTCCCAATTTGCTTTTACTTATTTTTTATGTATTTCCCTTTGGAATGAAATGTGCCACTGCTTTAAGCCTTGGCTTTACTTAGCAATTTCTAGCTTTAATTTCCACTTACTTATGGTCTCATGTGTTGAGTACTGAATAGAAAATGTGTAACACATGTGTCACACTTCAGTCACATGAGTCCATATGCTTCTTTCCTGTTGCATTACACAGGCTCTGACAGCCCAACAACACATACGAAGGATGTGACGACACACACACGGGCCATGAAGCTCAAACACCAGGCTCTCCAAGACCGACTGGAGCTCTGCATACTCGAGCTGAAGAAACTCTGCATCCGAGAAGCTGTAAGTAATAGCAATCTACAAATCAACAGTTTAAAAACTGATGAGGCTGCATAAAAAACGACATTGAAAACACGTCACAGAACTTATGAGTCACACAATCATGATAATCAAGCTCTTAATAAGGGTTTTAGTAGACCTAGACAAAATAAAACAATAGTAGACAATTGTTACATAATGGCAAGCTGTGACAAAATGTACTCTCTGTATTGCATACAGTATGATTCAGCTCCTGTTATAAAAGATTAAATAGGTGGGGTAATTTAGTACAAGATGTTTGATGACGCATTTTACTGCAGGTTAACAAATTAACTTGCAAGAAGGGACATTTCTTAGATGTGTTTGGCCATGTCCACATTAATGTGGATGAATAAAAGAGCCAGCAGATTAATGCTCTGATGTCCACACAACAGAAGATTGGGGTTTCCAAAGATTCAAAACACTGACTCGGTGTACATGAATGTCCAAAAAATTATGCATTTTCAAATGTATCTGCATTTGCTTCCTCATGGCCTTAATGTCACAGTGATTAACTCTAGTCAGGAACTCCACTGAGAGGAAACAAAAGGTCTTTTAATCTATCCTCCTGTCCTTTTGTGACGTTTTTATTTTGGCTCTTACCACCGAGCAAAATACAAACATCATCCCTTTCCTTTCAGACACATTGTGTAGTGAAATTAGACCACGCAATGTGGCTGCAATGAGGTTTTTTGTATGTATCATAGCTTTTGAAGAGGTATCCTGGTGGTTCAATTGGCCAAAGCAATTTCAAAGATTCCCATAACTGCAGCATGAGACTTTTGTCACATGTCACCCCTTCATTTTCAGTCTTTTCTGCCTCTCTCTTCTCTCTCTGCATTGTGAATTATCAGATAAAGACTAAAAATTGCCACATTAAGTTATTTCGAAACTGGACACATACTCCTTTGGGAGTACCTTTGCCATGTGTCGTTGCTCCAGGGTAAAATCCCAGGACTGATCATTCTTTCTTGTTGACACTCGGGCTGGGCACTCCTGTTGGGACATGCTTAGGTGAACTAATGGGAGGCATGATGCCTCTCCCTTCTCTCAGTGACAAAATAACTAATCTCATTGGCCGTACTTACGTTTTTGTCTTTCTGCAAAGGTGGCTGGCTAGGAGTGACTCAAAGTAACAGTGTTTTAATGACTGTTCTTTAATGAAGTCGGTAACAGTGCGTTGTCATACTCTATGCTTGGTTTGGACACGCATACTTGGTCCAGTGAGAAAGTGATACCCAAAGAATGTGTTGTGAAAGGAAATGCAAACGCAGAATTGTGCAACAGATTCCTTAAACATATATGCCTCAACATGTAAGGAGAGCAGAATAAGATACTTCATCATTTCAAAACTGCCACAGACATAGTTGAATAAACTCTGAACAGATGTGTGTCTTTATTTGAACAACTAAACTGAAAGGATTTATTAGCGTTTGAAAAGATATCTTTAAATAAAATATCTTTTAAGCTTTAAATAAACTTTTAGTCTGCCAATAAACTTTTAGTCATGTTTAAATGTTGCTTTGTGACATTTTCTGTGTCGTTCAGGAGTTGACAGGCCGGCTGTCAGATGATTACCCTCTGCTGCCAGGAGAGAAGCCTCCGCAGATTCGCAGACGTATTGGAGCTGCGTTTAAACTGGACGAACAAAGCTTCCCTCGAGGGGCAGAGGTATAAGCAGCATTTAAAGACTGCAAGGCTGAATAATGTTGTTTTTAAACGATGCAAAAACCTCAAGGACATACAATGTTTCACGAATCACACTGTTGTCTGTCTCTTGTCACCCTGCCATAACCTTTCCAGGAGTCAGAGCTGAGTTTAGTGGATGCTGAGTTAGCGCTTCAGATGAAGATATTCGAGGCAGCGCGCAAGCTCTGTGAGGAGGATCACCCGAGTAAGGCTGTCAAAAAGAGCCGGTTACAGCAGTGCAGGAGAGCGGAGAAAAAACTCAAACGACTACAAGAGACGGCCTTTCAGCTGCAACTGGAGCATGGTCGATCATCACCACTCCCTGCTTTTAATATTGCACAACAAGGTGAGAGGCGCCCCGCCAGACTAGACTAGAGGATAGTTTGACGCCAGATCTTTTATAATCATCAGTGCAGAGAATTAATTGATTTTCACTTTATAACTTATTAATCTTAATTGAACAGTCCTTGGCTCTTCATAGATTTGTAGAAATGCATCATTTGATACATATGAATCAAAGTGTTTTGTCTGTTTCTGTTTTTCAGATCTGGGTACATCTGATGACAGCTCGCTGTCTGATTCTTTAGTCCAAGATGAAGGTAAGACTCACCTTGACCCAATTTCTACAAGTGGAAAAGCTGTTTCTTGTTTCTGTTTTTGTTTTCAATTCTAGTGTTGATGAGAGTAAGAGGAGCAAGACCAACTTTTTGTAGTTTAAAAGCAGGACAATGTTTGCCACACAACCAGTTCCACCATAAAACGTGAAAATGGGAGCTGAGTACATAAAGTATTTATCTTGAATACTGCAGTGCTCATGGTTTCCTCAAAGCATACATAAAGAATCAATGGAGGAGATGCATGATTATCAACACTAAATAACTCTGCAGGTATCATACACAATCTAATTTCTATTTTTCTCTAGAAGTGACAAGCCAGTCATCACAGCTGTCCTCAGGACTCCTCCATCCAGGAGAGACTGATCCTCCCCCTGTGTCCTCACAGTCCTTCATAGACAGCTCCTGCATGTCTCCATCTGTGGCTCCAAAGCCCCTGCCGCTGACCCCAAGCCAGTCTCCCCATCCAAGCCTTGACTCTACATTGAGTTTAAACTCAAGCCCCGCATATGACCCTCCTCCGATCCAGCACTCCCCGTGGACAGAGTCTAGTCTCGACCAACCTTACCAGAAGAGCAAGAAGTCACGCTCCTCCAGCAAGACGAGGTAACGCAGAGCATCCATCATGACTCCTTTCCTGTTCATCAAGTTTTTAGTTTTGGAAGAGCCAACAAGAAGCATTAACAAGCTTGCGAGTGAAATGCTTTCTGGTTGAATTCTTTGGAAAGGCTGGGGAAAAAACAAGTTGATGGAAGTGAATAATAAACACTCCACTTCTGCCTTTAACAAAACTTTGTGCACCCTTTCGAAAATGTATTATACATCAAGGCAAGGACATTATAAGCAAGGACTGATTGGTGTACTTGGGCTGCTTTGTATTTCCTTGTTGGCAGTGTTTCTTGATAGTGAGACAACATGGAGCATATTTTCTTGTCAATAATGCTGGACAAAATAGCTCATCTAGCAACGTCCTTTCCAGTGCAAACCCTCTTGTTCCTGGCCTGTATTACAAAGTAGATGTCAGTGATGTTTATGTTGATAATTGTGCAACACTGCCATCTGCTTTTGCACCAGTGCTACAGCAGTCAATGGGTAGCGCCAACACAGAACTATAAATCCTACTGATTTATAATGACATCTTGACACAGAGGTAGAATTCAGGCTTTATTGTCCAGTATGTCGATTGCTGTAATGAAAACTCCAACCTGTGATAATGTGTATTCTTCTTTGTCAGTGTAATGAATCAATGTTGTTTCCATTTACATATAATCATTAATGATCTCAGCCACAGTATGTCAGAGGCAATACAGGAATATTTTTTGGGAAATGTTGAACAAAGCCTGGATATTTTTTAAGTATTTCAGATTTTTCAATATATAAAAACACAAACTGAGAAACAAAATATAACATATATTTATTTTGCTGCTGTTTTTGTCTGTTTAGCAGTCCAGCCAAAACTGAATTGTTGCCACCGTTGGAGGCTTGCTTAGCACAATCTGCTCTGCCACTGCAACTCTCCCATCTGAGGCTGAGCCGCACCCAGTCGAACAGCACACCTTCCACACCAGAGATGCGTGTGCACAGACAACTCTCCCTCAGGTAGCCACACCTCAAACACATCTACAGTACTGTATGTCAGCAGCACACCTATGTTGAGCCTGTGATTAACTGCAGTGATGTAATTTACCTTTACACGTGTTATTTTAAAAAATCAGGGACTGTGAGATTTACCTATTTTAAAAGTTGAGTTTGTTGGCTAAGTAGCCATACTAATGAACTTGCAATGTAACAGCATATCTTGTGTGATTTGCACAGGTTATCCAACCCTGAATCTTCATTTGAAAAGGACCGTGGTCGTACCAGAGGTCCGAGGAGACGACTGACAGAATACGCGATAACTTTACCAGAGACTCCTCCCCCTGCGGCGATCTATGGAAAGCATGCTAGCTCTGAGGATAGCAACTCTGAACACTCATTTACATCTTACAACAGCTCACCGTGTCAGGAGTTGGCCTGTGATTCGCCCAAACAATATCAGTCTGCATTCCTGCACTCTGGCCCAGTTGGCAGCTATGGACCTCAAGCCTTCCCACGCACTGGCATTTACCATAATCCCAGGCAGCAGTCCAACGCCAGTTTTCACAAAGCCTATTACAATGAAGAAATGGTCTACCCGCCTGATCTGGACTTGGCACGGGGCTATTACACCCAGCAGGCTCCCTGTCCCTCCAACAGATATGAGTATTGGTATAAAGACGCTGCTGTACCCCACCAGAGAGCACAGAGGCCTTTACCTCCTGATATCAGACTCTCCCCCTCCCCAGCTCAATGGGACCATCCACACTACCGCTCTAGTGGTCTCCCACAACAAGTAGTGAATGAGCAGCTCAAGTCATGGCACTGGCGCAGTCAGCTCAAAGCCCCCAGGTCCCATTCTCTTGACAGACAGGGAGCAGTCAGAGTTAAAAACATGTCGGCCCGGGACATGACCTGCTACCAAAATCAGAAGTACCATGAACAGGTAAGCAGACAAATTATTTTGATCTATGTCTAACAATCTGTTAGCCAAAATTACTGTAGCAAGTGGCCTTATGTAATTACTTGACTTATTTGATTAGTAGTTAAAGGCAGGAAATTATTTTTACTTCTCCACCGACTACAATACGTGATCAATTTTCACATTTGACATTTTCACAATGTACCTGGCCAGAATTACTTTTTAATGAATGAGCTGGTTACATGCCAAAGCTGCTGGAAAAGAAAAGAAATTTAGGATTAAGTAATATTTTGGAAATTGGCCTGTTTGACCAGAAACCTGCTATTTTCATGCTATTTCGCATTTCTTGATAGACATAATAAATGGGTCGGGTTTCTTTGTTTTCATTCATGAGGTTTTTAATATATAGTCACACCAGCAGACACTGAAACACAGGGACACATTCGATACAAAACTAGCATCAAGGCAACAACTCTACATATCTGCTCAGTTTAAGGCAGTAATAGAAAAAAGCATGTAGATTGTATTTTAATATTTTAAGTTTATATTTAGGATACAAAGAGCAAGTTTATATGCATTGTGATAATCCGATTTTAAAATGATTAAGGCACTAACTACTGCAGCTGTTGGATATTTCTTGTTATCACCATTCGGAAAACATGTCTAGATTTCTGTTTATTGCTTAAATCTATTCAGACACACAGACGCCTCGGCCCAATTTCATTCAGTTTTTAAAAGCAAGCATGGCTCTAGAAGGTCGTTGATGAAGTCCAAGAAATTGTTGGGTTTTTTTAATGACAAACTGCTGAATACACCAGTGAAAGTGAAGAGTTGTGTAGGTTGTTGTTATTCACTTACGTTAAGTATAAGTCATGTAGAATTTAGACCTGAAGTCCTGAATAGTCAGTAGCCACAGAAAAATATGAATGACAAACTCAGGATGTTACAGAAGGTCACCTTATATATTTACATACTACCAAATTAAATGTATTTCATTATATATCTTCACATCTTAATCGTGGTTCTAAAAAGCTTTTTTATGCTACTAACTTTCAGGTTATCCAAAGAAGGGCTCTCCAAAGAGCTGCAGATGACACTCAGGGGCACTGGGTTGTAGACGATGGCTCTCACTTTGTAAGTCAACTGTAAACCAATGCTGCCTGAACTTGGACTGCAAACTGAACACGTTAACTCAGAGGCTGCAACTGCATTCATTCCCAATTAACCAAAGTGAAGTTAGTCCAAAAATCAAGTCTGATAAACTGTTTATGCCCATAAAGAATAACTTTTTTCATGATTCCCGTTTGCCTGCCAGCCTGTATTTGGGCATACAGAGGGAGGATGAGAAAACTGGAGCAATACAATTACAGTATGATGCAATCTAGTATAACAATAACACAAACTACGGCCTCCGAAGTTACTATAAAGTGGAATCAAACACCTCTCTGACACAGTCACAGTAAAGCTGATTGCAGAGCAGTTGTATTGGATTTGGAGCACAACTGTACCTGTTGTTTTTGTCCACTCTGTATGTTGTTTTGTACTAACAGTTACAATTGAAGCATTGAACCGAATGCTTGTTAAATGTTTCTCAAAAACAGATATTATGATCGTCGCAGAGTTTGTGTGTCATTAAATACAGGGTTATTTTGATATGCGAAGCACTTATAAGATGAAATGGTAATTGGCAGCAAAGTGGTTAGAGATAGCAGGAGGTCACACAGAAATGTCCAAATTGCACATTGTAGTTGGATTTTGAGAAATGTTTTAAAATAACTTTTCTCCCGTAATTTACAATCAGGCCATTGTTGACGTTAATCTCAGATGAATTACGATTTAATGTAAAGCCATTGGGTAAACTGTTTTAGGTACTTAATCATACAACATAGTGCTGCATTAGAATTTGAGTTAACTTTTTGCAGTTTGGTAGATGGAGAATAAAGTTTTCACCTAGCAGTATGAAGGAAATATATTCATTGTAAAATAATGTAAATGAGCAACATGTCCTTTTTTAACTACATTTTGTGTATAATGTTGCCTTGATTGAGTCACCGTGTTAATGATCTTGAGCTTCTTAAATTTAAGATTTGTCAAATTTGACTTGTTTTTTTACTTACATGTGTCTGTGGCTGTGCAAGTTAACTTAAATTACTAATGAACTTAATCAACTAGTTTAAACTAGATATTAACTTACTCACATGACATATAAAGTAGCAAATTAAGACAAAAGCAGAGTCTTGATTCTTGGCAGCTATTAACGTGTTGAATTGAAATTTAAATGTCCTGAGAATCTTTATCAGTATCTGTGTTGGTGCACAAGTGTTTGATCACTAGACACTAACCTTTTTGTTAGAATACAATTTTAACTCTTGAGGTGACCTGTATTCGAAACATTGCTAATATATGATTTACAAGCAAGTCTCCCAAACAAACAAGATGTTTACGGTTGATCATTTGAGAATGAGAGCAAATTACTGCAAATTCAACTACAGCTACACACTGACTGGTCTCTCAGTGATCTATTTATGTGTTAATTTATTGTGAGTCAGACTTGAAATAAAAGAAGACATGGACCTGAGTTTGCAAAATCCAGCAGCAGTAAAGTGTGTAGTTGTGTATAAAAAAACAAAAAAAAAACAATCATGTTACCTTGTGTGCCTCTTTTTTACTGTTTTTTTTTTTTATTTATCAGTTAAAGGAGTTTATGTGTTAAGTTTCTGTTTAAACATCTGTGAAAATGTTTTCCCTGTGGAAGAAAATAAAGAGTAATGTTTGCATAGTTTTGAGTTTCATTTACTTCCATCATGTGCTGTTATTCCAGTGTCAAAGCCCTTGTATAATAGGCCCTTTTCACAGAAGACATTTAGACACATCACAGTAGTTAAAGAACAGGTGTAAATAATAACATTAATGATGGCTGAATTCCATTTAGCTGCTTCAGTTTCAGGCTCCTGGTGTTGCTGGCTCACTGTCACACTGTCATGACTTACTGGGACACTTGAATGGAACAGAGCCATCATTAATGTCATTAGTAACACCTGCGGTTTTCCTGCTTGACAGGTCAAAATGCCTGCCGTTAAAAAGGCCTATTGTTTATGTTCAGTTTTAATTTTGGCATCTCTACCTGGTTTTGCAATGTGTGCACACCTGAGAGGTGTGTTCTTATTGAAGGTGACTATTTATGAAAGAAAAGGCTTAATGGAAGTAAGGCAACTAGTTATGTAATAAGTTTTTTTGAGAAAGTTTTTCAACTGTCATGTGAACTTCAGACATACTGAAATCAATGTTTTTCTCTATTCAGTTATTTATGGTTTTTAAATGTGAAGTTCACCACTTAATACCTTTGACACACAGTATGTACAGTTAGGTAGTTCTTACCCTCTGAGACACAATATAAAAACATCAGAGCAACTAAGTCTGTGATTCTACCCACTGTTGAGAGGTACAGAGTATAGTGACTGTATTTCAGAAAGCCATCACCATGTAGGTTTTTAACAGTGTCCGGTGTTGTATCTAATGTCTGTGAAGATGGGCGCTTTTTTTTTTCTCCAAGCGTGTAAGTTTATTATCGAGCAGCCATCTGTCATGACAGGCTGCCAGAATAGAGGCTTTTATCCAACCCCATGTGGTTTTCTCATTCTCTGCTTTGATGATTCCCATGCATCAGTCTCTTTTCTGTTTTTGTGACTTTCACTGGGAATTATATCCCCAAGTTATTCACTGGATCAAAAAATTAACAAGTACTGTACAGTATTTCTGGCCACAGTGCATTTCAAAAAGATTTGTTGCTGTGCTTTCTGTCTCTGAAATGTATTCCATCAAAAATGCATTAGACTACATCTTCATATGGTCTCAAATACCTTCTAAACAGAAAACTGTTTAACTGTTTGTGGTACATTGATAATATATATTTTAAATGCAAGATACTTGAATGCATTTTGAGATATAATCTTCCCAAAGACACACTATAGTAAATGCATTTTGATATGATTAATATATACATTTTTTAGGATAAATTATTTCCGGTTTTACATGTTGAAAATCCTTTTTTTTTAAATACATCAAGTAAATGTAAACAAATGAAGGCGCTTGCTGATCAAAGTATGTAAAGATATTTGTTTTTCTACGTGTGTATAGGTGCTTTTATTTTGATAAAAGGGCAGGGATTAGGTTTACGGAAGAGATCTAAACTTCCGGAAAGGATTGTGTTTCGCATAACGATAAATAATTCACCTTCCTGGTTTGAAGGCTACCTTGTCAGGTAATTTATGTCCATTTAATGAAATCGCTCTAGCAGATGTGAGTACAGTAGGCTGTCTAGATAACGTTATATGCTGGCGCTGTCGTAAAGACGTTTGTCTTGCTGCTAGCAAGTTAATTCACAGAGCAGTGTCGTCCGTTCGACTGGTAACGTTAGCTAACGGTAGCTAAAGGGTAACGTTAGCAAGATGATATGTGAGCGATCCGTGACCTGCTAACTTAAATCAGCGCTCGTTAAATTTTAATTTAGCAAGTTGCTATCAAGTGTACCAAACCGTAAAGAAACGACGAATTTACGTTAAGTCGTCCGTATCTTGCGGTTGTTTACATTTTGTACTCCATGTTCCGTCTGACGCTGTGCTAATCAACATCCGTGTGGCTTTACTAAGCAGTAACTTGGTTAAACGTTGTATTTATTTCAGCCGCTTTGTGTCAAATGTCAGTAATTTGTCTCATATCAGGTGTATTGTCCTACTGTAATTGTCGACCGATAATTGTGGTTGGTGGCATAGATCTAAATAAGTTTAGCCGCTCCTTTGTTCTCTTGTTGTGAATGTCTGATAGATGAAACACGGATTTCATCTGAGACCCAGATTAATCACCAGCCATTTTATATCAGGGGTTAGATAAATGTTAAGTAATATGCGATAACCGTGCAGTACTACATCACCTTAATGTACTATATATTACAGTGTAATATACACATTGTACAATAGCATGTACATAATATCCTTTAATTGTTATATGTAAGGCTATGCAGACTGTGTGTACTGTACATTTACTGTATCCATCAGTAGATGCACATAAAACCATCTCTGTATATAGGGCAACTTATTATCAGTGATGCACCAATAACCAATCTGATTATTGTGGCTGAAACCAATGCAATATCCGATAATTAATCTTGCAATTGCAAAATAGGACAAAATATGTAGGCTAATTAACTTCAGACCGTCTCTCCTTATTGACAAGCAATTATAGGCTATAGAAGAAACATTGGAAGAACTGACCTTAAAAAAATACTCTGGGTTTTCACTTATTTAGATCTGATCCCTTTTCAGAACCAGGTTTCAGTTGAAATCTAGTCCGCAGCTTTTGTAAAATGGCTCCACATTACTGGACGCAATTATCAGCTTAAATTCCATTATTGGAACAATGTCAATCATTACATTTATCGGCCAATAGTATATTGGCCACCATATCTATTTATATTTATATTAATATTTAGTCCAGATTTTTTTTGCATTGTATACATTATATACAAATCACAGTAACAATCTGTATGAAACTGTTTGTTTTCCACCTCTTGCCTGTATATAATAGCATCATGTTTATGTTTCCTTGTCTTTGTTAGCTCTATGTCTATATTTGTGTCTTCCTGTAAATTTGTTCTCTGCAGTGCAGAGTATATTGAGAGCTACTGAGAACTGGAGTCAAATTTCTTGTATATGTTATGTTAGCCAGTAAGGTTGATTGTGATTCTGGTTGCTCAGGAGGAAATCCATCTGAACCATCTGAAGCAGAATACAGAGACTGTGAGTGGGTCATCAGGCAGTCTCCCTATGTCAGGCCGAAACGGGTCTGCAAGTGATGCAGACTGCGGGATCTCTGAGGACTGCCCTGTCCCAGATGTTGAGCTGATGGAGCTGGGGCCACTGCTGGAGGAGGGAGAGGGGCGACAGGCAGCATCAAAAGGCATCCACCCAGAGGTAGGACTGTTTCAGAAAATTTCCAGAGAAACGTTGTTATGGCTCAGTAGCTTCAGTATTCTCTTGTGATCTATTTAAAGGGAGCCGCAATGCTTGCTGACGAGGAAGAGGAGGATGATGAGGTGGGAGAGGTCCTGACCTTACCACTTCAGGCTCACCATGCCATGGAGAAGATGGAGGAGTTTGTACACAAAGTAAACATTTCTTCTCAATTGAATAAACACACAACTTGTATAGGTTTACAGCACCAGTCCAGATCTTACTTGGCTAAACTGCCAGTCAAAAGTTTATGCGGGGACCTAAAATAGACCTGAATTTGAAGGTGGTGTGATCAAGTCAGCGCATCCAATCTGGCTTCACTTCTCTGCTCCCAAACTCACCTTTTAGTGTGAAAGAATGAACACAGGTAATAAAAAAGTATTGCTATAATACTATAAATTATGTAGTTAGTTCTTTCATCAATAAATTCAGTTTTCTCAGTCTGACAAAGCTGATTGTGATTGTTAAATGTTGGTTGGTAAATATTCAAATGTGACAGAATAAGGAAAATAAAAGCTCTTATGACATTACACAACTTTGCCCCTGCACCCTTATGTTGAACCAGCATAAATATTGCATCATTGGTGGTGGTTGAGGTGAGAGTCCCCCCCCCTTCACTCTGAAGTGTTTTGAGTATTCATGATAAAGCACTATAGATGTAATCCATTATTATCAGCCTTGTTAAGTGAGCTGAAACTGTTCAAACACCCTGTTCATCTCAGAGGTGTATACCAGGTCTAGAAGAAATCTGTGGTTTAGCAGTGAGGTTAATGGACATACAGTCGCAGATCTGGGTAAACTGCAACAACCAGGGATTAATCTGTGATCGCTGTGTAGTTTGACTGAGTCATATGCCGTTTTTTTTTTACAATTCGTCGTCAAACGTGTGTGTTGTAAAAGATACACACAAGTTACCATGGGAGACAAATGTCAGCTTACAACAAAGAAAACTTATTGCTCAGTAAAATAGCATCAAAACACATAAAGATATCGAGAAGAAGCCTGATCAAAAAGATCTAGCCAACTACTCATAACACAAAATACATTATGTCTATTTTACTTTAATCTCAATGAAGATTATCAGTGTGTAACATCTTTAGGTATTTAAACTGCATGTAAAGTAATTGTCTTGGCTTTCAGTTTGAAAGCCACATAGTAATTGTAAATGTGAGTGAAAGCTAATTCTTGCTTTTCAGGTTTGGGAGGGGCGCTGGAGAGTCATTCCTTTTCATGTCCTGCCAGACTGGCTTAAGGACAATGATTACCTCCTGCATGGACATCGACCCCCGATGCCCTCTTTCCGGGCCTGTTTTGGAAGTATCTTCAGAATTCACACTGAAACAGGAAACATCTGGACTCACCTGCTAGGTGAGAGTAAAAAGCCTTACGTAGCATTCCTAAAATCGTAGGGTTTTAGCAGCAGATTCTAATTTTGATTACAACCAGACGTGTTAGTTTAATGACTTGTGACCTATATTTTTTAACTATATATATTTTTTACTGGATAGCTCTGGTCTCTCCTCTTGTCGGCTATTAGTAAAACTGGCCTGTTTTTTTTCCCTCAGGGCTGATCTTATTCATTTGTCTGGGCACATTAACCATGCTGCGGCCCAACATGTATTTTATGGCCCCGCTGCAAGAGAAAGTGGTGTTCGGGATGTTCTTCCTGGGAGCTGTGCTCTGCCTCAGCTTCTCCTGGCTTTTTCATACCGTCTACTGCCACTCTGAGAAAGTGTCTCGCACCTTCTCCAAGTAAGGCCTCCTACTGTCAAACACCGTTTCTCACATACACATACATGCACAGTACGTCTTAAAAGTATAATTTGTAACTGTCAAAGTATTTTCCTATTTTAGACTTACTGCTCCTGGAGTAGGCATCAGATTAATTTCAGGCATCCATAGGTTTCTTCATACTGTACATGTAGCTCCAGCTAGTCATCTAGAGTTCAGTGCAATTACTGAGGAATACACCCATAAAATGGTCCATAGTTCAGCCAAAATTTACATGCTGATGCTACAGTGACGTGTATTAGTGAATTTGATTCATTGCAAGAATTTACACTATCGTTATTGCTAAATGAGGTGCCATCTCTCCTTACCCTCTTCGGAGTTCAGAGTGTGACTTTTTAAAATTTCTTTAGAAAATGTTTCTGGCTCTGATGTGTAATTGCTGCAGTAATCAAAAGACAAATGACCGGTAACCACAGGGTTGGTGGTTTGACCCCTGACCCCTCCTCTGTCCGTATGTCAAATGTCCTTGAGCAAGAAACTGAACTCTGAACTTCTCCTGCTGAGCTTGCCTGCACTTTCCATTGCAGCTTTGACATTTTTGTGTGGGTGAATGTGAGGTATTGTGAAGTACTTTTAACTAATCTGTGGTTAAAGCTGCTAGATAAGTGCATTCACTATGGCTATAGCATCAAGAGCTACAGCCTCAGAAATACTTATGTTTACTGCATGCTGTTGTGTCTGTGTACAGTATGCCCTACATGAACAGTGAGTATGAAATTGGAATGGACGTAGAAATTTGCCAACTGTTACGACAAAGTGATATTGATGTTCCTGTAAAAATGTCTGTAATCAAAAATCCACAGCATTTTTTGGGAAATACATGTGTTGAGAAACATGAGAAAACTTCAGCTTTCTTGCATCCAGCAGATCTTCCAGCCAAACACCCAGCTGTTGTCTCTGTGTCACCCCCTCTCTTCAGGCTTGACTACTCGGGCATTGCCCTCCTGATCATGGGCTCCTTCGTGCCCTGGCTGTACTACTCGTTTTATTGTTCCCCTCAGCCTCGACTTATCTACCTCACCATTGTATGTGTCCTTGGCATCGCCGCCATCATAGTGGCTCAGTGGGACCGGTTCTCTACACCTCGTCACAGACCTACAAGAGCAGGTGCTAACCGGTTGAGGATAATATGGGCTTTTTAGATACTGTGTTTTCTCTGTAAGCTTATGCAGCTGTGTGCTTTGGGTTCCAATTATTGTTTTATCACATATCAGTCATTACCTTTGCCTTTTCTGAGAAGTGGTGGTAATTTTCTTGCAGAGTAGAGGAAACACCGATAACGTGCTGTGGCTTTGTTTGCATGTCTAAAATTATTTTAAAATAATGATCATTTCTTGCCGTGTAATGTTTAGAAATGTAGACGTTGAAATTACACAAAGTATTTTAAATCCAATTCTTCTCTTAGGTGTGTTTATGGGTCTTGGACTAAGCGGCATTGTCCCCACCATGCACTTCACCATTGAGGAGGGCTTTGTTAAGGCCACCACAGTCGGCCAGATGGGTTGGTTCTACCTGATGGGTGCCATGTATATCACTGGTGCTGGTCTGTATGCAGCCAGGATCCCTGAGCGCTATTTTCCTGGCAAATGTGACATCTGGGTAAGTATTTGATGTGTTTACATTACATATTCACCATAATGGAGTGGAGAAATCTGCCATGTTTAGACATTTTTACATGATTATCATAATGCAAGGCTTCACTTTTGCTTCTCAAAATATGAGACTTTCGAACGGGGTATTGTTTGTTTCTACTCTACTTTTGATACAATAATCTGAGCCAACGTTCTCAAATGTTACATGTTGTCTAAACCCAAGCAGGAGGAGCTGTACCTAGATAAAATGCAGTCTAAAATTGTTTACATTTTGACTTAAATCAGAACTGTCGGATCAATAAATGAGTAAAGTTGATTTCAGATTGGACCAGACAAGCTTGACATGCTCGATGCTTGACCAAAGTGGTCAATAAAGTTATTTGTTTAAGAAAGCAGCCTTCTGAGTACCTTTTCATATGCATATTGGTGCAAAATCGGTGCACGATCCACACAGAAAAGGTCTATTTTGATTCCAGCTCAAAACTTCACTATATCTGCCGTCATATTGGTAATCGGTGAATGTTTGCCGACTACAATCGGTTGGGGTCTACTGTAGAGTACACGAGTGTTGCTTTTTACACTGTAGGGAATGAGTCGACAAGGGAGCAGTTTCAGACACAGCTGTAGACAATGGATGTGTTCTTTTCCCCTTTGTTTGAACAAACACAGGCAAATGATAATGAATGAAACCAATACTTACACATCTCTTTCGCTCCTTCTAGTTCCATTCTCATCAGATTTTTCATGTCCTGGTCGTGGCAGCGGCGTTCATCCATTTCTACGGGGTTTCCAACCTGCAGGAGTTCCGCTACGGCCTTGAGGGAGGATGCACAGATGACACTCTACTCTGAGAAGCCTGACTGTGACTTACTCATATTTTTCTTTATAGTCCCGCAAACACCACACACACACACACACACACACACACACACACACACACACACACACACACACATAAAATGCTGCTGGAATTCAATATAGTCACTTGTTGCTCCTTCTGTACTGATTTGCTAACATCTTGTTTGGGTTTTGGTGGTCTTTCTGTTTGGCTCTTTTTTGCTCCAATAAAGTAGCATTAACTAGCCATTAAACTACAGATGGAATCTTATCTTCAACAGGCACTACTTCTTCAATAATTATGAAGCTTGAAATCTGCATTTTCAAGTAAGATCAAAATTTTAACCAAAATCATATATCCCTGTAACTTATGGTTACTACTTAGAAGCTCACTAGTACCCCAACCTCGCCATAGTCTGTTACCATTGCACAAAGGGTACAGAGAGTATTATTTGTGCTGTAGCAGAGGGCACATACTGTAAACCTTTCCCTTTCTCCCTCCCAGTTTCCATGCAGGTTAGAGGATGAATGTACTGTCCACCAGGAGTAAGGTGTAGAGCAGTCCGGGACCGTTTAGGTGCTTGACAGCCTGCACTCAACCTAGTGTGTAGATGTCACCAGATGTTTTTTAACTGTGCTGACACTGATTGTGCAGCTGTCTGGGGGACCACCACGAACCCACCCATGCCCGCTCTGCAATAAAACATGAACTGTACTCTGAAGGCCCAGTGAATACTCTAAAATTCCAATGAAATAAAATTAAAAATACATTAATATGAAAGGAACATATAGCTTAAATCCCATACATATGATCTATAGATGTGTCTTGTGTAGCACATGGAATTCTTCCCACAATTAAGGGGTTGGATACTTAAACTGTTTATTTGAACTTTTATGCTCAAATTTTTAGAAGTTCCTTTGCATTTTGATGCATTTGTTTTTAATTGAAAAAGTCCCAAACTAATGATTTTCAAATTACATAATGGCACAGAAAAGCTGCTAGACTAAGATGCTTAAAATGTTGAAGTTAAAAGAACTCCCCTGCCATACTTTTTCAGTTAGACAACCCGTCATTGATTCATTTCTAGAGTAATAGTTCCTGGGCTACGCACAATGTACAGATCTGGATAGGTCAAATTGTGTTTTTGTCAGCTAGAGGTCTCTCTTTTGTGTTAGATTTCAGATGCAATGAAAGGTGTAAATATCAAATGCACCTTAGTGTATACTATTAAATTCAAAACTTTAAATCACCATATGGGGTTTAAAATGTCATGTATGATTGATATAAACTTTTAGTATTCCTGTGCCTTAGGCCAATGGAAATGTTTTTAAATAAAACGGCCTATCTTAACAGTCAAGGGAGCTTCAAGGATTTCCAGACGTTGACTTTTCTTGTTTTCCTTGCCATATATACAATCGAATCATTATTGAACTTACAACTCCATTGATAGGTTGTATCAACTGCTGTTTAAGACTCCCTTTTTCTAGATCAACTTATTCAAGCTTTATTACAAAGACTAAAACAATGTGTATTCTTGATTTTGTGTAATGTCCTGTGTAGAAAGTGATAAATCATACATTTCACTGAAATGTAAACATAAATATTTATTAAAGGTAATCTTGGAAAATTATTGGAATAAATTATTTTCCACATGTACAAACATGGTGTCCAATAGTCTCCTGTTCATGTTCAAGGTTCAGGCAGTACAAGCAGATGTCACATCAGCAGCGTTGACAACATGATTCATGGTCTACTGCTTATCATGCTCTCACCATACAAAATTGTGTTTACAATAGTGTTCTATCTTTAAAACTGTTGTAATGAATTATAGAGATCAACAGTTACCATGTTTTGAGCATATACACTTTGGCTAAACAACAGCTCCTTTTCATTTCCCTCATCTGCTGGAATTTAGCTGCTGTTTGGAGATCACTGAGAGCAGTGGCAGAAAGATGTGTGGGATGTGTTCACAGCTGTAATAACATCCGTCACTAGAAAATACTCCCTGGCATGTTCTTTTGCCAAAATAAATTGATACATAATTTAATTGTATCAAAATGCCAGACTATCGGGACTATAAATCAGACATGATTAGAAAGCACTGAGATAACATGCTTCCTTCAAGGCTTGACAGTCATGCACTCCACTAACTCAGAAACCAGTAAACTCGTCTACTCTGTTGATGTAATTTGTATCCAATCAATCAAACATTGTCTAAGGGATTAGTACCACATCAAACTCAAGCCTCGTCTATTGTCTATGCTTGGCGCAGTGTCCACGGCAAGAGGGTGCGCGCGCCAAACGTGACGTCATCGCGCCTCTTGCGTCGTGCTCGCTAGTTGCCGCGGTGCGGGGTCGTGTGCGCGCCGCGCGCCGCGCTGGGCTTTATATTTGATGATGGACGAGTTCGAAGGTAGACTGGCTGAAGAGGTTCACCTGTATGACCACATTGAGAGACCACAAGGACACTCAAATGGCCTTCAGATCATGGAAAGAGATAGCCACCAGACTGGGAAAGGAAGAGGCATTTTGTCTGAGGCCGTGGAAGAACATGAGAGATCGCTTCGTCAAAGCCAAAGAAAGGACTTATGGGAAGCGTAGCGTTGGTGACCTAACGTTAGGTGCAAACAAAGCGTCCCCGCCGATTCTGGTGGAGCTGGGATGGCTGTCCCAGTTCGTTAAACATCGAGAGGTGGACAATAATTGTGACTTGGAGGTAAGCCACAGTAACGCTTATTATTACAGTAACGTTACACAAGTTTGGCGGTAAGTCGGTGTTTACTACTGTTTCCATTAGTGAAGCCTTTACTTCATCTCTATTGGCGTTTATTTCGTGTGTCTTTAATGGCGAGTGTGGTCTCTATTACTTGCCAGACAGTCGCCACACAACATAAAAAGGAAAATGAGTTTGTAACAACTCTTTACCTGTTGTGATAGGCAGAACAAAGTAAACGAAAAAGACCGGAAGTGGTAACGGATATGGACCAAAGAAGACGCCATGTTTGTGGGACGATTAGAGCCGTGTCCCAGCGCCCAACTCCATACTAACGATACTTGTATACAGTGGTGAAAGAAGTTTGAACTACTTTTATATACAGTTACTAATCCAACGGGTCACAAGCTAAATCTGAGGGGTCATGCAAATATTAATGGGAGGGGGAGGAAGCAAAAACAAGGCCCTGATACACAAATCAGTTTGTTTTTTGTGTGAAATATTGGGGTTATTTTACCTCTCTTGGTATAGTTATTGAAATGAAATCATGTGAGAAATTTGAGGGGAAATGACTCTTTGGTTACAAACCATAGACATCTGAAATAGGTTTATCATATGGTGTTTATGTGAAATCTTACAAGTAACAAGTAACTATAGCTGTCAAATAAATGTAGTGTAATAAAAAGTACAATATTTCCCTCTGAAATATAGCTAGTAGAAGTATAAAGTAACAGAAAATGAAAATACTCAAGTACAAGTACCTCAAAATTGTGCGTGTGTTGTATTTGTATTGGTGTGTGTGTGTGTGTGTGTGTGTGTATACACACACACTATTAGTACTCATTTCACATACATGTCATCTACCCTGTTTTATATCCGTTATCATTTCCAGTCATTTTTGATTGTCTTTGTTCTGCTTATCATGACATGCAGTTGCATCTCATAAAGACTTTACATAAGCAGGATTTGATTTGTTACATACCAGAGAGGCACTTAATGAATATAAATGGCTGGACATAACCTGTATACATAGTTAATGGCTTTGTTTAAAAAACAAAAAACAAAAAAAAAAACACTTCATAACTGGCGGTGTACTTGCCTTTATCACATGGTGTTTTATGGGGCAGCCTCATTATAATTACAAATGTATTTTATTTAAGGATGACGGGGCAGGGCTCATCAGTAAAGTCCAGAAGACACCATTAATCATCTGCACCCCAGACGACACAAGTGTTGATCCACCCATATCTTCGACACCGGGCAGCCTCTCCCCATCACCACACTCATCTGCCGAACCATCGCTTTCTGGACCATCCTCAGCAGAGATGACATATTCTTCACCCTCTGTTGACTCATCACCTCACCCAGATCCCTCATCATCTCCCCTTATTCTACTCACCTCTGTCGCCGCCGGATCAACCCATCCAGACCTGTTTTCCCCTCTATCAAATCATGTCACCCGCCCTTCACCCTCGACATGCACCTCAACTCGGAAGAAGAGACGCGCCATAGATGATGTAATTCTTACAAGATTGGCGCACCTGGACCCAGAGAGACATAAATTTATGCAGCGGGACAATGAGGACTTTCGGTTTGCTGCAATAATTCCGGACATGCTGGCTAAAGTCAACCCGGAGCATAAATCAGAAGTTAAATTTAAAATATACCAGATGCTCTTTAAGGCACAAAACGATTGTAAATAAAAGACAGCTGCTGTTTTGTATAAAGTTATTTTTTTTTTTGATTTACAACAAATGTCAACAATATAGAGAAATACTGTGAATAAAAAGTTTTTGTATTAACAATGTTTGTGCGTGGATTGTTTTTCACAAACTATACATCACTAGTTCAAACAGCCTCTCCTAATGACTGTTTCACCAGGGCTCAAGACCCTAAGGTGTCAGGAAGTACGACTTCAGGTCATTTTGGACTGCGTTTGCAGCCCTCGCCATGGCTCCAACGGGTTGTTGTCTACAGCAACCTGCCTCCTCCATTCACCTGGCAGAAGCTCCCCTGACGATGCTGCCCCATTAACAAACATGGGTGTCTGGCTGTAGGACAAGCTGCAGCATCAGTGTAGGCAAAGCATAAAGGCTTTGACTACATCTACGGGAAGAAATCCTCCACGGGGCAGTCGGGATACTGGAAGTGTTTTCAATCACCCTCCTGGCACGTTGAGTGTCAGTAATTGTAATGTCATCAAGTTAGTTTTTTGTGATGCTGCACAATTGAAACAAAAACATGGTAATTTAGCCAAATCTGTATCCAAAATCATTACTAACATTTTGAGTGTGTATTATATAGGGAATACTGAATGTTTAAAGTGATATTGGACACTGATTTTTGCATCTCCCAGGAAGAGTGTGGTGTTGTGATGTTGGTGCCAGGCAGGTGGTGGAAGATCTAGGGTCCCAACTTACTTTTGCATGTACCATGGTCATCCTGTTTTATACTGTCCCATTATACTGCATTTGATTTTTTTATTTAATAATAATTAATAATTATTATTAATAATTTAATAATACACAATTATGTACATGATAACAGAGTGAAAGATTAGTGGGCCAAAAAGGGCAGTGAATAAAAATGTGTCTTTAACCTAGATTTAATATATATATGTGTGTGTGTGTCTGTGTGTAGATATATATATATATATTATATATTAGTACATTTACCGTACTAATGAACAATTTTGGGATACTTGAACATTATGTGAGTGTTTTCATTTTATGTTACTACTGTAACATACTGTTACTGTACTGTTCTACTTCACTACATTATAGATAGATACATGTATTTGTCATTTTACAACACAGGGCTGCACAATGAAATTAGGTTGTAGGAATAAATTGTAGCCCCCTTTACGCTACAACGCTACACAAACAGAACATATATAGAGAGAGAGGGGGATATATTATACTTTTTACTCAGCTACATTTATTTGACAGCTATAGTTAAATTAAAATGCTGCTTACAGAAAAATGTGAAAAATAAATAATGTAATGATATAACTGACAGGGGGCATTCTGCATAATGAGCACTTTTACTTTTTGTAGTTTTTAAGTACATTTTGCTGGTAATACTTTTGTACTTTTACTAAGGTAAGCATTATAATGAAGGACTGATTTGTATAGTATTTTACACTGAGGTATAACAAAACATTATGAATAAAAATGTGTTGTAAAACTCTGTTGTTATAGCTTAGACACAAATATTTTGGAGGAAATGTTTAATAAGGAACCAAATCACAGCCATGTGTTTCTGAACGAGAGCATTTCGTGGCTGGTAAATTTCAAGACTAGCTGGTATGTTAGCATAGCCTTAGCTAACCTGTCTGTCTTACGATTTTACTGTCGTATTCAACCTTGTTTCTACTTCAACATTTAGGTATGCCTTATTCAAATGTGTGTATCCAAGTTTGATGGATGTGTAATGTAGTTGTTTGTCTTATCTTTAGTCTGTTGAATTCAGTGTTAGCATACATGTTAGCATAAAAGCACGGGGCGGGGCGTACAATTAGTATGAGTACTATAGTTTGCAAAATTAACGGACATTTTGGTAATCCTTTAACATAAATATGTCAGACTGTGGTTCGGCGTAAAGATTGCCATAACTTATACTAAATGGATAATGAAAAATGTAAACGTTAGTGGGTTTCTTTGTCACGGACTTCCGCACTACAAAGGTTCCGAAGGCTCGTAGTTCCGGTCCACTCTCAGTGTGCGCCCCATCTTTCTTTTCGTTAAGATAGCCCTCTAATTTAAGCTAGTTAGCCTTTACGGTTAATTACTGTCTCTTGGTTCAGTCCGGTTGGGTTGGTGAAAGATACTGTGTCCCAAGCCTTTTGTGCATATACATCAAAGTAAATTTGCTGTTTGTCAGTGTTAGAGATGGACAACAGTCAACAGTCCAAAGAAAGCACGGACCGGTCCGACCTGGTTTCTGAGGACGGTAAAAACAGCAAGTCTGTCTTGTGTCAACGCTGCGGATCCAAGGTGCTATGCCCGGGGATGGCTGTCTTTGCAAAGAAAGAGGTATGATGTATGACATTAGGCAGTGACAGGCTGACAGGCGCTGCCTTCAAGCTCTGGTTATCTTGTTGTGGGGGTATTTAGTCTGTCCACAGGTAATGTAAATCAAGCGAATGTTTTTTGTATAGCACAATTTCATCCAAGGTGCTTTACAGGATAATAAAACCAGTATTAAAGTGCAACTATGTACATTTAAGTACAAATGTTAGGTACATAAACAGAGTATTTCTATTTTATGGCACTTAACTACTATTCAGGGAAATATTGTACTTTTATGCCAATAGATTTATTTGATAGCTGGACTTACTAATTCATTTACAATCAAAGATGTTACATTCAAAACATAATACATGTCTAAAGTATGATGCATGAAACTCCCCAACAGTATATAAAGTAGTAAATAGTTTCAGCTCGACTAACTACAAGAGTAAAATAATACTTAAATATTAATGCACCAGCAATAATAATATAGTATGACAATATTTGATAGTATAACACGCACAGGGGCAATGTTTATGCATTGAGTACTTTACTTTTGATATTTTAAGTACATTTTGCTACAATACTTGTGCTCTTTTACATAACGTCCAAAACCTCTTTTGCACTACTGATTTTGAGTTCTTTCAGAAGTGTTTTTATGTCATTTGGTTTTGGGGTTTTTTTTTTCTCCCACCAGCTGTTCCTACCATCCATGCGAAAAAAGGGTGGCCTCAGCACCACAGAGGGCTCGGTGGACGGGGACACTCTGACCGCCCACTGGTTTGTGGACGACATGTACACATTTGAGAATGTGGGCTTCACTAACGACGTGGGGAGAATCAAGTATCTCATCTGTGCAGATTGTGAGATTGGACCAATCGGCTGGCACTGTTTGGATGACAAGAAAAGTTTCTACGTCGCTGTGGAAAGAGTGAATCATGCATAGTCTAAATGCTTATGTGAGCCTGAAAGAACTTTTAAAAACATGTTGGCACGCTATGCATCTTTTCATGGATTTACTCCCAGAGTTGACCCCAACCTAATCTATCTCACACGCACACACACACACACACACACACACACACACACACACACACTTGTCATATGCTGTTATGTGTACATTGTTTATAATAACAGGACAGCGCCAGTTTCATTCTCCTCCATCACACTGACAGTATGACTATCCTGTTCTAATAAAGATGTTTTTGGGAAGCTGATGTTGAGTGCCAACAATAATGTGATGTGGGGTCCCTTCATCTCAGTGTCTTTTAACCCCGTAAAAATCAGTTCATGTGTGTACAGTGCTTGTTTAATTTTTAAACTAGTTCAGTAAATAACAACTTTGATAAATAAAAGCAAAAATAGCAAACATTCACTAATTCCAGCTTCACAAATATGAGTATTTACTGCTTTTCTTTGTTGTCTTTTAATCATTTTAAATGGACAACTTTTGGGTTTTAGCAAAAGCAATTTAAAGATGATGCGTGGGGCTTTGTGAACTTGTGATACCCATTTTTCACTGTGTTTTGACATTCTATAAGTTAATTGATTCACTGAGAACATTTTTGATAGATTATTATATACTGTGAATGATAATTTGTTGCAGCCCTTAAAAAGTTACTCTGTTGGGAAAGATCAGGTCCCCGTTCGTGTGGGTGTGCCCTAAAGATACAGGGAGTTGATTCCATGTTGCAATAAGCATCACATCCTGAAAATTCAGCTTGCTGCATTTCTTTTTGCCTAAAGGGCAGCAAGAGCCATTTACCAGTAATTTAACTAGTTTGTTAAGCATTTTCAGTTATAAAATTGTTATCACAGCATACGCATGATCTCAAAACTCTCAAGTACCCAGGGAGGCAAATCCAAATCATATTAAAATTAGCTCCGTGTGCAACAGCCAAGATAGTCTACTAGTCAAATGTGCAAGAAAATTAATGTAAATGTACATGATGGTTGTTGGGGCCCTCGGTGTGGTTTTAGGTTGCAGATATGGATAGAGTTTTGCTAATCCACACTGTCCTCACTGTTACCTGTACGTAATACTCCTTATGAAAACAGCACGTTATGTGGATTATGCAGGTAAGAAAATGGGTGGGTTTGAAAAAAGGTGAACAAGCCCTTGTTTCAAGGTGTAGGTCTACTGTTGGCCACTGGATGTCGTGATTTCAGTATTTCACAGACATGTTTTTATTATTTCGCGACTGCCAGTGGATCTCCCATATGATGTTGTGTGTGCTGTGCACCTGTCAAGCAGAGGCTCTGCCCCCACCCTGTCAGCTGAACCCCACCAATCAGTGGCCGTGGTGGAAGTCCGCAGACTACACTGTGAGTGATGGTGGTGGAGCTGTTTGCTTCCCTTTGTGTGTATTCAAGCATAAAAAGCATTATGGATGTACTGTATGTCCTTTGTGAGATCTATGATGAAAACTATGCGTTATTAAGTTAGCACAAGAACAGCTATGCAAATAATATATATAATTATGTCCAGACTGATAAAAAAATATGCAACAAATTATGTATAGAGTCATACATAATACTCAAGACCAAACACTTGGGATAATAGAGCAGAAAGCTTGTCGTGATCCAAAGTTTTTTGTTAGAGTGATCTTGAGCACCTTTGAATATATGCAGTTGGTTTTGAAAGACATCTGTCATGGGTACCTGATATAGCCGACTGTCCAAAATCCACCAACAGGAAGTTCAAACGAAAAAGAGAACTGGGGCATTCAAATCAGTCTCATAAACAGAGCGAGAGATGAAGTGGTAGGCCATACTTTTAGCAGCAGTTAACACATGAAATCTATGAGATTGTGCTGAAAAAGTTAACTCTAAATCAGATCAACTTTATTTACAGTATAAAGCCCCCCCGGTAATAAGTGCTACAATTAAGGAATTTTTAACTTTCGCATGGGATTAAATCAGTGTCATACTCTTAACATGTTATCTGATTACAACTATAACTGTTGCTCAGTTAAAAAAGCCAAAATAGATAGATGTCAAGAGATACAGACAAACTTAATAGATAGACATCTTTAACAACCAACATCAACCAGCAGGCAGCGCATGATGCCAGACAGTGTATACGTATATAACACCAAGTATATGTGTGTGAACAAAAATGAAAAACAACAGTTAGATCATGTATATTTAAACTCCTTTGGCACAAACAGACCCTAATAAAAGCATTTTCAAGGCTTTAAGTTTTTTTTCTATATGGTCGTTGCTGTTTAGCAAATGACCTCATACACATCGGAAGAACGTGCCAAAAACTGTATATATATATATATATGTAATAACTGTATTATATAATCAAACAATTAAAACTGTCACAAACATATTTTCAAAATATATTTTTTACTATATTATAACTGACTTACTTAAAATGTTTATTATTAAAACATAAACAGCTGAAGTATCAACATATGACTATGATCTCTACCAATCAACAACCTCCTCTAGACCATTTAAAAACGAAGTGCCGGTCAGCGCGCAACGATCTAGTGGGTGTGCTCGATTATAAAACCCAACGTACCGCCTGATACGTCTATTCTTTCGGCGAAGCCGGGCGGGGCAAGGAAGAGCCGAAACAACTAATCCTTTCATTTGTAAACCGACTGAACTCAGTACATCCACGTGCCAAAAGGGTGCACGAATCCAACTCATCCAACAGGGGACGCAATCATAAACCACCGAACCAATAAACTAAATAATCCCTAACTATAGAGTATTTGGCTCACAAAGGGTTAACTGTGTGAAAGCAGACTCTACTGTAGTTTATTTATGATGGTATTAAAGTAGATTGAACTGACGTTTAAGGCTTTTACTGTACTCTAACACAGTTCTACAGGCATTTAACTCCGTCAAATAGATATGAACACGCGCCATACGAGCTGTAGTAAAAACCAAGTATACTTCACAATAAGAATTAGCATGTGAAATAATGGCTAAATTGTGTGTTTGCGTGATATATAGCCACAGAGTGGTTGTAAAAATGCCTGTAGCCTAAATAATTTGCGGGTGTCTACTTTTTGAAGCGGATGTACACAGTCTCTGGCAGTCAGCCTCTCGTCTCCAACTAGATAATTCGTCTTTGAGGTCAATGAGTGGAGAGTGGACATGAACTGAAAGACAGAAATTCATAGCGAGCATATTCGGCGTGAGGAACGGCTTCAGACTATTTCAGTAAACAGTCATAACGAAGATGCAACGATGACTCAACCTCAGCTGAATGAGTTCATTCCCCCCCCGGAGTGCCCTGTTTTTGAGCCCAGCTGGGAGGAATTTGCCGACCCTTTTGCGTACATCAACAAAATACGACCCATTGCAGAGAAAACTGGCATCTGCAAGATCCGACCGCCGCCGGTGAGTGTGTCATAATTTTGACACTTATTGGAGGTTTATTTTGCGTGGTGTGTTGGCCTTAGCTGCTGTTGTTAATTTAGCAGGCAAAGTTGTGTTTTTAGAGAGATTTCAACATGGCGGATTGCGGCTCCGAGTTGAATTGTCAGCTAGCCTGATCTCGGAGTGTGTTGTGTTTGCTACCACTCTCAGACATTCAGGAGGAAATCCGTGTCCTGGTGGAGTTTTTAACCTCCAAACGGCACGTACAGCATCTATTTATTATAACAGTCAACTTAAAGAGGATGATTTCTAAAAATAATTCAAACGCTAAAGTTTGCCAGTATGCAAATATAATGGAAATTGTTTACGTTAGCGCAGAACGAAATGCTTCCTGCACTGGGCGCACGGAAATAACTCACCAATATTGAAACTAGTCATTTGGCCACTGCTTTTAAACAGTTAGTTAAATGTGTAGCCAAACTTTCCCAACAGGATTTGACGGATTTAGCTAGTGTGTGAGGCATCCTAGCTAGCGTTGTTCGGGCCCGTTTAAAGCTGCAGTTGCCTGGCATCTAACGTTGGCTAACGTTACGTACGTGCTCGCCTACCAACTGTTTATGGAGAGAAGGGCCGTTTGAACGCTGCGCTGGGGGGGGGGCACTCTCGGACTAATGGCTGTTTTATTTAATATTGTCTTTTCTAATTGGAGGATTATTCTGCCATAATCCACACCTCCCTAACGTCACAGGAGTCAAATATTAAGTCTTTCAGGACACAAAGGAGATGGAATAATTATAGTTTTTCTCCCAAAATGAACAGAATTCAAATGAATCTCACATTGACCTTATTTCTGATACAATGTGATGAGAAAGGACAGATACATTATTCAAGGGTGTGTCCAAGCTTCCACTCAAATTAGATAAAGAGCAAATTCTACTGAAATAAATTATATTATCATGACTGATGACTTACGTAATTTCTGTCAGTTATCAATGTGTCAGTTTAACAACATTAAGGTCCTGGATGGAAATTGTTTTCTTTTATCTGTATGCCATCAGATAACACGAGACTCGTCTAGTAAAAGCCCATTTTGCACGGTTAAACAGGACGGGTAGGGGTGAATGGGCTGCAGTATAACCCATGGAGGACTGCTTGGTGTTTGCTCGTCCAAAAAGAAAGCTACATTGAAGGCATGGCTGGAAATGCACACCTCATGTAAACAGAAGAAGGCAGTGGCAAAAGCTTTGAGCAAAGATTGGTTGCTGATAGGTTTAGCCTCACATGGGATAGTCCAAGGAACTGCTGGTTGTTCCATTCACTGCATTGTTTTGACCAGTGCACCAGCATTGTAGTCTACAATGTTGTATCATTTAGAAATGCTTTAGAGACAAAGCTGTGGCCTACTACACTCTAGCCTGAACAGCGGTCAAGATTTATGACGGCCATGAAAGGTTTTAAAATGCAGGGCAATTCTTTGTTAAATTAATTAGTCCTATGGTAAGAAGCAGCATGTCCAAAAAGTTCAAATGCAATGCCTACTTCTTGATTTTATACTAAAATAAAACCAGTAACATACTAAAAGGAGAAAAAAAATATATTATTAAGTTAAACTCCACCATTTGTCGTACGTTGTGTAACCACCATTTTCTGCAGTCCTGTGTCATGCACCAGCAGTTTTGTCTGAACATTCAGACCAAAATTTGGCTCCAGGGTGGTGTGTGGGCCAAAAAAACCAATAAACAATCTTAAATCCTTCAGCAATGTGAATCTGAGCTCTTGAGAGCGGATTTCTACTAAGGCAAGTTTTTTAAGTGTGTAATTTCTACATTTGTTTTGTGTGTTTGTGTAAAGAGGACAGCATTTGGCATCCTGGAGGCTTGTATGGTGTAGGTACGCATCGTGTACATGTAACGTCCTGTGGGTTTTTTGTGGTGTTTTTTTTTTTTTTTTCCCTTTTTTTGAGATATGATCTGGCCTGAGATTACCTTTTTTTCTCGTATGAACAAAAACAGATTTTTAGAAAGGAAGTTTTTAGAAAGGAAGAAGACATTGCACCACAACCTGTTTTTGATCAGTGATTTCTGGGTGCACAGTATGCAGTCAATATTTCTTTTTACACGGGTCACATTTTGACTGTCGATGTTAGTAGCACCTATGCAAATGATTTTCAGTGATATCTTAAGGGTGTCTGTGGTTAGCTTCTCACCACTCACCAACAGTTCCATATGTTTCAAAGCGATTGTTTCCCGTCTGTGCCAGGACATTTGTAGTTCTAATCCAGCTTTGTCTACAGATGGTTAGGTTGTGTTAATGCAGCTATTGTTGTCCCTATTCAGACCAGCATTTCCATCCTACTAAGAAAAGGGGGGGAAAAAGCCTGTCCAGACCCAGTAAATTTTGTGTGCAACATTGTACATATTATAGTGCTAATCCCACAGTAACACTGCATGTAGTTTATAAAAATGAACAATGTGTACCAGTGAAAAAATATTATGATAGTTAAAGTTTGAATTAGATCCAGAGCTGTAGCCTAATTTCCAAACCCCAGCTGAGTCAGGTCACATGATCAGTTTACATATCTGGCATGCTAATTTTGCACATTCCCGTTTCATTGCAAAGTGGGAGTTTGGCTCTAAGATGTGAACTTGTTGATTTTAAAGCACAACTAAGACCATATCTCAGTGTTGATGGCTTCATTTGGTCATGATACACATGTAATAACAAGTTCCCACAAATTACTCTCTACTAAGAGTGAATGAAAATGCTTAAATATGTAAAAAGTGAAATACACTGGGGGGTTGTTATTTAAGATGTGGTCTGGTTTTTTTGAAAGCCTAAACACAGTGTTGAGCCCATAATCTGAGCCATTAAAGAACGAGTAGCCATTCAGTGCTAATTGTCAGTTTGTCTGAGAACATTTGTTACATAATGTTTGAAGGGTAAATTTGAAACCTGGAACTTATCTCTATGATAAGCATTTCTGTCTGTTCCTCAGTGTCAGAAATGACTCTGGGAATCTTTGTAGCTGGATTATTTCAACTCTGCATGTATTTGTTCCTACTAATAACAACTCTTACCAAAGTAACAATGTAACCATGTCAGTCTATGACAGCGTATACCATTATCAGCTTCATGTTGGCCAAGATAGCACACTTTCTATCACACTCAAGGACACAATTTCACAAGTAGTTTTTCTCTCATCTGTAAACATTGTCACTCATGACAAGTCAGCAGGAGTGGTATCACACATTTAATTATGTAAAACTGAGATTATCTTGCTGCCTCTTAAACTCTTGTCACCATGTACTCTAGTCTTGCAGGAAATTGTGTGGTCTAGCGTGAGTACTTCTGTTTTAATACAGTGTGCAAGTGCATTAATATCAGACATACCAGTGTTTAGTCTGTCAGTAAGACGGTTTGTGTGGTTGAGTTGGTGTAGTTAACTCGTTCACATAGGGACAGGAAGCAGTGTGATATTTGTGTGTTTTGTGGAATCACATCCTGGTGACAATTATGTTATTTGATAAATAAGCTGCTTTTATTCAAAGGCTCTGACAAACATTTGAAGACATGTTTCAGTTTTTGTGTTTAGTTTGACATCACCTCTAACATTGCCATGCAGATGAATGCAAATCATGTAAATCTCATTATTTATCATGTAGTTTTGTGCATGCCAAACATGTTATAAAATATATATCACAAAAAATACCCACCATTATTAAATGACCAATATTGGCCAACCAGATTCCCTGCGCACAGCATCTTTGCATGTTTGCACAGACCCACTATGAGTTCCTGTAGGTCTGCCTTTAATAACAGTCTGTGGGTTTATTAGAAGGACTGCAGTCTCTTGGATATGCAGACTGGGTGTGTAGTCAGGATTAGTTTGAGATTCTTACTCCGTATTGACTATAGAAATGCAACAGTCAAATGGTCTTTTCGCCTCTTATTTTCCTGTTCATTTGTTGTCAAGAAGATTATATTTCAAACTGTAGTACAGTGCCCGGCTGGTTAGCTTTTTTTTTTTTTTTTTTTTTAAGTGTATATTCATGGCCTTTTTTTAAAGATTTAAGTCTTCAAGTGGAACAAATGGAGCTTAGCGCCACAGACAGGCTGAGGAGTCTGAAAATATTAAAGAGACTAACACATTGTTGGTTTTGATGTTTTAATGGGATTTGTTGACCCAAAACAAAAATCTACATTAGCGTCAGCCTTATCCTTGAAGGAGGCTTGTTTAGAGTAGTTTGATTTATACTATCCATCATTCACATGGGGCCTTGTTGTACATGATGTACTCTTTCTTATGGACTGACAAATCAGCAAACAAAATTTGGTCTCAAAGGCCTCTGTTTCAGTGTGGCCATCAAAGAGTTGGTGTGATTTTGTTTAATAAAATGTTTTTTTATTCTCTCAGGACTGGCAGCCACCATTTGCCTGTGATGTTGACAGACTGAAATTCACACCACGGATACAAAGACTTAATGAGTTGGAGGTACTTTTCATTTATTATGTTTATATATGTAAGACACGTAAAATGCAGTAAGTGTAAATGGGGTATTTGGTAAGTAAAAAATCCTATCATTTATCTTTGTCCGTTTCCCCCCAAAAAATATAAATGTAAAATATGCTTCAAAATATCTGATTAATCCTTACTACACTCTTATTGTTATTGTGGTCAGTCAGATTCGCTGTGAGATCTGTCCTTCAGCCACAAATTACCACAAATTATTTACCTTCGTAAGCAGTTATACATACAAGCAGTTTTGCCTAAGTAGTAGTCAGTTAACTTTGATTAGTTTCTAAAAAAAGAAATATAACATTAGCCATAGAAAAGAATATTGGAAGATAGTGAGTAGATTATTTTAGTAGGTTTCTCTGAAATGGTCTCATTAAAATTGACAACATCTGGACAAAGGTCACTGGTAATTTGACCTTTTCTTACCTTTTGATATCTGTAGTCATGTTAAAGAATAAACAAACAAAAATATGTTCAATGCACAACATGAACTTTTGTTTCACTATGCGTTTAGGCTCAGACCAGAGTTAAGCTCAACTTCCTGGATCAAATAGCAAAATTCTGGGAGCTTCAAGGATGCACTCTGAAAATCCCTCACGTGGAAAGAAAGATTTTGGATCTTTACCAGCTGAATAAGGTACTTGCAAATCCTGGCTATAAAGATCACTATTTATTCATGTACATTCACAATAAAATGTTTTATTTACGTATGAATATGAAATGTCTTTCTACACATGCAGACTGAATACATACTTTCTCTCTTTCCAAGCTGGTTAATGAAGAAGGAGGCTTCGATGCAGTCTGCAGAGAGCGGCGCTGGACTAAGATATCCGTCAAGATGGGCTTTGCTCCAGGCAAGGCTATTGGCTCTCATCTGCGGGCACACTATGAGAGGATCCTCTACCCATATAATGTGTTCCAGACTGGAGACAATCTGCCTGTACGTCCTATCGCTCATGTTTTCTTTTCCCAGTAGAGCAGCAGTAGTTAGACTTGTTTACAGTTGAGTGGATGTATTAGAATAATTCATAGTCCATTTGAGTACCTTTTCAAGCTATACGGTATATTATTATTATTATTATTATTATTATTATTATTATAAACTCAGAGGTACTGACTAGAACTCTTTCTCTACCAGCTCAAAACACACAGTGTTATTATTGTTGACAGTATTGTAATTTGAGAAAATCTTTTTTTCTTTAATGAAGTTAAAGATTTAGTTAGTTTAAGTGTTAAAGTTAGATTTTGTTGTGTGTTTATGATATTATCCAATCCTTTTTGTGAGACTATGAGATTTGTCGATAGCGCTACACTTTCATAATATCATTTCTTGTGTTTGGTGTCTTTGAAGAAGTATAATTAAGGGATTGGTAGGAGAAGGATTGTATTAATACTTTGATCCCTTGGGGTCTTTACTGTCTATTCCAATATTTATTTTTTTTAGATACAACCTTGTTTGGATGTTAGACAGAAAGCTAAATATAGTCATACTAACATCCTTTGTTAGACAACATTTTGAAAAGGACCTATCAAAAAGCACCAGTTTGTTTTTTGCGTTGTCTGATACTATATTGTTTGAGAGTGTGTGTTGGTTTTGTTCATTTGGCGTAAATGCTGGTTAAAAAAATGAGTAGTTTTGTAGATTTATGTTTTGCTTCTTTTGTCAGGGTTGTTCAGTGTTTGGTGTCACTCTCTTCACAATTACCTACTTCTCTTTGCAGAGGGCCACCTTGACCAATGACACTAAAGATAAGGAGTACACCCCCCATGACCTGCCACAGCGGCAGTCTGTCCAGCCCCAGGAGACCTGTAGCATCGCTCGCCGAGCAAAACGAATGAGATCTGAAGTGAGTCTGATCTCTTCCCTCTGCTCTCTGACGTTGTTACTTGTACCATGTTTAATTCATTATGTGTATGATATGCTAATATGTGTTCTTAAATGGACGTTTACGTAAATATTCATATTTATGATTGATTCACTCATTTTTGAGTCAAGCCACACATTTGTCACACGAGTTGTCTGGTGTAAAAGCGTGCCCTTCATAACTTATTGAGGACCCATTAAAATGTACAGCTGTTGTTCTCTCTGTCTCATCCTGTTTCTCTCTGACTCTCACTGTGACTCTCCGACAGAGAGGCTGTGTTAAAACCGAACCTGGGCAAGTTTGTGAGAATCGTCCCAATCTCAGGAGGAGGATGGGAACATATTCTGCCAAACCAGAACCCGGTAAGACCAAAGCAAGCTGCTTGGTTTATAAAGACGAGGGGAATGTGTCGGTTAAGATGATTATTGGAAAATCTTAAAGCTTCTATTGAGTCTTCATCCATGTCTTTCAGTGAGGATGGCAGTCACTGAGGTGAAAAAGGAGCCCATTGAACATAAGAATCCAACAGATTATGAAGAAACTGTATTAAATACAATGAACAAACCTCCCATGAGTAAAGTAAGTATATTGTTATGTATTATAAATTTTGGCTTAAATCATTATAATTTCAATATTGTGCTAATAAAAACATTTATCCACGTTGCAGTGTTGTACTCTGCTGTAAATTACACATATATCAGAGAAAATTGCACATCAGAGAAGAAAAGCAGCGTTCACAATTGTTCTGTGTACTCAGGTGGACCAGTACATGTGTCTGGTATGTGGCAGTGGGACTGCTGAGGACCGCCTGCTGCTGTGTGACGGCTGTGATGACAGCTATCACATCTTCTGTCTGATCCCTCCCCTCCACGACGTTCCCAAAGGCGACTGGAGATGCCCCAAGTGCCTGGCTCAGGTGAGCTGCAGACCCTCCACCCCCAGGGGGCTAAATTCTGGCAGAGAGGCTCATAATTGGGAACAAGAGTATAATCATCTGCCCGATATCCACAAATATAATACAACTCCAGGTGTTTTTTTTACTTTATATTTCATCTTTTATTTTTATTTTTTTACAGGAATGTGGCAAACCTCCTGTTGCTTTTGGCTTTGAGCAGGCAAGCAGGAGCTACACGCTCCAAAGTTTTGGAGACATGGCAGATTCCTTCAAGTCTGATTATTTCAACATGCCAGTTCATGTGAGTTTGCATCACTTGTTAATTGATATCCAAGTGGTTTCCATTCTACTTATTCATTATGTTTATGTTTGTAATTACACTTCATCTCAATCACTGGTTTAAGTATGGTGGGTTTACTGATGTTAAAGGGTCCATGGGTTGGAAATATATGGATGAAAGTTGCTCTTCTAGTTCTTGGGAACTTCAGGGTCTCTGATATTAAAAGTCCAGCATGTAACATTTAGGAGAGGTTATTGGCAGAAATGGAATATAATATTTATAAGTATGTTTTCATTAGTGTATAATCACCTGAAAATAAGAATCGTTGTGTTTTCGTTAGCTTTTAAAAATAAGCCCTTTACATCTACAGAGGGTGAGCGGGTCACCTTCCACGGAGGTCGCCATGTTGCACCGCCATGTTTCTACAGTAGCCTAGAACGGACAAACCAATCACTGGCTCTAGATAGGACCAATTGCGTTTTTCACGAGTTTCGCCGCCACCGTAGTTTCTCCTACACGCTTGGAAGGGGAGGGTGAGGCGAGCGGTATTCAAATGGTTGCAAACTGCAATTTCACCACTAGATGCCACTAAATCCTACACTGTTCCTTTTTAAAAGACCACATATATATTTAAAAGTAAATTTCCAAAAACTGTCATCACTTATGATAAAAAACGTAACACATTTGGCACAAGTGGAAACGGAAGTTGTGTTGACATTATTACTGCTGTAATAAGTGTTGAGTTTTCATTCAACCACCAAACCCACATAATATTTCAATAATTGAAGTTGGTCTATTTAAATCGCAAACACATTTTTTCTGAGACTTGAGGCAGATTTTGGAAGGTCTTTGAGGCAAAGTCCTGGACTCTGTTACTTCTGTTTTATGACTTTGGTCTGTAACAAAGGAGGTTAGACATCTGGCAGGGACAAATAGACAGGTTTGATCCAGAAAATATTGTCTAACTGATTTCCTGAAAAAGTTGATGTCCTTGTCATCGGTCCCGGCAGACCTATTCTTCATATCTATTTGAACTTGTGATGGAACTAGCTTTAGTATCTAGTTTTGCGTTAATATGGCACACAATTTCACCGTGTCGTCTTCTTGTGTATTTTAGATGGTTCCTACTGAGCTAGTGGAGAAGGAGTTCTGGCGTCTAGTCAGCACCATTGAGGAGGATGTCACTGTCGAGTACGGAGCAGACATCGCCTCCAAGGAGTTTGGGAGTGGTTTCCCTGTGAGGAACAGCCATTTTGAAGTCTCTCCTGAGGATGAGGTACAATCTGTCTGCTGTTACAGGGATGATTTTATTTTGTCCCCATAATTTCATGTCTGAACTTAATTTATTCATCACATTACTAGAAACTCTAAAAATATGTAAACCTTTTGTCTAGAACCTTACGAAAAATATAAGTAGTCATGGTGGTGTTTACCTTCAAAGATAGAATTTTTATTTTATTTTTTTTCATACCACATATCTAAAAACAACCTTCAGTATTTCCTAAAGCAATGCAGGTTTTTGGCTGGTAGCTGGGAAAATGAACAGCCCTGATATTATGTCATGATCAGTTTTCCCATTGATAACTACTGTTATGCCAGCTGGACATGGGTGTATTTGAGTAAGAAGTGAAGTGGAGTGTTGAGACCTGTCTCTGACCTGCAGCATTACCTGAGCAGCGGCTGGAACCTGAACAACATGCCGGTGCTAGATGCCTCTGTGCTGACTCATATTACAGCCGACATCTGTGGGATGAAGTTACCCTGGCTGTATGTGGGCATGTGCTTCTCCTCCTTCTGCTGGCATATTGAGGACCACTGGAGCTACTCCATAAACTACCTTCACTGGTAGAGTGCACTCTCTAAACTCTATCGTGTATCTATTATAGTGATTTTAATGTTTTGTAGATGTGATGTATTTCTGAAATACATTATGAAATCAAACAAGCAAAAATATACTAGGTGTCAGTCCTGTAAAATACAATTATGGCAGTAACGTATTCATGTGTGTGGTGACGCTTGTTAAGTGTGTTTCACTAATAGTTTTGATCATATGTGCAGGGGGGAGCCGAAGACGTGGTATGGAGCCCCTGGTTATGCTGCAGAGCACCTCGAGACGGTCATGAAGAATCTGGCACCTGAGCTGTTTGAATCCCAGCCAGACCTCCTTCACCAGCTGGTCACCATCATGAATCCCAACACGCTGATGAACAATGGCGTCCCGGTAACCCGCTCACTGTTATACTAATGCATTAATCATCACATTTAAATGTCTGAAACAAAGCTGGATATTGATCCACTAAGTGTGATGACAAAATTCCTTACATGTAAATATCACACGTCACAGTTGCGCAGAAAGTATGCCAGTAGATATAAATCAAATACCATGCTCCTCTGGCATCAACAAAGTAGATTTATTAAACATTTATTGTTTTTGTTGAGAAAAACGCATGTTTGAAGTACACCTAAATCTAGATTGTTTTGATGAAAACGAATATAAATCAAGACATCAGAACTTTGCTGGTTGTCAGTCCCAGTATCCTCTTTACTACAAATGATAATTGTAAAAACAGGGACTGTTAAACACTTACAGCTTGTAATTTTTCTGTCTTTTCTTACTAACCAGATCTATCGCACCAATCAATGCGCAGGCGAGTTTGTCATCACTTTCCCCAGAGCTTACCACAGTGGATTCAACCAGGGTTTCAACTTTGCTGAAGCTGTCAACTTTTGCACCATGGACTGGGTAAGACAATCTGTTGTCACTCTGTTTGCACATTACAATACCAGATTATTTTTAGACTTGTGTTGGCTCTAATGTGTAGTACCTCTGCACCACCATCTAATAAAGAGATTTTTCTGTGAAATCATGGTTATGGTGTTCATATGAGGTCTGTTCATGTCTTTAGATTTTACTGGGAAATAGTTTTTGCTATAGCAGTAACATTTACGTGTGCCAATAATAATTTGTGGAAAAGAAAAGTGGTGAAAAATTGATTAAAAATAACTTCATTCGTATAGCACCTTTTCATGTTGAGATGCAGGAACAGAGACCTGTTGTTACTATTATACATTTTTCTGCCTCCTAAACTCAAACTCGTCTATATATTTTCTTACAGATGCCTATTGGCCGCAACTGTGTGACACACTATCGCCAGCTGAGCAGGTACTGTGTCTTCTCCCATGACGAGATGGTTTGTAACATGGCCTATAAAGCGGACACGATGGACGTCAACCTGGCGTCAGTAGTGCAGAAGGAGATGACCGCCATGGTCCAAGAAGAAGAAAAACTAAGAGAGAAGATGAGCAGGATGGTGAGTAGTTCTCATCTTAAGCATCCATTGTGTCTTTTTTTAATTAGTTCGGTAGATTAACCAAGTTAAATGATGGCAGTATATAGTTTTAGTATTTCTAATGTGCCTTGATATTGAGTCTTTACATATCATTACAAACAGTCAATAGGAGACAATGACTTGACTCTCATTATGGTCTAAAGTCTGGCAACAAAACACATTTAAACTGCAAATTGTTGGAATTTAAGGTCTGAATCCCATTAATTTTTCAGTTTGTTGCATTCGCTCCTGTGGGACAGTTATAGCAAAGCTGGTACACCCTTAATGACGTGTCATCAAGGATAAATTGGAGAAAACTTTGAACTTCAGAAGATATTTATCATAATAAAAGATTTAGATTAGATTTAGACCTGTTTGTCTGCACAGCTGTCTCATTTAGTTCCCCAGTCTCCTCTGAGACTCTAATGACTGTGAATTTGTGTCCCCAGGGTGTGGTGCAATCTCGACAAGTTGATTATGAGGTGCTCCCAGACGAGGAGCGGCAGTGCTGCAAGTGTCGGACCACCTGCTACCTGTCTGGCATCACCTGTGCCTGCAGTCCTGGCAAGATGGTTTGTCTGTACCACACTGAGGACCTCTGCTCCTGTCCTCGTAGCAACCTTACACTCCAGTGAGTCTTCAGTAACCACAACAACTGAACATACTCTCGTCTAAATTTTGAGTCGTGTTTTGTTTTTACTACTATTATGAATTATCTTAATCTGCATTAACTAAGCTACCTCTTCGGCATGCTAAAGGCTATTTGCATCAGGTTTTTCCCAAATGCTATCCTAACAGGAACTTGTATTTTATTTTTAGCACATCTGAATAAAACCATTCAGTAAAAAAATACATTTACACAAAATCACATACAATTGACAAATAAATCATCACACAAAACAATAGTACGAGAATCAAAGTCGCAGAAACGGGCAGCTTTGTCGACACAAAAAGAGTTAAAGACTTTACTTAAGAACTTACTTGGGTGCATGAGCAAAAATGAGCCCTGCTTTCAATTTTAGTTGGCAGTAATATATGTCTATTGCCGAGTAAAGAGACAAAAGTAAATGTGCTGTTTCTGAGGCAGTGACATGGGAATATGTAATAAAAATTTAAAAAAAGCTGAATTTCATTAAGTTTTAATCATATTAGTTGATAGGAATTAATTCATAATGTCCTTTTATAATGCTCTTACGAGATTGAATTTTTGTTTTCTAAACAAATTTTTCATGTTGTCTAAACATTTTATGTTCAGAGGGATGTTCATGAAATCTGCAGTGTTACTGCAAAACCAAACTCCTTTGTTGTTTTATGTAATATATATGAATTAGTTGTAGTTTAATGTTCCTTACACTCATGAAAAGCAGCTGTTAAATGTAAAAAGCGCACAATGCCTGGCTGCCTTCTCGTGTCCAGTTTCCCATCCAAAGTAAATATAGACAAAAGTGTAATTTTACGATTGGCATTCAGTAGAAGAAATATTACTCTTTATGGAACCTTGACAAATGTCAATCATCATTGTATAAACATTGCCACGTTTTGTCTTCCCCTGCAGTTACAAGTTTACACTGGATAAGTTGTATCCCATGATAGCATCAGTGACGCTGCGTGCAGAGTCCTATAAAGACTGGGTCTGTAATGTGCAGGACATCCTGGAGAACAAAGGAAACAAGAAAAGAGGTTAGAAGTCAATGCAAAAAATGTCTACTACAAAAATCAGCTATCCCAAATGTGCTCTGTACCTCCTTCTCATTGTAAGGAGATGCACTTATTCCTACTCTGTCAGCTGACCACACTGTATTATATTTTATACTTTCTAAGAATTTGTACTGCTTTCTGGTCAGGTTTGGAAGAGCTTCACAGCCTGGTGGAGCAGGCAGAAACAAAGGCGTTCCCACAAATCGACCTCCTGGATCAGCTGCGCATCGTCACCTCAGAGGCTGATAAAGTTGCTGTGATGGCACAGCAACTTCTCAATGGAAAGAGGCAGACGAGGTACCAAAGAGATAAGAGATTTGATGTTGTTCTCCCTCAGTATGGCTTGAATTGTGTTTCACAACTTCTTGTATGAATAAAAATCAGCCGTGTTGATTGTGACCCATAATGCTCGACATTGTGTAATTGTTTAATGATGGATCAGTTAAGTGATCTTTTTACTGTCACTTCTAGGTCTCTGTTTTCAGGAAATGACAGTTTGAGCTGGCCCCTAGCTATCTTCATTATTGTTATTGACTTTATTTTCAAGATCCCAGTATCTCAGTTTGGAGACAACATTAATTTTTTTTTATTTTAGCTGTTTTAAAACAATTCTGTCATTTTGAGGCTGGTTTTTATATATCTGTTGAGCAGTTTTTGTGTGTATTTTAGGTATCGCTCTGGAGGAGGAAAGTCTCAAAACCAGAACGAGTTGACTGTGGAGGAGCTGAGGTCTTTTGTCCGACAGTTCGACAACCTGCCATGCAACATCCGACAGGCTCCTTTACTGAAGGTTAGTAAACTTTGATTAGACGCATTAACTTCACGAGTCCGTTGTATAATTTTTCTGACTACCTGAATCTTAAATATCATTCAGTTTGAATTGGTTACTTTAAAAAATCAGCCCACACTTGAAGTCTAACAATATCTGAATGTCTGAGTGAATTTGGTTTGGTTTTTGAATGAAGTCTTGTCCCAGTAGTCAAATGTCAGTCCCTAAATGCCTGTTGAATGTCACCTTCAGGATCTGTTGACCCGGGTGGATGACTTCCAGCAGCGCAGTGAGCGTCTCCTCTCTGATGAGTCACCCAGCCCGCTGGAGCTGCAGGACCTGCTGGACGTGAGCCTGGGCCTGGATGTGGAGCTGCCTCAGCTGCCCCTGCTGAGGGAGAGACTGGAGCAGGCCCGCTGGCTGGAGGCCGTGCAGCAAGCCAGCAGCCGGCCAGAAAGCCTCTGCCTGGACACCATGAGGCGGCTGATAGACCAGGGCGTGGGCTTGGCCCCTCACAGCTCTGTGGAAAGAGCCATGGCTCGCCTGCAGGAGCTGCTGACGGTGTCTGAGCAGTGGGAGGAGCGGGTGCTCAGCATCATGGAGGCCAGGTGAGGACACTGAACTGCGCTGCGCCTTAGGTTGTATTTCAATGGCTTCCACAACGGTTTCCATAGCTTTTAATCTTTTTTTTGTGTGTGTGTCACTCCCTTGCTGTGGTTTGGGCGGAGAAAAAAACAGATGGACTGCTCAGTAATTAAATGAAAGTATCATCCATTTACATTCTACAGCTTTTTTCCCTCAATGTTCAATCATTTTTTTTAAGTTTTTTTTTTTTTTTTAATATAAAAGTTTCTTCTGAAACAACAGTGTCATGGTTGGCAACGTTTCCGCATAAGGTATCAGTTTACCGTGGAAAAAAAATTACAGCGATGATGGACCGTTTATTACACATGTACAAACACACTACCCCACCTAGAGTGCTAAGCTTTTCTCTTCAATGAATGAACAAGAAATCTGACACTTATCACACTTCAGGAACACTTACTTTCTATAACTTTATTAAAATACATTAAAGTCTGTGTTTCTAAACAGTGAATTCATACTTTGTTTTGTAAATTAAATAGTGGTGTCAGATGTGAAGTGAAAATCGGCTTGAACGTCAGACAGTGCAGAGTGAAATGTGCTAAGTCTGCAGAGCTGGATCATGGCGGATAAAGAGGATCATGGTGTTGTGACAGTGCTTAACCCACTAATGGTCACACAGAGTCTGGTGCTTTACAGTGTGCAGGCTCTGCCATAGCAAGCATTTCATGTGATATTTGAAGTCTTTTTACGAAGATTCAAAACTGAAACACACAAGACAAATACAAAATAAACTGACACTCCACCATCAGACATTAAATAAAACCTGAACATGTACACTGTATTTACTAAAGCTCATGTCACTTCACAGGCCATATCACAGCTTAGAAACACTTGACGCTGCTCTACAAGAAGTAGAAAATATCCCTGCCTATCTGCCCAACTGTCTGCAGCTGAAGGATGTCATCACCAAGGCCAAGAAATGGCTTCATGAAGCCGAAACACTCCAGGTGAAATATACATCGACTTAAGCCACGCTGAATGTTCTCACCACTTACCACTTGGTCAGAGATGGTTGAGTTTGGATTATAAATCTTGTGTGTGCACGCTTGCAGCTCGGGGGACGTATTCCTGTGCTAGACAGCCTCTCTGAGCTGGTTCTCAGAGCTGAGGGAATCCCAGTGAGACTCGACCCGCTGAGTCGACTGGAGGCCCTCGTCAGTGACGTTCAGACCTGGAAGGAGAGCGCAGCAAGGACATTTCTACTGAAAAACTCCCCTTTCTCTCTCCTCGAGGTAAACGGATATTAGTAGGTGTGCTCATTTCAAAGTCGTTTTCCAAATGTGTCAGGGCCGCTAAATAATACGCGTTTGCTTTTATGTTTTCAGGTGCTTTGCCCGAGATGTGACGTAGGGGCCTGGCATCAGAAGTCGAGATCTAAAAAAGCAAAAGAAGCTACACAGATCAGTAAAAAATCTACGACAAAACTGGAGTCTCTGTGTGATGTGGAGAGAGCTCTGTCTGAGAGCAAGGACTCTGCCTCTGCTGTGAGTATTGCTGTAGTATTTAATGTTTTTCCACAGGAACACTTGTGTTACAGTATAATTAGGGTTGCCAAAAACTGTAAGATTGTGATTATTAACATTTTTTGCAACTAACATCTCATCTTGTGTTAACAGGTACATTTGCTAGAAACACTACTATCATAAAATCCAACTTAATTAAAACTCAGTTCCCCCCCCCCCCCTAAAGTTCTGCTAAAAAGCAACTTTACCTGCATAAAGTCCAGGTCACCTTTAGTCTGCTCGTTAAAATGCATACCACACTTAAGTGAAAACTCTTTTACTAAAATATGTACTTTAAGCAGTTATGGATGTGAAGCATACTTTACATACTCATGCCTCTGTATTGTTAGAACTTCTAACAGCAGCACATTTGCCATCAGGTGATGAAACGTTGTATTTCTGTAATATTTGAGTCCAACGTTTACAAACAGTAGAATATTTAACTGTAATAAATGTACCTTTTCTAAAGCGCTACCTCAGACAGAATTTACTCTGCTGCACCCAAAAAGTTTGCAGCCTAGAAGTTTGTGCTGCCTGAGGTGCATTGCAGGGCAATAAATTCCCCGGGGGTACAACAAAGGTCCCACAACTTGAACAGGGAAACATGATAGATCTATTATCAACACTTTATTACTTCAAAACAGTGTGGTGATGTTACTTTGACTGCACTAATTACAATTGTGAGTCATGAGATGTTATCTGGTGTCAGATTGTAAACTGAGAATGAAATTGGTCTTTAATTTTATTTACTAAATAAAATTTTCTTTCTTCGCAGATGGCCACTCTCGCTGAGGTCCGGCAGAGGGAGATGGAGATCTTGTTGGCTCTGCGTGCTTCAAACGAGTCCAAGCTTCTTCCTGCTGAAAACTGTTGTGCACTTAGTGTTTGTGTTTGCCAAAAGGCCCCTTCGGGTGCCATGGTGCAGTGCGAGCTCTGTCGAGAAGTTTTCCACTGCGGCTGCATTACAACAACCACAGACCTTGAGTATGGCCAAGCCTGGCTTTGCCCGCTTTGCCAGCGGTCGAGGAAACCCCCTCTGGACAAGGTCCTGCCCCTCTTAGCTTCACTGCAGAGGATTCGGGTTCGACTGCCAGAAGGGGACGCCCTGCGCTTCCTCATCGAGAGGACGGTGCGATGGCAGCACCGAGTTCAGCAGGCCTGCACAGAGGGAGTGCTGGAGAAAGTGTCAAAGGTGGTCAGTTGGAAACACATGTTGTAACTCAATGTAGATGACTAGATGAGTCTCTTGATTGTTGCTTTGTTGATATAATTCACCATCAGAGTTGGCTTTATTAGTGTCAGTAGCTAGATGGTGTTGTAGACACACCGATCATTGTCAAGCTTACTGAAGTTGATTGATTATTGTTTCAGGGGAGAGTGGGACCCGGAGTATCTTCTCATCTGACTCAGGAAATAAAAATGAAACTTTTTCATACAGAGCACCAGTCTGTTCCACTCCTGGGTCAGTGTTAAAGCTTTAAGCACTTTGCATCTACATCATCAGCATCATACTAGGATAAAAAAATAAATTTCACCTCTGAACTCTCCGTTGCTAATCATATTTGTCACAGGCCTCGGTCCCGAGCTGGAAGAGCTGATGGTTGAGGGATTCCTGCTGCAGGTCACTCTGCCTGAAACCGAGCAGCTGTACAGATACCTGTTGTACAAACTGACCCCCCTGCCCTCACATAGCGCCCCCTGTGGGAACAACACAGAACAGGACCAACAGTCTCAGAGAGGGAGCCCCCACCACAACAAGGTAACGACAAATACAGAATCATACGCTGTCACACTTATTATATATTATCACTACTTTTTGGTGTATTTTTTGTAATATTTATGTCTCAACGCAGAATGGAGTTTCCAGTCCCAAAAATGAGGCGGTGAACAGTCAGAGCAAAAGGACCAAGCGGCGTAAGGAAAGCTCAGACTCTCAGCATAGCGAGAAGGCCAAGAAATGCCGCAAAAAGAAGTCTAAGAAAAGCAAAGAGAGGAGTGAAGAAGCCAAGAGGACTAGTTCTCCCACACACACAGTGTCTGACCCTGCTCCTTCAGATTCAGAGGAGGACTACTCACTGTGTGCTGCACCATGGTGCAGAGAGCCAGAGGGCGACGAGGTCCGTCTATTAAATATGTATTCTGGATTTACATCACCTTATCTGAGTTTTAACTGATTTATGTTCTTGTTTGGCTCAAATTTATAATATACAAAGTGATAACGATACAAGAGAAATGCAGCAACACGTATAAACCTTTTTTTTTTTTCTCCTCATTGTGCTGCTTTTCAGGTAAACTGGGTCCAATGCGACGGCAGCTGCAATCAGTGGTTCCACCAGGTCTGTGTGGGAGTGTCTGCTGAGCGAGCTGAGAAGGAGGACTATGTTTGCATAAGCTGCACACAGCCAGATTACAACAGAGGAGAATGAAGACCAAAATGTGACGTCGAAGGATCAGCAGTTTTTGTTTCCAGCTGCAGCACTTAGGTGCACACCTGAACTCTGTGTGCCCTGTGGCTTCTCCCCTTTACCTTCTGGCTTGCCCTTAGTGAACACGGTGCTAATTACTGTTTTTCCAGAGTTTCAAAAGACTTCTGTCACTGTTTTCGTCACGTGGCTGGTTTTTCAACCAATCAACTAATCCTTTCTGAAACTTTCCGAGACTTGATGCAGGTGTACAAAATGGCAAAATGTTTCAAGAACCAACAGCGCAGGGATTTTTCAACCAAAAAAAAAGTCAATTTGACATCACGTTTAAGAACAGCTTTTTTTTTTTTTTTTTTTTTTAACATGCATCTGAACAATGTGAAACTTATCTTTCTCTTGTAGAGTAAATATTATTTATCTAAGCAATAACTGAACTGATTAACTGAGGTTCGGTTTTCACATGAGCTATATTTGTGCTTAGAAGTTATTTGATAGAATTCCTTCTCAAAGCAAAAACCCTGAAGAATTCACTTTATGAATCCTGTGATATTACACAGTTCAATTTAAAATTTGTGAACAGAAATAACTTGAATCAGAAACCAGAGAGCAATGACTGTATGTCTGAGCTTGTTGATCTAAAATGTGCAAAAGTTTGCACCTGAATATCCCTTAACAAATCACTGACTTTAATATAAAGTCTGGTTCCTATTTGCGCTGTCTGCAGAGGAAAAAGATGAGTCCTGAATCCCTTGTTCCTGGCGCTGGGTGAGACTCGATTATGTTCACAAAATAAGAATGAACTGTCCGACATCAAAGGAATGTACTTTTTTTTCTTTTTTTTTTTGAGGGTGGATTTTTCCCTTTATGGTTTAGGATGAAAATATTGTGTTGGACTTAGATTTAACACAGACTGTGTGATTTATTTGCCACGGGTATATGACCTTTTTTCTGCTCCTTTGGGTAAATAATATAATTCATATGTTGCAGTTTGCATTATAAAATAAAAATGTTTGTTCCCATATGAGACATGTATTTTTATAAAGAAAGTGGGCGCCGAGCCAGCTAGACCCAGGACAATAACACACATGCTACATACCAGCAGGGAAACGAGCAAACTGGAAAACAACGCAATGATGAGGATGTTTAACAGCACATTAATGTTGTACCTCTACTCATTAAAACAAAACAAAAAAAACACACCTTACCCCTTCACAATTAAATTATTCCTTCAGAATATTCTTGATGTTCTTAAGAAAGGGGCCCCAAACCCTGACACATGTATTGGACCTTCCTTGGAGAGACAGTCTTATTTTCTTCAACTTAAGAAAGTATAGCACGTCCTACGTCCAATGTGTATGAGACAGAGGTGCAGGAGATTTCCCCTTCATTAGGAATCAGTCTCCTAGGCAGTAAAGAGGTGAAGGCGATTACATTACTTTGGGATAAAGAGGGTAAAGAAGCTGATGCCCCAAAAAGAGCACTGAAAGGGTTAAAGTCAAGCTTTCGGCCCAGTATTTCAGACAAAGTATTAAAAATAATTGTCCAGAAGTTAAAATGTCTGAGGATTTTCTAATGGTTTTCAAAAACGATTAAAGAATTTAACACATTTAAGGAACAATTTGCTGTTCAGTTAACACAAACCATGCAGACAACACTCGGCTAGGGTGTAAAAAAAATGTGCTTCACTTGTGGACAGAAATAGTGAGGAGAATTTATTTGAAAAAGGGGAACTGCTCAAATGGAGTATTTCAGGAACTCAAAACAGGAAACAATCCTGTGTGTGTGTGTGTGTGTGTGTGTGTGTGTGTTTGAATAGAAATGCACTTTTGTCCTTATCAGTTAATACAATAGAGAAAGAAAACATTAAAATTTCCAAAATCTTTTCCATAATACAAGCTTGTGTACACATTGTTTCTTCAGAATTCATAATAAAACAATTCGATGAATGCAGCAGTATCAATATAATACTATTAGTGTATATAGATAACTACATAAATATTAAAAACTTTATACAACACTGACATCTAGTGGAGATTAGTTAGAACAGTTTGTACTGTCATGAATATTTTTAAATCTTAATCATTTCTAAACAACCAAGACTAGAGCGTCACATCAACCTTTTCAGGCACATGTCCATCGGACCAGTAAACTCATGTTTAAATGATCCCTGTGGAGTTTTCATCAAACAAAAGTTTACATTAAGTGTTACTCACTAAAATGCATTACTCAATAAAATGCAATGCACAGGGAACCTTTAAATTCTAATAAACAACAGATACACAAATAATTCACCGCCACCCATGTTTATTAGTACAGATATTAAGAATCAACTGAATAAAATCCAGCAAAAATCCTTGTCTCTCCCTGCTCAGATTAACCAGGACTACAGGCTCGTGATATGTCTGCAAGCAAACAATCCTGGACAGTGTAGGAAACTCTATTCTGCAGAGAATATGTTCACAACACTTCTAAAGTGCAAGAGTTTAGTGTCATTACAATATTCAAGTTATCTCTTTTTCACCCACATGGAGGTTACTTCCTAATATGGTGTATATTTCTGCTGACACTGAGTTGTTGCCACAGCTGTGAGTGCGAAATGCTCAAGTGTGCACAAATAGACTCACTTTTTGCTCACACGCTCATCTTAAGTCTCGGTAATGCATGCAAATACAAAACAGAACAGTGTAATTTCACATCCTGAGCAGCCTCACCACCTGCTGCGTCTGTCAAGGTCTAATTTTCATGTTAGGAGGTTTTCCATTCCATGTAACCTGAGATATACGTTTATATATACTTTCCCAGTACCTGTAAATGGCAGTTTGGGTCTCTTCAACATGCCCAGCTGTGGTATTTTGTATTTGTTTGTTTTTTTTGGATGTGACAAAGCAAGCTTATCTTGAGCAAGTTGAGTTCTCTGGTGTAACACTTAATATGTGTAACCTTTTTAAATCCTTATACTTGTTATTTTTTTAAATAGTCTATCCGCTCCTTGTTATCTAGACCGAGGTTGAATAACAGAAATCCCTCTGTAGTTTTAGCTACGTGTTCCTAATAAACTGGCAGCCGATCAACTTTTTAATTTAATAATTCCAATAAAAAACCCAAGTTCACTAATGTATATCCCAACTAGCTTTACTGATTTGACATATTAACATCTTAACTGACAGATTTCACTTTAATCACATAAAGGCAGTGAATTGATTCTCTACACATTTATAAATGATTATAACTGTACCATTTTCTTAACTGTGCAAATCCGGCATTAACAATTTTAGTAAAATTGTTCTGTTTTGTGCTTGATTTAGAAGTTCAACCCTTTGAAGTCAACAGACTAAACAGTTGGAATCCAAACTAATACAATGAAGTGATTAGACAGCTGTGCCTGACAGACTGAACTCAGGGAGACAGCGTCCTGTCGCGGGGGGCGTGGCCTGCTGTCCATCGGCTCGCCATTTTCCGCCTGTTGTTGTTAGCGTGCTAGCTAAACAAGCTAACTTCTTCCAGCATCTTCGACCGCTCGGCATCATCAGCGGTAAAAACAAGTCACGTCAAGATTTAAAACGCACGGCTGGGTTATTGTTGCTAGTTAAGCGTTTCTTCTTCCCCGTCATCATGGACGAGGAGTATTACAGCGGCGGTGGAGACTGGGAAGGCACGGACGGTAACTTGGTGAGCTCACGACTTGTTGCTGTCGGGCTGCTCAGACTGCTCAGTTAGTTAGCTCGGCAGCATTAGCTTAGCTGCGGCTACACGAGCTGCTGACTTGTTGGGACAAAAACCCTACATTAACGTTCAGCTAACACAGAGGGGATGTGCAGAGACAGATGTGTCCCCACAGCTGTACTGCGGAGATGTCCCGCATGGTTTGAGCTCGCAGCAGTTTAGCTATTTAGCTACAGGCTAACTGACATTACAGCTGATGGACATGCAAGTTAAAGTTGCAGGTAAACTGCGTTACTCAGCTCACTTTAATGTACCAGTAACATTTTGTTTTATCTCTTGTCACCGCGTTTTTAATTTTGGTGCGTAACATAACTTGGCAGCAGAAGCTGAATGACTTCATGCGGGGTCGGCGACACATAACTGTTTAATGATACAACACACACTGGTTTGTTTAACATTAGTTTGAAAGGGCAACTAGAAAAGACAGAAAGGAGGTAACTCGCATAGTAACTTGTGAAAAGTCTTTTTGTTGTAGACGTTTAATAAACTTTTATCTTGCTACTGAACTCAAGCACAGAGCTTTAATCTACATTTTAGTGTGCGTTAAATGTGAAGATGCTCAATCAGTCATAAAAGTGGAGCATGAAATACATACCTATGTGTTTCTATGGCACTGCTGTTGCCACTCCATAAATGTTACAGTATTTATAAAGAGAAAAGCGTGTTACTTGTTAATAAGTAAGACAGAAGAGCAGAAGCATAAACAAATGTATCTTTCAGGAGGATTATGTTGAAGGGGAAAATGATGGGAAAATCCAGGAAGATTGTCTGCAGAAATTCTCCAGCAGGGATTACATCATGGAGCCTGCCATCTTCAACACCCTGAAAACGTAAGCGCTTGTTTTCTCACACAAACATAATATTAAGTGAATTCCAGATAAATATATATATATATATATATATATATATATGTATGTATATGTGTGTGTGTGTATATGTATGTATGTACCCTTCATCCCACTGTGCAAGACACAAAACGTTTCTAAACGAGAACGAACTGCGAAAACTGCACAAGACGACAAGTGTTTTGACCAATGAGAGAAGACACACAAAGATCCGCTGAGAGGTAGATGATAGCAGCCATATTTTTCTCGCAGGTATTTCCAAGCAGGTGGCTCTCCAGAACATGTCATCCAGCTTCTCTCTGAAAACTACTCTGCTGTGGCACAGACCGTTAATCTGCTGGCAGAGTGGCTCATCCAGATGGGTAGGTAGCAGACTATGAGATCCTGCAATGTTTTCTGGGCTTGGAGTAGTCATTGCTGTGCCAAAAAGAAAAACGTTCAATAATCTGTAATTTCTTTATTGTGACTGCAGGTGTAGAGCCTGCTCAGGTCCAAGAGCGAGTAGAAAATCACCTCAAGAGTCTCCTGATAAAACACTTTGACCCTCAGAAAGCAGATTCCATTTTCACTGTTGAGGGAGAGGTGAGATTTCCGAACACGCAGTTCTAATTTTACAAATATAAGTGTTCACATATCCTGAACATGTTGTGCAAAAGATTTAGGTGTCAAGGTTACATGTAAGTGAAGCTCTTTGTGACCCAAAACAATCCAGTCTCCTGTGTTTTCAGACTCCTGCTTGGCTCGAGCAGATGATAGCACACACCACGTGGAGAGATCTTTTCTATAAGCTGGCAGAGGCTCACCCAGACTGCCTGATGCTCAACTTCACTGTAAAGGTACGGTGGTGGTAGTAGTAGTAGTTGTTCCTGGCCCAGAAGTTTAGGACATGTAATTATGCCTGAGAGTGGAGGGAGTCAATTTGAAGTATTTGAAGTCACCAACATGTGTAAAATTAAGAATAAAGGGAAGCACAAGTTCTAATTTTTATTTATGCCCTCATCAGATAAATGGAAAATAGGTTAGTGCTGAAACAGTTATTTAATGGATCAATCAATTAGGCGATTTACTGAAAATGTACTTCTTATTATCCTATCTTGTCATTTATTATGGTTAATTTATTATGGTCAATTAAATCTACAAAAATTTTGCTCGTTGAATGTGAGGATTTTTAAGTTTCATATCACTGTAAATTTAATATCTTTTTGACAGAAAAAAATAGCAATTAGCAGACATGGTTTTTGTTCTGGTAACATGAGATGGGCACTGGATATTGTTTTTGACAGTCTATAGACTAAACAATAATAGATAATCAATAATTAAAATAATTGGTCTTTCAGTGGTATGACAGATCAACATGTAGAACTGCCAGTGCCTCTTTTAAGTTCACTTTTTACATTTTAATGCCTGAACAGGTGAAAACGAATCTTTCACGAGAGTCTGTGTGTGTTGGTCATGTCACATACATTTTGCGTGTGTGTTTAGCTCATTTCAGACGCAGGTTATCAGGGCGAGATCACCAGTGTGTCTACAGCGTGTCAGCAGCTGGAGGTTTTCTCCCGGGTGTTGAGGACGTCTTTGGCCACGCTGCTGGATGGAGGAGAAGAAAACCTGGAGAAGAACCTGCCAGAATTTGCTGTGAGCCTTACTCAACTTCTCTGTTACCATGGTGCTATGAAATATAAATGTTGTTATCGCGATTTATTAATTTATTAGTCCTGCTTCCGTTACTTTACAGTGAGGATTTAATCTTTTAATACTGACACTTTAAGACCCTGATTGTAGTGCTGAAATGATCAGTCAAATGATTAATCTCTTGACAGGAAATGATCAACAATTTTGATAATTGGTTAATTATTTTTAACTCGTTTATAAAGCAAAACGGGAAAACATTCATTGATTCCAACTTCTCAAATGTGAGGATTTGCTGGTTTTCATTGTTTTATATTATTGTAAATTGGAGTTTTGGATTGTTGGTCAGATGAAACAAACAATTTGTAGACATTGTCTTGGGTTTCAGGAAGCCGTGATGGCTGTTTTTCACTCCTTCTTGTGACATTGTATAGACTAAATTATTATTTTTCTTGATTATTTACTTCGAGTTTAGTCCAAAATGAAAATAGCAAGCTGTGTTATATTAACACCAGCGTGTAAAAGTTAGTCAGTGCATCTTTGCTGAGTTGTTCCCTCCTCTCTCCTGTAGAAGATGGTGTGTCACGGCGAGCACACCTACCTCTTTGCCCAGGCGATGATGTCCATCCTCGCTCAGGAGGAACAGGGCGGTTCAGCTGTTCGTAGGATCGGCCAGGAGGTGCAGAAGTCAGCGCATGAGAGGTACCTATGTCTCTTTTTCAGCAGAATTTCACCACGACATGCCCTGTTTTCTGTTGTTTCAGGGGGTAAAATTGATCAAGTGGATCCAATTAACTGTCCAAGGTCAGAGGAGCAAGATGGTTGAGTTATCTAGATGACTTTCAAATCGGGAACATGGATTACTGTAAAAATACATGATCCGAAGGAAGAAAGTGTTCACTGTTTGGGTTGTGTGTGTAGAACAAATTTCCCTGATATTAATTCTGTGGTTTTTAATCACAGAGGTCATGATGCCAGTCAGATAACACTCGCGCTCGGTACAGCAGCAGCCTACCCTCGAGCCTGCCAGGCGCTGGGTGCCATGTTGTCCAAAGGAGCCCTGAATCCTGCAGATATCACAGTTCTGTTCAAGATGTTCAGCAGTATGGACCCGCCTCCTGTGGAGCTGGTGAGGACTGAGCGTCCTTGACCAGCCTGTTTATATCCACTACATGCTTGTTAATTAAGGTGCTGTTAACTGGAATATTTCTCTTTCTCGTCTTTAGATCAGAGTGCCTGCCTTTCTGGACCTGTTCATGCAGTCGCTGTTTAAACCTGGATCAAAGATCAACCAAGACCATAAACACAAATACATCCACATCTTGGCCTACGCTGCCAGTGTGGTTGAAACATGGAAAAAGGTACAGAGAACAGGGATGAACTTGCCGATGTATCTGTGTGTCGTTGAATAAGTTAGAGACTGAGTAACTGGTTTGAAGCAGTGATTTGATTTAGATTAACTGGCTATGGAAGTTAATTGTAAACTACTAATTCTCCATGCTCATTGTTTTCCTTTCACCGTAACAGCTGCTTCCTAAACATGTTACATCTTTCTTTCCGTTCCATCCCAGAACAAGCGAGTCAACATCAATAAAGATGAGCTTAAGTCGACTTCCAAGGCCATAGAGACTGTGCACAACCTGTGTTGCAATGAGAACAAAGGAGCTACAGAGCTGGTGGCTGAACTCGGCACTTTGTACCAGTGCATCCGGTGAGTAGACGACTGAGCTCTCGTTCTGGAAAAGCCTGCAACTTGTTATTCTCTTTAAGGGAGGGAGGTGTTGTAAAAGGCAAAACATTAATTAATGCAATTAGATGTGACTTTAAGATTACCTAAACAACTTAAAATCCAATGGGAATGTCGATACAGGGGTAAATAAATTATGACTGATTCCTGCTGACTTCATGTTTGTATGTTTGTGTTCAGGTTTCCAGTAGTTGCTATGGGGGTTTTGAAATGGGTGGACTGGACGGTGTCTGAGCCACGGTACTTCCAGCTGCAGACAGACCACACTCCAGTACATTTAGCTTTACTGGACGAGGTACGACATTACTACCAGATGAAACTGTAATTTTCATTCTTTAAGACAAGCAGTTCAATTCAATGAATGGATGAATACTTCCGCCACACAGATCTGTACGTGTCACCAGCTGCTGCACCCGCAGGTCCTCCAGCTGCTCATCAAGCTTTTTGAGACGGAGCACTCTCAGCTGGACGTCATGGAGCAGGTGCGTTTGTGTTACTCTCATGCTTCTTATTTCAGTTTTCTACAGAAGTGGGTATGTTGTAACTGTGCCACTTCTCAGCTGACAGTTTTGTTTCCCCCTCAGCTGGAGTTGAAGAAGACTCTGCTGGACCGAATGGTTCATCTGCTGAGCCGTGGCTACGTCCTGCCTGTAGTTGGTTACATTCGCAAGTGTCTGGAGAAACTCAACACGGATATCTCCCTCATTAGATATTTTGTCACTGAGGTAACTGCTGCTTCTAATCTTGATTAGTGGTAAAGAGATAAACTGTGGGAAAGGAAGTGACCTCAGTAACAGAACAGGGTGTCTGCAGGTCCTGACCGTCTCAAACAGTTACACTCAAGGCCCTAAAATGGTCTTGAATAAAGTTTAATAAATGCAAGAGATTTTGACTTCAGGGGAAGTAGCCCACCCCTACCATGATCTAATTGAAGAGTTTTGTCTTAAAGATCTATATTTTTATAATTTTATATATCAAATGACAATGTGGCAATTTGTGAAAGAGGTCGCTCGTAGTGATGAACCTACAGAGAATTATCACCTGAATCAGCAGCTCCCCTCAGCTTTACGGGAGCGTTATATTGAGTTTCAGCTCATTGTTTAGCTGTCCGGCCCACAACTTTACTGTTGGTTCACTGTCACCACCCTTAGTCTGGTTCTGCTCGAGGTTTCTGCCTCTTAAAGGAAGTTTTTCCCCATGGTGGGATTTGTTGGGTCTCTGTAAATAATATTGTAGAGAGTACGGTCGAGACCTGCGCTATATAAATAAAACTGAATTGAATCTTATAATTCGTTTTACAGCTGTTTTCACAGAAACAGCTCTAAAAGCCCACTGAACACCACCCGTTCAGCATCAAATGGCAGACATAGTGGAGCATTTAGCAGCTAAAGAGCCAGATATTTCCTTGAGGAGTTGGTAGAGCTAAAAGAGAGTGAATATTGGACTTACATTCATCAGGTGGCCAGAAAACAGGTCTGTTATACTGCTGTTTACAAATATTACTTGTATAAATAAACATTTATAAATTGTGGGTTAAAACAAACCTCAGAACAAACTCCAATATTGCAATTTATAGGTGCTGGATGTGATCGCACCCCCCTACACATCAGACTTTGTTCAGCTCTTCCTGCCCATCCTGGAGAACGACAGCATCGCAGGAACCATCCGCACAGAGGGAGAACACGATCCAGTTGCAGAGTTCATTGGTAAGTGACGTACCAACATGTCAGTAAACTCTGCATACAGTATATACTGAGGTAGAAAAACATTTCCATGTACAACAAATAAAAGCTTTGCAGGTACACAGAAATAAGCATTCATGCATGAACACAGTAAAACTAGATCGTAAAATAACGTGTTTTAAATTTAATCATCTTCCTCTTGAAGCACTAACATGTAGGTAATCGTTTCCCTGTTTTTCAGCTCATTGCAAGTCAAACTTCATCATGATAAACTGACGACATTGAAAATGTTCCTGCTGGGAGATTGTACCAGAAAGACCTAACTGACAGAAGATCTGTTATCTCCATGGTAACCAAATGCTCTGCTTGGCGTTGAAGCACATAGCTTGGAGACGGACTGTTCAGTTTGACCAAGTGAACGATTAGTTTCTGTTGAGGCAGCAAAAAGGCAAATGTGCATGAGCTGACGGAAAGTACAGTAATAAGACAGACTGGTCGAAGGAGAAGCCTCTGAAGATGCAGCTAAATGTTTTTTTCCCCCATGTGTATATTTGATTTTCTATATTTTGTTGGTTCGAGCAGTTTTAAAATAAAAACCTGAATATGTAATTTCTTGCAATTAGAATTTTTATGCAATCATAAAACATCACTTTTATTATTTTTAAGAAAATGCACAAATGATGGAGCTGTACTGCAATCTCATGTCAGCTTGTAAAACTTTACGGCTCAAAAGCACAGCAGTAAAACTAGTTCCCCATTATGGCTCAAGACTTCACACATGTAGACAGATGAAGTCTCTCTATTTTCTCAAGCAGTTTAAAATAGCATTGATCGTATCTGAATATTGACAAAGATCTGAAACCCCACAGAATGTACAGATAAGCATGAGATGTTTTCTGCACAGCACATAGCGACTTAGTTGAACTTTGACAGCACACACACCATTGACAGAAGAAATTGTGACTGTTATAATTTGACGACTTGCACGTGTGTAGATGAACAGTGGATAAATGGGTTATGCTGCAGGAGTGGGCCGAGAAGTTTCTAAAACTGTATAATCCCGTCACCATAGGAGTCCATTTGTGAAGGAGAAAACTAAACTTTTTACAGGTTTTGTTTCAGCCCTACAGACGGAGAGTGACTGATACTCACTCAAAAAAGGACAGATTTTGTGTGGAGCATCACTTTAAGTGTTGTGTTTATTGGCAAAGTTTAAAACAAAGGTAGCAATTCTTGCAGAATTTCTGATTTGTAGATTGTTCAGTGTGAAAACAAACAAATTACATAAATCTATACTTGACTGCAAGTATATGCAAGGCACACTTAGAGTTGATTCTTTTCAGTTTGTATGTACAAATCCTTTCAGGGTGTAACGCAATATTGTCAATACAATACAACCACACACTGAAAACATTCAGTGTCGGAGCAGTGCAGGACAAATTATAAACCCTGTTCTTTGGCTGAGTCCGTATGCATTGAAGAATCAAAACTATGAAAAGCTGTCTGCCCTCTTTTTAGTGTCTATAATGGCTATTCAGCATGCAGTGCTCGAATTTTGCTATAGCACAGAAATTAGTTGTACTGATGCGTTTCACTCCTCCCACTCAATTTATACATTTCAGACAGTTAGACAGCCTGCAGACCTAACTGTGGTTAAAAACTAGAAAATCTACATCAATTCAAGTAGGTCTGATATCCAGCTGGAAGACCTTGGCACTGAATTGTGAATCCGCACTACAAGTGTAAAAAATAATTGCAAAGATCTCTAAAGAAAAATTCTTATTCCCTTTTCAACATTTTGCATATAAAAAGTTTTCCTCTGCCCGAGACAGGAAGACGAGTGAAAACGAGTGTGCAATGACGACCTCTGACACTGCGGGTGCTGGTCTCTACAGGTAGGCCTTGGGGACAATTGGGTCTCCGTACATGCAGTCCTCCTCCAACGCCAGGTTGTATTGGCTTCCACTTCCTCCCTTGTAGGCGCTGGTCACGATCCTGAGCCAGCCCTTCTCACCCTGAGGAGAGCGGGGAAATTAATCAGCAACTATTCTGATAATTAATTAATTGTTATCATTTTTTAAATAACAAGCAATTTGAAGACATCACCCTGGATTTAGAAAAATTATGATTGGGCTATAAAATTATGGAGAATGCCAAACAATTCATTCATTGATTATTTTCATTATCGATTAATCTGGTGATTATTTTCTCATTGGTTGCAGCACTATTTATACAATCACTTAAACTCCACTGCAGTTTTACACAAAGGCAATTCTTCCCCCTTGCATTAACAGCCAGTTGAGGTTATGCATGGTGACCTTGCATAACTTTGGAGTTTAACTGTTTAGGTTATTTCACAGGGGAGATTTCTGCCTGTGCTGTTTTATCTGTGATCTTCTCACTGGTTTGAAGTGGTTAAAGCTCAACTGGGAAAAAAGTGATTCTTTCTTGAACTTTACAGGGGTTTTCAGGGGGATTAAGGGACATATTTTTGTAAACTGAATGAAACTGACTCGCAGAGAAACAAATCTGCTGCAAGTCGTCTTTCAGAAAGCAGGGTCCAAATATCTGACAACTATTCCTACTTTCACTGCGTGACAGATAAGGACTTACCCATGGCTCTCCCCAGGAGTTGCGTACAATCCAGTATTCAACGTTGTTTTCCACTCCCCATCCTGCCACTGACACGATGTGGTTGATGGAAGGATACTCCTGATATTCAGAGTAGAGACCTCCGGTGTAGGCATCCAGCTTGTCCGTGGCCATAATCCCACAGCTGGAGAAAACAAGCACCACAGATTACTTACTTCCGCTGGGTAAATGACTGAAATCAGATAGTGTAGCGCTGCACTGGAATGAACTACAAGAAGACGTGTACACGATAATGCACTGGAGTGAACTACAGTTATGTATAATAGTTAAGAGTGTGCCTTGAAGGAACCGGGCAGCTGAAAGTTGACGCCTGTACAAAGCAAATGACAAATGCATTAAATGACAGATCCATTAAAGTTGGCCCGGTTTCCAAACCCCGGGGCCGCAGATCGGTACGGTTCACTGAACATTTGAGTCGACATTAAGGAAACGATACGATTAAGTAAAAAATAATAATTTAATTTTTTTTAAATAAAAGCAGAATAATAATTGTATAGCTTTATAGGCTAGATTTATGGACTATTTTAGGTTATTTGTGCGGTAATTATCTTAAACATTGCCTGGTCTGACTGGGCTGTATCTTTCATCATTAGATAGGGGTAAAAGGCCTAATGTGTGTTTATAATATCCAAACATTTATTTTGAATGTAATCAGTTGGCTGGTCAACAACGTTGTCAGATGTAGAAGTGGCTCTTGCATGTGCATCTTTGATTTTATTTTTTACATTGTAACCACATTACAGCTTAAAGAGGCCTATGTTTGGGTGTGTTGCCTTGATTGACAGGTCTCTTGGACTATCAGATTTAGCCGTAGTGGCTGCTATTTGCTTGTCCCACATCAGTCTCCAGCCTGTTGCCCAAATTAACATTTTTTTCTTGCACCGAGCAAGTCAAGATAGTGGCGAGCAGTTAACCTCACATCATGTGTCAAAACATCCCATCAGAAACTGTAAAGATGATGTCACAGATGGTACTTTTTTCCCTGCAGTCTGAAGGTATGGTCACATTACACTTCCGTCCTACGAATATTCGCTCTGTTTCCCCATTCACTTCTATCGAAAGAAACGACAGACAAATTCAAATGCGCGTTTCGCTGCGATCTCCAGAAGGCTCCGGCGGAGTCGCAGGTCAGAGTTCACCTTTGTTCAGCTTTGCCCGAGTAGATGCGCTCGGTCAGCCAATAGAAACTGCTGCACTGTTTGGAAACGGAGAAGTTATTATTCTAGCTTGTTTCTTCACCATTTTTAATTCATTATCAAACTACAAACTATAGCGTCCCTCTCATACACCGTTTACAGTTTGTGATCGCTCTGATCAATATTTATTTATTATTTATTTATTTATTACACAAGTGTGGGGAAATGTCATTGAATGGAAATGAGATACAAGCGTCTAAGTCAGTCTAACGCTGCATTCAGCTGAATTCTTCTCATTCCTTTTCTTTATTTGTGGAGCTACATGGTTGTGAAAGACTTGTCAAAACTTGATAACATGAGTTCTGTCACAACTGCATCCGCTTTCAGAAGCAAATAGACTTTGACAGGAGACATTTTGACATGTCCAAATGTCTTCTGTGAAAAAGGTCTATTGAAAACCTTTCTATTTTCTCAGGCTTATAATTAGTTACTGTATGTTTTTGTCTATGCATGTCGTTGTCCGGGTTCCTCGCAGTCTTTGGGTGAGTGGGTGTTTGCATGTGCAAGTACATTGAGTTTACTTGTAATCAAATATGCTATATAATTAATTAAATGTGGCTCGTTTTTCCAAAATCAATTTTAAAAAGCTAACAGAGTGGGTTGTCTACTGCTCTGCAAAAGAAAAGCATAAATAAGATGCAAACCTAATCGGTCCTCTGGCGTAGATCTCTGCCATCATCTTCTCCCTGCCGCTGACGTCTCCAAAATCTCCCACTTTCCACAGGGTGTAGTTCTTTATAATATTGCACACACCGAAGGTGGTGCAGGTGCCGCATTCGTTGAAGGGTTTGCACTCTTTAGAGAAGGACACAGAACATGCACAGCTCAGACTCAGACAGTGTAAGTGATTGTAACCATTACTTTGTGCACTAAAGGACTCTTACTCTGGTCTTTAGCCTGGTAGTTGTTGCAGGTCTCATCTGGGATCCCGTGTTTGTTAGCGTACTCCCAAACTCCGGTGTGATCCCCTCCATGGCAACTGCCGGCATCACCACAGTCGATCACATGCTGGACAGACAGATAGGCAGATGGCCACGCTCCTTTTCGCTTGATGTTGATGCGATCTGGTGAAAGAGCAAATGCACACACAGCTTTAATACTAATGAGAAATAAAAAGCGCATCAACCACTTCCTGTTAATCAAAGTCACCTCTGTGCAAAGAGGAAGTGGAACTGCCAATCTATATTAAAATGAGTGAACAACGTCATTTGAGGACCTGCTGTTCTACACCGCCACCAAACCACAATGATTTAGCATGTTTTAACGGCAAAAACTATATTGAGTCATACCTGCCATGGCGCTGGTGCTGCCATGGGCCCAGCAGGAGCCACAGTACTGGGGAATGTGCTGGTTGCGGGTCGTGCTCACATAGTTGGTGCCATTTATGTTCCTCCAGTCCCATGATTTTGGCAGATCAGAAATGTTTAAATACTCGTGAGGTTGAGGAGCGGTCCTGTGAACGGACACGTCATTAGACACAGCAACGGCAGCACACTCAATAGTACAATAAGACACATGTAAAATAAATTCCACAATTGGATCATTTCAATCATTTATGTCACACATCAAGCAGATCATCACTGTAAACTGAATATCTTTGGGTTTCGGATCGTTGGTGAGACAAAACAAGACATCTGAAGAGGTCACCTTGGGCTCTGATGGCCATTTTTCACTATTTTTTTTACATTTTATAGCGTAAATGATTAACCAAGTAATTGGTAAAAAAATAGATTATTCCACAATGAAAATAATCATTTGCTGCTGCCATAAACATACTATACCCTAATCTTACAAATGGGTTGTCTACATTTCAGATCAGTTACAGTATGATAAGATTGTGTTAAGATTATTTTCTCACTCTTCTGTTTCATTTCCTTTCTTTAAAAATATCTTTTAGATAGACCAGATACAAACTTTAAAATGAACAGTAAAATCTGCACAGTCAAGACTCCAGAGAAGAGACCTGAGGACAAGTTTACCGTCTATGACACATATTAGACATGTTTGGGGGTTTTACCAGAGCCAGACTGATGGATTGGCCAGGTCGATATATGGGCCAATATTAACTTATTGCAGATATATTGGTCTCTGCGTCTATGTCAGCTGATAAATTGCAGTACAGAACTACCAAATATATGTTTGAGGTAATTCAGGTAATTGAGGTACGTAGTTTGTCCAGAGCACTGACAAGTCTACAGGGTATATGCAGGAATCCTGAAGTTAAATTTAATACCTTTTTAAAAAGACCCTTTCCATTAATTTTAAGACCTCATCGCCACTTTGAGTTGAATGAATTGAGTGACTATCCCAATGCAATGTTTATTAGAAAGAGTAATATCAGTAATCAGGCATGTGATTGGCAAAGGCCAAAAAAGCAATAGAAAGAAAATGTTATGTTATTTGACTAGAAACGATGCATTTTCCCATAATTTTAGACTATTATCATAACAATATTTATGAAAAGAAAACACACAGGTTGTAGTCACATTACACTCAAGACATTCGCAAGAAAAAGAGTGAAACTTTAAAAAGTGATATTTGATATTTATCTTGAAAACTTTAAATAATATAAATGGACTTCATATTCTTCACCATATTATGTACTGTATGTGCACTACTGAAGGCTTTAAAACAGCATATACAGCGTAATGTTGGGAAATAACATGTTAGTTAAATGAATAAATACATTGTTTTTATGTTTTTTTATTATAGTTTTGTTTTAACCAGTACAGTTTTTATGTCAGAGTCTTTCGGGGTTGACAGCTCAACTGTAGGGATTATTTATTTATTTATTCTAACTGTAGGGAATTTACTTACAGTGCTGATAACATCCTCAACCCGTGATTCACTAAACCTCGTGATTTGTAGAAAGTGACATCAAGGAAATGTTGAGGGCTGTTTCTGTTTGTTTCGTTTAACAGCAAGAACCAAGTACACATTTAGGAAAACAAGAATAAAACCAGAAGACAGCCGAGCACCCTACTCGACTTGTTCGTTAGTGTAAAATGAGCACACGAAGTTAACCTAATCTCTTCTGATAACTAACTGTAGCTAACGTTAGATAGCTAAATATCAGCTTTCTCCCGCAGCTACTCTATGCTTCTTCGTAACTCTTAACGAACTTATTGTGAAAAGCACACAAATCTGTTCAACTTACTTAACTCCGAAGTCGTTTCTCCTCGGTGTGCGGACGTAGCACGGCTGCTTCTGGTTAAAAAACACTCCGGCGCACACACCGGACAGCACGACTGAAATCAGGACGACGACCAAAGCTGTCCGAGCCATCTTTAACCTTGCTGAGCGGCGTTAACGGGGAGAGGAGAGGGGGAGGTCGAGGCTGGCGTCGTTAGCAGAGACCGCCTAAACACTGGCGGGTCCGTGGGGAAACCCAGTGCTGATAAACCGGCACTGCAGAGACTGCAGCCACGTGACCTGTAAAGCGCATCATATGCTGACACACACGTGCTTTACAAGGAAGTCAAGGTGATGGTTAGACAAACAATAGGCCATGCAAAGGGAATTTCATAAAACATACTTGGGATTAAGCTTTAAAATGTCGGATAACGCATTTCTATATAGGGATTAATGTAATCCACCTAATGCTACTAACGGAACAGTCGCACATCTCAAGTTTCTTTGCAGAGGCGTCGATGAACAAAGGCAACACCCCTCATTATAATGTCACTTACCACCAAAACCATCTAAACACATTTAAAGAAAGGTTACCGAAACATTAATAAAAGGTGAACCTGGACATAAAATCCAATGTAATGCAAACCCACTGAGGCTGCAGTGTTAGCAGTGTGCGGTTAACTACTGTCACATGCAGCAGCACTTCAGTCCTGACTGTTCTGCTGTCTTTGTCACTGTGATATACGCTGAAAGTGAAAACCTAATATTTTGTGATTAGCCAGATTTTTAGCCCTGACTGAAAAGCTGTCTAACCTCATAATGGTCATCATGAAGGTGCCATAAAGCTCTCAGAATCACTGAACTGTTTAACACATCAAACAGAAAGAGCAGAGAAGATGACAGAAGGTGTCATCCTCCTCGTGTTTGGAGTTGGACTTCGATGCCAACTGGCAGAGACTGGTGTTGCGATCTGGTATAAGACTTCCGCATAACTGTGTGTGACAAAGACGTTGGGCAAAAAGTAAAATCTGGCAAGGTTAACAACATCCATGGTGTGATGCTATGAAGTACTGAAGTTCATTTTAGGTGGGATCAAACTTGTGATGTGGAGAGTGCACAAGTTAATTCTTGACTGTGGAAACAGACAGAAATAATCTGAACTCAAGGTCCACTTAATAGCTTTTAACCGCACCTCTACGCAGATGGAGTTTGCTCCGCTGTCATTCTCCAAAAAACTTGTATGTGGACTTTGAGTTAAGATATCTGTGTCAACGTATTGATGTTTTTTACTTCACAAGCACAGAGGTCAGATGGCACCGCCTTTATTGAGGGACAACATGATTGTCACAAGGGTGGAAAAAAACATGATACTTGAGCTAGAATCTGTCTAATACTTGAGCTGGAATCTAATACTTGAGCTTACAGTTAACATCCTGTATGTGTATTTTGTGCTGACAGAGCATACATGGCATTGTTCGTCTTACTCATCTGACACCATTGTGAAACTGTTAAAAACTGCAGTAAGCTCTCATTCCTCAGTTTTGTCCAGAGATCACACAATCCGACTATACACCGGGTGAATACAAAGTGCAGTGGTTACCAAAGAGAACAAGGTTCATGTTTTACGAGGTGAAACCTTTAACCCTCATTAACTGTAAAATATAAACAATAACAAAGAATCACTGCTGGATAAAAAATAAAGATTGACCAGTTATTAAAACCTGAATGAATCTGTCCTGAAGATAAACCACCTGTTTTGGGTTTCCCCCCCCCCAGATTTTATAATAATCAGCATCTTCATCACTAAGCAACTGAAACAGAAAACTATGGAGGTGATCAGTGCAGCAAGTGCCAAGTCATGAGGACAAATGAGGGCCTGTGTTTTCTCATAATTACGTATAACACACCTGATTTACAGATGATTATCTTTTTTTTTTTTTATTCGGTGATGTCAAATTTAAATCAAACACAGGAAGTTGAATCACAGTTTAAAAAGTTTTAACTCTAACTGGGTGAGCACTTGCTTCAACAGTTTGGGTGTGTGGTGGCAGCGGAGCCGCAGAGTTGGTTAGGATGTTCTACACCAGCCTTCGTCTCTTGCAGTCACGCTCCATCTGGTCTTCAGACATGTTGGTCACTGCACCCAGAGGAGACACTTGGTTCAAGATGGAGTCGTCTGATGCCTGACCAAACAGGGCCATTAGCAAAGCAACGCCAAATCCTGTGGCACGCTCCCCCTGCAAAGACAAAATAAAACAAGGGTCAGATTCCAGTGTCATTACCGTAAAGTGACGCTGCAGTTATCTTTTTTTGTTACGCTACCCGTAAAGTTTTCCGTAAAGTTTGGTCTAAAACCCAACTCTTCATAAATGTTACATCCATTTCTGAGAAAATACAATGATACTGGTGAGAAGAACACATATACACTGCAGGCTTCAGTGCAGTGTAAGTGATTATGAGCCCTTTTTATGAGCTGAAACAAGACCAGGACAGAGCATCAGCATTTTTTTCTTCTAATTTTGTTATATGAAGAGCTGGTGCAATCCTGGCACACCCGCAGGAACATTTTATAAATAAATAAATAAATGGAGTTGTAAGTAAAAGAATACATATTGAACAGGTTTAATATAGAGTACCAGTAACATCAGCTGCTCTTGCTTCCTTCAAAAGCAGTGCTGACTGGGTTTCATAATTGATGAGGAAAGTAGCAGAAATCAGTTTCTCCAAAAGAGGAAGTCAGTGTTTCTACAGATATTACTGGTTCAACTAGTTTCTGTACAACATGGAAACCATATTAAACAAAATAGTAATTCACTGCTCACTATAGAGTTAACTACGGAGTGTCTCTTAATTAGGGAGTAGGGAATGAGTGAACGAGGGAGTCATTTCAGCCACAGCATTCATTTTCTTTCAGTGTTGACTCAGATGGGTTATTTCACATTCACTGGCATGATTCCGCTAGATAGTTTGGTCAATATTTTGGATTTTTGTTCAGAATAATTGATAAACTTCTTGTATTTTGCATTACATTACCCTCTCACTCCCTATCCCTTCACTTATCCCAGCACTACAGGGAAACACTGTCAGAGGAACCACAAACAGGGAATTTTATACTTGATTTATGCTTCATTGCGGTGCTGTCGCTAACTTCCTTAAATATTCTGCTGACTCTTCTTTCAGGTTACCGAGTCTCTGGTAATAGTTAATACTGTCCTTAAATTGTTTTGTCAAAGCACAAGAACATTTTCTTTCCAAAGCTGATATACTGCATATGGACATGCAAAAATCCATTTTCAGATACAAGTAACTTTGTACTATTATAAAAATGTATTGACATTACTTTGTGGTGACAAAGTTCAGTAAGTCATTGGCGGAAGTTAGATTTATGTGATCCGTGTATGTGCATGTGTCTTTGTCAACTAAAGCCATGATTAAAAACAGCACAGAACACCAGCAGCTCAAGTAAGATATGGTCTGAAGTTCAACAAGTATAATTTCTGATGCTAAAGTTGCAATATCTAATTTGTAATGACACACTCCTGTTCTGCTTCTCTGCTCATTTCAGCTTAAGACATGTCTTGTCAAACATATGCATACGCCCAATAAAACTTTCACTTCACTAAGTTATGATTATCACCTGATTTGCTCCAGGGTAAAAATCAGAGCACTAATTGACTGCACAGTATCTGTTCGCACACCAAAGCCCCAGGTACTCACAGCATGGACAGGAGAGGCGATATCAACATGGACCCAGACACCAGGCCAATCAAAACCCAAGTGGGAACCAATAAAGAGGCCGGCACAGGAGCTCTGGGCGTTCTCCCGGTCCTGTTAAAACACAAGAAAAAGGATGACAAACCTCAGCAACTCCCCCAAATAAATTATAACATCAGTCACCAAACAAATATTCTACTTGAAATCAAGGAGAGGAATTCAAGGAGAGCTACTCTATCCTGTTATATGTATCACCATTTAAACAATGTCAACAGAGAAGTCCCAAAGCACTTTAGAATAACTCAAGTTTCCAGTTTCTTTGTTGCCCTCTAGGTGGAGTCTCCACCACGGCTCTGATGTGAACATAGGAAAACGCCTCGGTTGCCATAGGCTTTAAATTGCACCAACCAAGCAGTTATGGTTCTTTTCAGTGATAAAATCAGATACGGGTTTGATGACATGCAAGATACAAGTTTCAAACACAAAGCTTTTCTCTACAGTTCTGTAATGAGGTCCAGCCTGTGCTGATGTTTAATGAACCAAGTGAAATACAAAGAGATGCAGGTGAGCTACAATTAGTCAGTAAAGCCTAAAGTGTATTTCTAAAGTACACTATTTAAATTTGTCAAATGCGTCAGATTCCCATGCCCTTCGTCACGTCTTGTTTATGCATCTGTTTTTGATGAATTTGTAGTTTGCCGCTTACTGCCACAGAGTTCTTCATGTCAGCCATGGCAGAGGTGAACTCGCTGAAGTGCAGCTCTGGGCAGTAGACCAGAGGGTGAGCGAGATCTCCGCTGCTGCGGCCAGCGCGCACACACGCAACCTCCCACTGCTCACTGTTAGTCATCACAGCTGCATGGTACTTCCCTGTGGAGATCCCCTGGACAACAGAAACAAAAAAGGTTTTAGATACAAAGACAATACCTGTTGGAAACCCGAATTACTTAAAAAGGGTTTTAGTCTCTGATAAAATTAAAAAAGATAAAATCCTGAAAGTGTTATCCCTTCGAGTCTACATCTATTGACCTGTGACAGAGGTTCACTTCTTGCTTGCTGTGTAACAACAGTCTGTAAGATGCTGTCACCCACCTGTGCCCCCGTCAGTGTGGCCATGTCCAGAATAATATCAGCTGACAGGTCTTTGCTGGCATACACCACTCCGTCAGCCAGCACCAGCCTGCCCTCTGCATCAGTGTTGTTGATCTCCACTGTCCTTGAGAATAAAGACACAAAAATGAAAGATGAATTTTTTTTTAAACCACAGCCCAATTCATTCCTGTTGATCGGCCTTATAAAGTATCAGACGCAGTTTGTGTGCAATCATACCGTGATGGCACAGACAAATCAAATCAGGTAATCTGACACAATATTATTAAAAAGAGTGTCTCACTTTCCAGAGTAGAGAGTGTGGATATCATCAGGTCGTGTTGCTGTGGGTCCAACTGCATTCTCTGCGAGGCAAAACACTGCATGGAGGTTATCCTTAAAGCCCTGAAGCAAACAAAAGGAGAGGGTCAGATTTTTTAATTTTTTTTAATTTTTTTTTTAATAAACTCTGTTGCAGAGAGACAGCAAAGGTTAAAATGACATCTGTGACAGCTGCTGTGAGATAATCCAAGAGTTCACCTCACCTGTTTAATAGTAGCTCTGAAAGCTCCCAAAATGGCAGCAGCTCCACCACAGTCTCTCTTCATCCCTGGCATTGTGGTCTAGTAGAAAAACAACACATATTTACATGTGATGAAGCATGATGACTTAATTAGATCTCTGATGTCGCTCTAATGCTGCACTTCTAGCATGCAATGAGCAGGACAGTGACCCTGTAAAATAGGAGTACCTTTCCCTTGATGCTGAGTCCTCCAGTGTCATACACGATGCCCTTGCCCACCCATGCAATGGTTTGGGTTGCACCATCTGGTGTGTGGCTCAAGACCGCTAATGCAGGATGATGCTCTGCCGCCTGGCCAACTCCATAAATACCTGACAGGGTAAAAGGGTAAAGTTTAAAAACCAGCTTTAACAAAGACATCAAGGCGCAAGTGAAACAAAATTAATAGGATTACAGAGTGGATGAATGCAAAGAGAATTAATTTAGTGTCAGCAATTAACAACTGACACTAAATGTAAATTTTTCCCAACAGTTCACAGAATAACATACTGCGAGTAAACAGGTATATCTAGCTAAGAAATGTGGAGGAAATATAACATAATTATAGTGACTGCTGGGATTTTCAAAAAAAAAAAAAAGAAAAGAAAAAAAAAAGACATTAAATCCGTTATTCTGGGAATTAGCATAATGTACGCTAATTAGAGACATATCTCTACAGACACGGTACCTCCAAACCCTCTTTGTTTCAGTTCCTCTCCACGAATGATCACTGGAGTAATTCCAAGTTCATTTCCCACAGTCTTGATTTCCTGAAACAGAAATGGATGTCTGTGACGGGAGGCCTCATCAAAAATAATTAGAACTAGTTAGACACGTTCCTGTGGTAATATCAACAACATTTCCAAAACAGAAATAATTACACTTACATCTAAGAAGTGGTCTGTATTCATCTCATTGCACGGTGTGTCCACAATGCGAGCTGCCAGTCGCACTCCATCAGCAGCGTTGGAGAGACACTGAACAGAAGGAAAGCCTTCAGCTATGGCAGTTAACATGAACCACAGTGGTTCAAAAACATGCTATTTTTGAGCAGCATGCTAAAGGCGCTGAAAAATGTGATTAAAAAATAAATAAATAATCGAAAAATCAAGAGCAAATCACAGTGCAGTACCTTAAGTTCTGCGACATCCAGGGGACTGCCGTCTTGCCCGACAATCACAAACTCCACAGTGACGTGCTTCTTCTCGGCCCTGCGCAAGGATGTGGAGCGGCGAGAGAAGATGGGGAAGGCCCTGGCGATGGCACAGGAGGACGCAAACACATCTGAACGCTCACACACCATCTGGAGAGGAAACACTCATATCAGCCACTTAGTCATACATTCTGTCCTTCCACTGGACGACCCAGATTTAAGGGCCATGGGACTACCAGAGGGATCCTTAACTATTATGTGACAGGTGAGAACATATAAGTCTGATAAAGGTACTGACCACGATGCAGCGGTTGTTCCCTCCAGGCAGGCAGGAACGGACCAGACGGGACAGGAAGTGGGCAGAAGACGGGCTGTTGTGCCTGCTGACCCGTGAAGGAAGGGCGGCCACCGCAGCATGGTTGAGGTACAGGGGGCAGCTGTCCGTGGGGTTTGGGTTCAAAGCACTGAGAGCCGCCTGCCAGATCTGAGGAAGCATGAGACAAAACTGACACTTTAGATTTACTGTGGAGACAGTAGAGCAGGAACAATTAGTAGATTAATTGATTAGTTGATCCAACTGACAGAAAATTAATCTGCAACTACTTTCATTAATTGTCATTCATCAAGCACAACTGTCTAACATTAGCTGGTTAAAACTTCTCCATTGTGTGTGTCATGCCGCTTTAGACAAAAAAGGTTTTTTGTCTATCTCAGCAGTACAGCGCCATCTGTTTATTTCTGTAACTATAGTAACGTAATACGGGCGCACGTCTTGAATCAGGAAGTAGATCGCCGTGCGGTAGTCAGTTACAGCAGTGTGCGAGTTCTACCGGTCATCCGTTCTCAGGCGATCGCTTTCTCCTCTTCTCTTTGCTGAAGCAACGTCTGTGAGTATTTCTCGTCGTGTAATATTAGGATAGCGCCTATTTATATCTTTTGTACGGCTAAGTTAGCTTTCTGTTTATTACTGCTGATTGTTTACTAGCTCGATTGCGTTTACTTTACAGATCACCGCTGTGTAGATAATCCGTGCTGTTTTTTCTGTTACTTTGTATTTGGATTTAATATTAATACATATTACATTTGTATTGCATTACAGTTTCACAATATGCCCAGTAAACTTTATGGAAATGAATCATCTGTGTCCTGGAGTTTCTTGGGAGTGTTTAAGCTGAATGGAGCTTAGTCCATGACAGTGAAAAGACGGCGACGCAGCTAACGAGGGTCACAAGGATTGCCATCTTACGGAGCAATTTAATACCAAGAGATAAGTGGTTAACGCTACAGCGCCCGTCAGCAACGCCGCCAGCTCTTCTCCCGTAATTGTCAGCGCGCAGTGAGTCACAATGTCACAACATAGCGACAGTAGGAAAAGGGACGAAGATATCCAGTCCGAGACTATGCGTTCAAGAAGCAGTCGTTCATCTGGTTCATCGGCCAGCTCGAAGATTAGTATGGCTGTTGCCATGGCAAAGGCGAAGGCTGAAGCAGCGCAAGCTAGAGCAGCACACACGCAGAAAGAAATCGAACTTAAAGTAGAGCAAGCCCGCGTTCAAGCTAATCTTGATGCCTTAAACGATGAGAAAGAAAAGGATGCAGCCATAGCAGAGGCAAATGCCCTCATGGCTGGTCTACAAGATATGGGTTTTGAAGTATGCAGTAAGGCTAGCAGCCAGGTTCCTCTATCGGTCAAAGACCAGCGAGTTGCCGCTTATGTGACGGTGCAAGCCAGCCTATGCAGCAGAGATTTATCAGTCAAAAAAGGTTGTGATTATGTTCCGCCAACGCTGCATCCTCCGTATTCCCAACCTAATGATGCTATTTTCTCAACGCCTCACTCACTCAGCGTGCGTCAAAATCAAGCTGCTGCTTCGCAGATATTATGCCACATGAAGCTCATCAAGCTTCTCAGACCAGTGGAGCGCCGCTACAACAAAGCTACAATCAAGCGCTTAACTCTGTCCCAGTGCTTCAGCGCGGTGGGATCCGTCTGCAACAGAACATCAAAGCGGATCCCTCACCTCCTACACGCACGCATGCCCACAAGATACCTTTTGGAGCTAGCTATGACCATTCTACATCCACTGGAGATCTCATTAAATACCTAGCTCGTAGCAGCCTGGTGACTTCAGGTCTAACCACATATGATGACCAGCCAATGAACTATTGGGCCTGGAAAACATCGTTCCTGAACGCTATCGCCGATCTTGACCTGTCTGCTGCAGGAGAGCTCGACCTCCTCACCAAGTATCTAGGAAGAGAGTCGACAGAACAAGTAAGAAGAATTAAAACAGTTAACATTAAGGATCCAACAACTGGATTGCGCATGGCATGGGAGCGCCTATTTAAAATATATGGCTCACCAGAGGCCGTCGAACAGGCTTTGTTCAACAAGCTAGAAAACTTTCCGAAGGTTACAACGAAGGATCCACAAAGACTCAGGGATCTAGCCGACTTGTTGTCGGAGCTACAAGCGGCCAAAGAAGACGGCTACCTTGCAGGCTTGTCGTGTTTGGATACCTCCAGAGGCATTAAGCCTATTATCGAGAAACTTCCATACAACATGCAAGAAAAGTGGCTTTACCTTGGCACACGATACAAACAGGAACATTTCGTTAGCTTTCCACCTTTCTCCGTGTTAGTAAACTTCATCACCACGGAAGCAAGGGCTCGCACTGACCCAAGTTTTAACTTCTTCACCCAAGCTCCAGCAGAGAGAAAGAGTAAGTGGGAGAAACCTACGAAAACATCTGTATACGTTCACAAGACGCAGGTCTCGGGAACTGCCAAGGCCGAGTGTAGAGAAAGTCACGGAACATATTGATCCTAACAAACACTGCCCTCTGCATAGAAAGCCCCACCCTCTGAGGAAATGCAGAGGCTTTCGTGAGAAGAGCATAAGTGATCGCAAACAGCTTTTGAAAGACCAATACATCTGCTTTCGCTGTTGCTCCTCCACAGACCATCTCGCAAAGAATTGCACCGCTGACATAAAATGTGCGGAGTGTGGGAGTGCAGCTCATGTGACAGCACTTCACCCCTACCCACCTACCTGGAGATCTAAGTCGTCCCCTTCCACTTCAGAGGATGGCGGGGAGGAGGACAAGCAGAAATCCGGGAGGTCAAGTCGACGGTGCACTCAAGTATGTGGTGAAGGATTGAGTGCCAGAACATGTGCTAAAATCTGCCTTGTCAGTGTGTTCCCCAATGGCTGCAGGAAGGAGTCCAAGAGAATGTACGCTATACTAGACGAACAGAGCAATCGCTCCCTGGCTCGGTCGGAGTTCTTTGAGATTTTTAAGATCTCTGGAAGTTCCTACTCATATACCCTCAAGACCTGTGCAGGGTGTTCAGAGACGGCGGGGAGGAGAGCCAGCAGTTACACTGTGGAGTCGGTGGACAAGAAAATAAGCATTCATCTGCCTACACTCTTGGAGTGCAACCAAATCCCTAACGTTCGCGCTGAGATTCCTACACCGGAAGCAGCCGACCATCACGCCCACCTGAAGCGCATCGCTGACAAGATTCCGCCTTTAGATCCGGATGCCAAAATTCTCCTCTTACTGGGCAGAGACATCTTGCAAGTACATAAGGTCCGAGAACAGATAAGTGGCCCAGGAGATGCACCGTTCGCGCAAAGGCTTGATCTAGGATGGGTCGTCGTTGGCGATGTGTGCCTTGGAGGGCTCACAGAACGCAAGAGGTGGGAAGCTACAAAACAGCCATCTTAGAGAACGGTCGCATTTGCGAGTTATCTTCAACCGTGCAACAACCAGATCAAAGTGAAAGAGGTATTTGGTCAAGCATCTAGACCTCAGCATCATCCAGCACCAACCTCCATCCACGGTTCAATGACACTCAGCGGAGACCCCTTAGGGCAAACCGTCTTCGCTTGTTCTCCCGACGACCATAGACTCGCTCCATCCATGGAGGATTTAGAGTTTCTGAAGATAATGGAAGGTGAGTGCTATCAAGACAGTTTCAAAAATTGGGTTGCACCTTTACCCTTTCGGTCGCCGAGACAGCGTCTTCCTAACAACAGGAAGCAGGTTTTCGACCGTCTTATCTCGCTCCAGCGCTCATTGGAAAAACGACCACAGATGAAAGCCGATTTTCTGGAGTTTATGGAAAAGATGTTCAAGGCGGCACACGCTGAAGTCGCCCGCCAGTACAGCCTGGACAAGAGTGTTGGTACTTACCTTTGTTTGGTGTGTATCATCCAAGGAAACCAGATAGGATTCGTGTGGTCTTCGACAGCAGTGCATCATATGAAGGAGTGTCGCTCAACAATATCTTGCTCACTGGTCCCGACCTTAATAATAGCTTGCTAGGTGTTCTTATGAGGTTTAGGAAGGAACAGGTGGCGATCACTGCCGACATCGAGCACATGTTCCACTGCTTTCTCGCCAAGGAGGACCACCGTGATTTTCTTCGCTTCCTGTGGTACAGGAACAACGACCCTACCTCCGACATCGTGGACTACAGAATGCGGGTTCACCTTTTTGGGAATAGTCCCTCACCTGCCGTTGCAGTGTATGGTCTGCGACGGGCAGCAAAGGAAGCAGAGGCCGACTATGGTAGTGATGCAAGAAGTTTCATCGACCGCCAGTTCTATGTCGACGACGCTTTGAAGTCCTTCAGCACAGAGGAAGAGGCCATCAGCGCCCTGGGGCGAGCACAGAAGATGCTTGCGGCTTCCAACCTCAGGCTACACAAAATTGCTTCAAATCGTCCAGCAGTCATCGAAGCGTTTCCATTTGAAGATCGCAGTAAGGACGTCAACAGCCAAGATCTCTTTGTTGATGATCCGCCAATACAACGTAGCCTTGGATTGTTCTGGAACATGCGCGCAGACACCTTCATGTTTCAAATCGAAGACGACCAGAAGCCATTCACTCGCAGAGGAGTACTTTCGACCGTGAACAGCCTCTACGATCCTCTCGGATTCCTCGCACCCATCACAGTTCATGGAAGACTAATACTCAGACAACTGACTAAGCAAGCAGAGGATTGGGACACACCTCTACCCAAAGACATGGAGACCGAATGGATTAGATGGAAACGGTCACTCCGAGACCTGGAGGGACTCCAGATACCACGCCCCATATCGTCATTCTCTCCACCGCTGGTGCTCTAAGGAGAGAACTCTGTATCTTCGCAGATGCATCGGTCAAGGCAATAGCAGCCGTAGCCTACATCAAGGTGACAAACCACCAAGAACAGATTGACATTGGCTTTGTCTTCGGAAGGCGAAGTTGGCGCCCAGCCCGATTTAACTATTCCAAGACTTGAGCTCTGTGCGGCTGTACTCGCCATCGAGATCGCTGAGATGGTAGTTTCAGAGATGGACATAACGTTCAACAACATCACCTACTACACAGATAGCAAGGTCGTATTGGGATACATCCAGAATCAGTCAAGGAGATTCTATGTCTATGTACACAACAGGATCCAAAGAATCTGTCAATCACCTTGTTCCGGCCCATGGAAGTACGTTCCAACGCATCTCAACCCAGCTGACATTGGGTCAAGAACTGTGCCTTCAGACTTGCTTAGCAGCACAACTTGGCTCAAAGGGCCAGCCTTTCTTCGTGATGTGTCTTCACATTCTCCTGAGATTCAAGACGCTACGACCTTATCAACCCCGACGCCGACTCTGAAGTGCGTCCCCAGGTGGTGGCGAGTTTTACTCACGTTACCAGAGATGTGATACATCCACAACGCTTCGAACGCTTCTCCAAGTTCAGCACTCTCCTCACAGCCATAGCTCACCTCATCCACGTGGCTCGTTCTTTCGCCAATTTTACTCAGGATGAATGTCAAGGGTGGCATGTCTGTCGACCTACAGAGGAAGAGTTGTTGAGAGCCAAAGTGTGTATTGTGAAGAGCGCCCAGAATCAGTGCTATTCAGAGGAACTTAAGTGCATCAACTCAGGATCTAACATTCCACCGAGCAGCAGCCTTTGGAAACTGCACCCCATCATAGACCAAAATCAACTGCTTAGAGTAGGAGGTCGAATTGAGCAGTCGGATCTGAGCATGAACGAAGTTCATCCCATCATCATTCCTGGCGGCATCATCTAGCTACCCTGCTCGTGTCTCACTATCACGAAGCAGTGAAGCACCAAGGAAGACATCTGACCGAAGGCGCCATTCGAGCGGCAGGATTCTGGCTGGTGGGAGCTAAACGTTGCATCAGCAGTTTGTTTCATAGATGCGTCACTTGTAGAAGACTGAGGGGAAAAATGGAACATCAGCAGATGGCAGCTCTGCCAGCAGAACGGTTACAAGTAGCACCTCCTTTCACCTACGTAGGTGTCGACGTCTTTGGACCCTGGGAAATCGTCTCACGCCGTACAAGAGGAGGAGTCTCCAACTCTAAACGATGGGCTGTGATGTTCTCTTGTATGTGTTCGAGGGCAGTCCACATCGAGGTGATTGAAACCATGAGTACCAGCAGTTTTATCAATGCCTTGAGGAGGTTCTTTGCAATCAGGGGCCCTGCGAAGCAGATCCGTTCCGACTGCGGAACTAACTTCATCGGTGCTTCTCATGTACTGGACATGGATCAGTCGAATCCAGGCCTCAAAAAAGTGGAAGAGTACTTGCACACTCAGAGCTGCACATGGGTATTCAACCCACCCCACGCGTCTCATATGGGCGGCGCGTGGGAACGAATGATTGGCATTGCCCGCAGTATTTTGGACTGCATGTTGCTTGAGCAGAAAAGGTCTCATCTTTCACATGAAGTCCTGACCACCTTCATGGCCGAAGTAGCAGCAATCATGAATGCTAGACCGCTCATCCCGGTGTCATCGGATCCGGAGTCGCTTCTTATCCTCACTCCAGCAATGCTTCTGACCCTCAAGACAGGTTCTGCACCTCCTCCTCCGTCAGGAAGCTTTGAGGAAACACATCTCATCAGAGAAGAGTGGAAGCGAGTTCAGAGCCTAGCAGACATGTTTTGGAACAGGTGGAAACATGAATACCTCAAAACATTGCAGCTTCGACACAAGTGGCAAGGAAAGAGGCCAAATCTACAAGAACGAGACATGGTTCTTTTGAAAGACAATCAAGCTAAGAGAAATCAATGGCCTAAAGGCATTATCACAAAAACCTTTCCAGGAGAAGATGGATTGGTTCGGAAGGTTCAAGTGGAAATTGTTAAGGATGGAACCAGAAAGACCTTTTCTCGGCCAGTTACAGAAGTGGTTTTGCTTTTTTCCCCAAAGACCGATTCTGTTACTTAATGTGGGCTCTTTAAAGACCCCAAGCGGGAGTGTCATGCCGCTTTAGACAAAAAGGTTTTTGTCTATCTCAGCAGTACAGCGCCATCTGTTTATTTCTGTAACTATAGTAACGTAATACGGGCGCACGTCTTGAATCAGGAAGTAGATCGCCGTGCGGTAGTCAGTTACAGCAGTGTGCGAGTTCTACGGTCATCCGTTCTCAGGCGATCGCTTTCTCCTCTTCTCTTTGCTGAAGCAACGTCTGTGAGTATTTCTCGTCGTGTAATATTAGGATAGCGCCTATTTATATCTTTTGTACGGCTAAGTTAGCTTTCTGTTTATTACTGCTGATTGTTTACTAGCTCGATTGCGTTTACTATACAGATCACCGCTGTGTAGATAATCCGTGCTGTTTTTTCTGTTACTTTGTATTTGGATTTAATATTAATACATATTACATTTGTATTGCATTACAGTTTCACAATATGCCCAGTAAACTTTATGGAAATGAATCATCTGTGTCCTGGAGTTTCTTGGGAGTGTTTAAGCTGAATGGAGCTTAGTCCATGACAGTGTGGATTTGCTGCTTTTCCTTGTCTTATGAGACAGTAAACTGGATATCTTTGGGGTTTGGACTGTTGGTCAGATAATACAAGCAAGCTAAAGTTTTCTCCTTGGGCTTTAGAAAATTGTGAGGGGTAAAATGTGACAAGGAGTTTTAGAGGCTTCCCAGTGTCACCCAAGTTTCCAGACAGTGTCACAATTACCAGCTTAAGTATAGCAAAGAGCTTTTACCACCCAGGAGAAATGAGAATACTGCAAGCAGCAGAGTAGCAATCATGTTGGGTAATCGCTGTCAGAGGATACTGAGAAGCCCTGTGAATGGCAGGAAACCTTTCCTTGACCTCACAGACTCGCTTTCTCAAGACTATCTTTGATAGACTGGCTGTCATCGTTGCACAACTACCTCTGAGGACTTTGCACGACAGTCTACGACACACTGCTTCCAGCGCCATTGAATACCATGAGAGCAGAGTATTTTTGTCTGGGTCTGACCACTGGAGCTGTCAGTGCCCTAACCACTCATCAGGAGCACCGTGAACAAGCTACATGAACAGTTTAAGACTTTACATTACTCTCATGGCCATACAATCCTGCTATTATCGGGGGACATTAACTACTCTCAAAGCCAGGAAATGGAAAATTTAGACTTTAACCTTAACAGTCACCCTGTTGTAAAACCTTAGCTACATTGTCCCGAGAAAGGTTAATTAACTGGTGCTGTAACGTTACTAAGCTCTAACTACAACTTGCACTAGTCAACTTAACACTAGAATAAATGTTGTTTTATTTAAACATACTGGAGTTGTAATTTACTTTCCCACTGACTCATAAAAAACAATCCATCGCTAACAAGACCGTTAACGTGTCCTTAACCACGTTAAGCGTTAACTTACTCAGAGTTAGTTGGTTGGGCTAACCTAGTTGGTTGGACAGCGTTATACTCCTGGGACTAGTTAGTGTTTGCTAACTAATCGTTTAAGTGTCGTTAACGTTACATTAATTTAGCTAGCCGTGTTAGCTTACTCAGGTTAGCATAGCGCTAACATTAGCGGTCACCCAACTATCATTTTCATTCACATTATTACCTCTTTGCTAACGACTGGCTGCAGTTTTCCCTTGATTTGGCTCCAGCTGACTTGCTGCAGGATGGCCTGCTGTCCGATAATCAGAACAGGGCGACTCTGTGGCTCGGAGTCCCCAGCAGACGCCTTGAACTCCAGCACCACGTTCGCCATTTTTGCGACTCGCTAGCTGACGGTGAGCGAAGCGGACGGGCTGCTGTCGTTCACTGATGCAGCCCGGACCGGCGACGGCAGCCGGGAGAGGACCGGACCTGGTTTCATTTACAGCGGCTGGAAGTAATCTGCAATCTTCATCAACCTCTACCGGAGACCAGCAGGAACTACATGAAGATGTTAATGAAGCAAAACCCCCGGCTATCAGATGAGAACTGAAGCGGTCTGTAGATATGAACATCTGGGCGTGCATCAAGAGGAATTTGTATTTGTAGGAAATATTCACACACGTGCATAAATATAAATAAATATCTCCTAATTTTTCTTAATGTCAGACATTGAATGCCAGTCTCCGTCGTGATAAAGGTTAGTAACACATTTTATCCCTGAATATAGTATTTTATAAATATATCAGATTGATAAAAAAAAAAAAACTGAACCAAAAATTAGTTCAACTTCAGAGAGAAAATACTGGGGCAGTTAAAAGGTTGTAGAAATATCAGCAGGCACAACTCCTTCTCAAACCCATCACTGCAGTCTGTCAAATCCTGCACAAAATACAAGCTGTGAAATTCACTTCTACATTTTTGCTCCAATTGCTGCAGTAAATGTGTGGCAAAACATATTTACACAGTGTGACAGTGTGAAGTCAGCTTGTGTAAGAGTTGAAAATAATAACATTAATATGCAGATTTAGCATCTTTCAGTGGATTTTGAATTTACTGCTTTATTTTTCATCACTTTATTGAGACATTTTATTTCAATAGATACATTCTTTCTTATGTTTGCACTATTTTATTTTTATTGTTTGGTTTAGTGGAACCTCCTTTGTTAACCATGGAACATGGACTACATCTCATTTCATGTGTTTTTTTTATACCAAGTATTAAGTAAGCATTTTTGTATACCAAGGTACTATCGGTCTTGCCTATACATATATTACTATGTAATACATTTTCAAAGTATTGATCCGGTTTGCTGAAAGCTGAAGTAGCCAACAGGCTCTCTGGGCAAACATTCATACTGCAGACTAATAGATGACTGGTGCAGAAAAAGCTTTCAGTCTTTGTCCACATCATCATCATCATCATCATCATCTTCATCAGTTAATGATTGGAACTTTAAAAAAAGAATTCCTTTGTGTCATTGTGATGTCATTATGATGCAACATTCTACAACTGTTGAAATCAAACCACCAAACAATTTTAGCTTCACTCAGAAATTCAGCTACTGTCAACGACTATCAGCGACTACGATAACTGGAGTGAATAACCATCAACTACAATCATCTACAGCCGACTACATCAGTCTCTCTGTCCAGTCATCATGGAAAGAAGATATAACTTGAGAACCAGGGTAAGATTTTCTCATTCAATCAAGAGAAACTTTCTGGGCAAACTACAGCAGAGGCCATACTGCTCTTTCACCTCTTCTTATTTAATCTAAATAAGTTTGAACAAACACAATAAATCATTTTTATAGACAGGAGATATTTTATTTACAATACAATACATAAAGGCCAGACCAAATGATTGCAGCAGCTTTCTGTTAGACTATCCCATGTTAGAATGGACAATGGTGGAAATCAACCAGGTACATTTACTCTGTACTGTGCCTAGGTACAATTTCAGCTACTTTCCATTTGATGCTACATTACAAAGGGAAATATTGTACTTTTTACTCCACTACACTAATTAGAGAGCTTAACTTTGCAGATTCAGATTTTTCAGACCAAACATGTAATCAACAAATACAATATGATGCATTGTTATAGACTAAACTACCCAATACTATATAAAGTAGTTAAAATCATTAAAATGCCAATTACACAAGTACATCAATTATACTTTAAGTACATTTTGCCGATAATACTTCCACACTTTTACTTAAATCTAATTTTGAATGCAGGATACTTGTAACATTATTTTTACATTGTGGTGTTGCTACTTCTACTTAAGTAACAGGTCTTGGTACTTGGTTTTAGCTTAAATGTATATTTATGTCTTTCAGGCATCTGGTAGAGTGCAGACAGGCAACACTACCCAACATTTCAGGCCACAGCAGTATGCTCCACCTGCAGGGGTGCCTCCCAGCTCGGATGTGCACTCGCTCAGACAAGCTCTTCTTTCCGCTGAAGAAGACAATCTGAAGCTGTCTTACGAAAACGCTGCCATGAGGCAGCAGATTTCCGACCTGCAGGAAGGAAACAGAAAACTGATGAATGAAAATAGCTGCTTACAGAGGACGTTGGGGAGAAAGCTGCACATGGCCAAACAGAACATCAACAGGCTGGAAATGGCTTTAGAGGCCACGATGGCAGGCCAGGATGAGTGCAAGAAGAGAGAGGAAACTATCAGAGAGAACGAAAAGGAAATCTCTTCACTTCGAGAGAGTATCCACGCACAGAAGGAGGAGACAGAAAGAATCAGAGATTTCTGGATGAAGGAATGTGACAAGACGAGGGCTACTTTTGAGAGCGAACTGAAAACAGTCAAGTCAGTGTGCGACACCCAGCGGAGCACCGACCTGCAGCGAATGCAAACTGACTGTCAGAGGAAGGTGAGCCAGCTGCAAGAGCAGAACACTGAGCAAGACAAAGTGATCAGCTCCAGCAGAGATGAAATTAAGGCTCGCACAGAGGAGCATTTCATCGTATCGTCCCAGCTCAGCCTCAAACAGACTGAACTGGACCAGAGCATCAACAAGTGCAATGCTCTGGACGAGGAGTTCAAGAAGGTGCTGGATGAGAGGGAGGAGAGCTGGGAGAGGAGACTGAAGGAGATGGAGAAGCTGTGGCTGGAAAAAGAAGATGCCCTGATGAAAAAGGCGAGCAAAGCAGAGGAGGAACTAAAGCTTGTGATTATTAAAAACATCCATCTTCAGGTCCATCAGCATCTTTCTTTAGAATAATGGTCTCTTTAGATTCTAACGGCTTGTTTCAGAAATTGCCTTCAGAAGTGAAATATATATACGCTATCCTTATGTTTTTCAGGAGCTTGTCCTTAAAAAGAACAAGGAGAAGAAGGGGAAGAAGCAAGGCTTCTGGGTTAAAAAGAAGCAGAAAAACAAGTGGGTGGAGGAGGAAGGACAGAAGGAGAAAAAGGAGGAGAAACTGGGATTCTGGAGCTGGGCACGCAAGAAGAAAAGTGACAGTAAAGTGGAGGAAGGTGCTGGACAACAGTAAACCATCCATCCCACACCCACCCTGACCCTAACCCCCCTTCATTACCCCTCCACTTTCCACCCCAAACATCCTAATACCTCCTCACCCCTCCACCTTCCATTACCCATCCATTTGTCTTATCTTCTTTCTGTAAATATTCTAAATACCTCCTTAAAATTAAAAAAGTTCAATTATGTCTGCTTCTAGACATCTTTCTGACAATAATTTTCATATTAATACAACTGTATGGAATTATACTCCAAGCCCGGCTGTTATAAAGCACTACTTGTCAGGCTGTTAGGGACAGGCCAGAGTTTAACTCTTGGTGCACATTTACCATCATGTGGAGCGACAGAGGGGCATACTGCCGGCCACCAGGGGTGAAATTCTCTTTTCAGGTTGGATTAATAAATAAGAAAATAATATCATGTTTTATTCACACTTTTCCTAAGATGGAAAGTGTACAAAACAGCGTACCTTGCAAAGCTATTTAACAACTCAGTTGTTTGGGGGGAAACCAGCAAAGAGGTTTCCTAGTTTACATGCCTTGTAAGCTAGTTTCACACAAGTATCTGCTGATATATCAGTACCAATCCCTCTATATAATCTATGAGCTCAGCTGTTAATAAGCCACTCATATGCACTTTGGTTAAAATCGCTACATAATGCTTAAATGCTCAGATATTCTATTACTCCCATTACTCCCATAATGGACTGTTGTGAGTGAGCCTGCAGCACAGCTTTATGCACAACAAAACTTGAATCCATCTTATTAATCACACAAGCTGCACGCACATTTGGGTAAAACTGTGTATAAAACTAATTGCTGCAAAGTTTTTCCAAGCATTTTGAAGGGAATTCACAAATTTGATCATACAGATGTCATACAGCCTTATTCAGATATCAGTTGGTGGAGTATAGTGAGGCTCGAGATCACCAGCGAGGACAAACTCTCTCTGAGAAGAAAAAAGAAATGGTCATAGGAAATTTTTGCTCCAATGGGACAGTACAGGGGATTCTCAGCTTGCCAGAGGGGCATTTGGGGGTCTTTTGGATGAACCTGCATGAACCCATGTGCCCCTCTGGTGTGACATTAGGGCAAAAATCAAGCATGAAAGTGGGGTGCACTAGGGCTGACCATTATCATGGAACTCAAATAGGAAATGGAGAGGAAAAAAAACGCAAAAGCCCTTCTGATGGTAAGGATTTATTTGTTTTCTCTCATATGAATGCCATCCATAACTACAATCACACAGAGTATTCAAGTTGGGAGTTACACCCTGAACTCTCAGTAAGATGTACAGAAGACAGTTTGTTCACATGAAAAGCTGCAACAGAGCAATTCCTAAAGACAAACATTATTTAAAACACTTCACTGCAACTTGTGCTCAGAAACGTCAAATCACTCCCCCCCCACTGATTTCATCTAAATGAAACAAGCACATGTTTATACTGAATTGGCTTCTACAGTTATTTGAAAGTTACATTTGTAAAATTCACTTTGTTTTTTTTTTTGCATAAACCTAAGAAGGACACCCTACTGTAAAATGTAAACTTTCATGTCAGAGTGCAAATAGTTTAAAGCCATTTTAAGATAATACAGAAAGTATTGATAGGGGAAAAGAAAATCCATCAGGAAAAGGGGAAAATATCAAAGTCTGTGTGTGTTTACATCTTCCACATTATTATTATAAAAACTTGATCTTTAAAGAGACAGAGGCAGTGATATCTTTGTACCAGTGCAGGTATATTATGCTAATTTCTTTCACAGATGAAAAACAATGATTAAAAAAAAAAAAAAACTTAATTCTGTGGGCGCTGCCAATTTTTCTTGTTTTAACTGTAAAATATGTGAAATATTTACTAGACACAGATTTATTGAATGTCAATAAATACTGGACAATGGAAACAGAGAACGTCACATTTCTAAAAACAATTCATTCATTTTCTAGTGTTTCACAGAGATTATTAGTGGCATTAGATGTGAGCAGATTCTTACGTTTCATATCACAACATTATAGTGACAGGAAAGGGATTTGCTGCTTTTCTTGGTCTTACATCAGTGGAAATTAAATACCTTTGGGTTTCAGACTGCTGATCAGAAAAAAACGAGCAATTTGAAGATGTCACCTTGGGCTCTTAGAACTTGCAATGTGCACTTGAACAAAAAAAAGATTAATTAACTTTTATATTAATCTTTAATTGCAGACGTGGTGAAATGTCACATTTACTAAAGACAAGACTTTCATGCTCAAAGCCTGAAAGGATTATTAAAACTGTTCAACACATATTTTATTAATTTCTCTGACATTTTCAGTTGTTTGTTTGATTCTCTGGCTTATTTAACTGAAATATGATACTTCTGTCATACTTGTTATGTAAAATCCAGCTCAAAATGTGCTTTTTATTGCACCCACAGTACAGTACACACTGACCTGAGGTTAATTCTCAAAAATTTGGGATTCTTAAGACAATACAAGTAAAAGGTTAACTTCATTTAAAGAACTATATATACACTAAACTCTGTAAACTATATCTTTACTACTATACACATGCTTGTGACTTTACTAAACTGAAATGTAACTTATTTAAATCATGATAATATTAGAATAATAAGGTTATTTGTATCATTGTAGTGTCTGCTACACTCCGGATAGGATAAGAAAATAGAGTCTTAATTGCATAAATGGTTTAAAGCACCTGTTAGATATTTTAAACAAGTATATTAAGAATTAATGTCTAATATGCAAAATAGCACTTTCAGACACACACACACACACACACATACACACACACACACACACACTCAACTGAGTATTCTTGCACTTGTATTAAATGAGGACGAACACAGGAGACTTTAGGCTTTGGTGGTTAACAAGCTAAGAAATTAAGCCACAGCGGAGGGGGGTTCAAGAGGAGAGGCTTGTGTAGTGTGCTCATGTTAAAACTTCCATTCATTTCTAATGGTTAGTACTTCATTAAAATAACAAATATAATGTGCTAAACTCAACTCTTGTGTCAGAGAAGAAAATCTAAGAGGTCTGCTAATATTAGTGATGTGTAAGACTAGATTTTAGAGAAGCAATCGATGCTACTGGTGCATGAACACATAGCGTACAGTACATGCAGCTGCAGATGACACACATGTATAAATGTCATGGAGCTACGCATGACCACACAGGTTCCTGTCTGGAGACTTTGGGCTACACTGGGATGAAACACCCATGCAGGCCAGCAGTGCCCGTGCAGCCCTTGATTTAGGCATGACACAGGTTGCCACTGGACCCACAAGTGGCAGCAATGCCACAGTTCTTCAGGATGGGGTTGAAGTGGGAGGATGTTCCGGCGCCGGCCTCTCTGGGAGGGAAAGGCTTCATGGTGGAGAGGATCAGGGCCAGACAGTCGGCCACGTTTTTGTTTGGGGCACAGGCCAGAGCCGGCGTGTGGCCTGTGGAGGGTCAACAGGCATAGAATCATCCTACAGTGTCCTTCAGGTACATTTTTTTCGCAGGAAACGAGGACTGCTTTGGTATTGTATCACAGAAATATAATTATTCCTGCTTACCTTCCTCATCTAAAGCCATGACTGCTGCTCCTCTGCTCAGTAACACCTGCACTACAGTCGCCAGCCCTTTCCTCGCTGCAATGTGAAGGGGCCTGCATGAGAAAGAAAGACAGGTCCGATTACAGAGGCGCTCAGGGAGGAATGCAACAATGTTACAGAATTCACATGCAGTATTTACACAATGCCAATGGCAGGCGAGTCAATACTGTAAACAGTATTTCTGAACTTCAACCCAAAAAATGAAAAGAAAAGAAAAATGTTGATGTCAGGGTACCTTGTTAAAGTACAAAACATACTATTGATATTCCATCATAAGTTAATTATTCACCAGCATCATCACAATGGATTTCCTTTTCTATACTACATTTAAAAAAGAAATGGCAGAAAAACAGACAAAAAATCTGTGGCATCTTGGATGAACAGCCTGCAGTGAGCTACAATGACCTTAAAAAATCCTCTAAAGTATTAGGGTCAATGTTAGAAATTTCGAGAATAAAGTCATGATATTACAGCTTTTCTTTTCTCTAAATTATGACTTCACTCTGGAAATATTACGAGTTTTTTCTCGTAATGTTATGACTTTATTTCCGAAATCTCTGTCGTACCCGTTGAATCCTTTTTCCAGGTTACAGTTCAGTGGAGCATTTCATGTTAATCTGCACTCTGCCAAACTTCAACTAGTCTAAATTTTCTCACGCTGTGATATTTTCACGCCCTGCAATATTAACCTAATCTATCATCACATACAGTAGGTCTCACTGAAATATGTTCTTTAAATGCACACTGCATGATAAGCAAAAGTGTCTTAATGCTAAACTTCAGAATACATACTGGTTGATTTTCTTATTCATAAATTCCAAGCTAATTGTTATTATCTAGTTTTGATCAGTGGTATTCTTAATTAACAGCATGTACGTATAGCGGGCCAGTGCTTTAAGACAACTCACATCTGGAGAGCGCTGTTTGTTGCATTTATGAGGGAGGAGTCGCTGATCTCTCCCAGGATCAACAGGGCACACATCTCATGACCCTGCAGTATAAAAACACAATGTACTAAGTGATAATGTGCTTAAGCAATGTTGTACAAACTGCCTAAAAATGTCATAAGGTGCGGCTGAAAATGTAATCAAATCTTTCATTTTTAATGAATTTAGTGAATTCCACACCGTGCAATGTTATAGCCCCGCAATATTACATTATTACTGTTATTAGGTAATATATTGACAGTTTATCCCCTCATCTGACAGTTGTTACATTACTGTTGCTAGGCACATGCAAAAGTTAGTGTGCCATGGCATGCATACAGTACATGCATTTGTATCTGTATGTGACCTTGCTGCAGGCTAAGTGAAGGGCAGTGTTATTGTTGACATCCACCAGGGTCAGGTCTGGCTTCGCTTTGTGCAGCAAGAACTCTGAAATGCAGAAAATAAGACACCTTTCACATTGAACACAGGCCTTTAAATTTTAAACATTTAGCTGGTGTGTTTTCATGTGGAGCAACTTAAAATCAGTACAACAGGGGAAGAGATTCATATGGTGTATTAAAGGTTAGTTAGTGAGGACTGTGAGGGTCAAAACAACAGTACCTACGTGCTAAAAGGAGAAATAAGAATTCCTGTGTCTCTTAAATCACCACGTCTGAAAATGGTCTTGATGTGCTATGGTGTAGATAAGGGTAATGGCATACACATTTTAAAGATACTGACCAGAGGAATTTCACCTACCAACAGCCATAGTCTGTCCACAGTCTGCAGCAACCATTAGAGCGGAGCATCCACAATGGTCCACAGCATTGACATCCGCTCCCTGGGCCAGGACCAGCTGGAGCCCAGCAACATTTCCTGAATAAGCAGCTGCATGCAGCGTGGTCCTGCACACACACAAACATACACATGAAAATACAGGATGGGCTGACACATTCATACAACGTGTCACTGT